>NC_050581.1:190617126-190952126 GCF_011100635.1 Trichosurus vulpecula | reverse complement strand
TGACTCCCCGCCCGCCAGCAATCTTGGCAGCGGTTATTGTAGCATTCATTGGCGCCCCAAGTTGAAGGCAGACCAGCCGAAGACAAGGCGACAAAACTCGCAGGACCCTTTGGCCTGACTGGCTGCTCTTGTGACCAAGATTTTGACGGGAGGCTTGGCAAGGTTTGGTCCATGTGATTTCCCTCCCCTCTCCCTTGAGCTTTTTTTCTGTGGATAATTTAAAGGTGGCTAGGCCCAGGTTGAGAATAAAGGAGAGGAGCAGGAGTGAATAAAACTGTGGAGCTGCAAAGTAACGTTTGAAGTGATAGCCCTGAAGGGTAGTGAAGGCAAGGGAGAGAACCCAACCTTGGCCCAGTATTGAAGTAAGAATAGCTGCCATTTTATAGGCCAGCAGATGTAAGTAACTGCCTTTTATCATTGTTTAAGGAAGAGTCTTTATGGTCACTGCTCGAGCGGGATTTGGTCTGGGCAGAGATGGCCTTTCCAATCCTCTTTTGGCCTCTTCCCTGAGCCCAAAGGGTGGGGGTCCCTGAAAGGTCCCGCCTGTGACCCCCTGCCTGCTGAGCGCTGTGCCGTCTTCCCCTCAGACCCTGTCCTTTAGGTCTGGCTTTCTCTTAGGTGGTGTGCGCTTTGGCTCATGTGGGTCTGCCCTTCATTGCTGCAGACTGCAGATGCCTCAGTGGGCAGCCTGGGTGAGAGGCAGTGGATGCGGCCAGCTCCAATAGGAGCTTCTGCTGCCTCACCTAGGCTGGCCATCAGGAAGCCTTCCTGGCAGGACTGGACCTCCCGGACTCTCTGCTCTGCTGGCAAAGCCAGGGTCATCTTGGTGCCCCAACAAAGCATCATGAGATGCCAGGCTTAGGACCAGAAGGTACCTCTTACCCAGCCCTCTCATTTTATAGATGAGATAATTGAGGCCTATGGAAAGGAGTTGACTTGCCCAAAGTCATATTGTTAGGAAGTGGCAGAGTTGGGGTTTGAACCCAGGCTCTCTGAATCCAAACACTAGCTTTTCCCGCTATCCCATGCCCCCTCTAGAGGAGGACTTTAGCAGAGGCTTATTTGTGTGCCATGTATTGCTATTATCCAGGATTGGGACTAGAAATGCGATTCTATTATGTAAGGAACTTATGGTGAGGGAAGTCCCTTCACCAATTTGGGTCAGCACCTTCTTGGCAATGTTAAGTCCTAGAGAGCAGCCCAGAGCACTGAGGGGTCACACAGGGTTGCACAGCCAGTATGTGTGACATGGGACTTGAACCCAGGCTCTGCATTCTCCCTGCCACATTATTATGATTTGGTTTGGACCCACAGGTTTATCAGGGTAGGGGATGCCCAGGATGGAAACTCCCTCCAGTCAGTACCAGCTACTTCTCTGTAGCATTTAGTCTTGGACAGTTCCGAGTACAAATCTTTCCTGTTCTTTATAATTACATGTGGGAACTACTCACAGTTAGTATCCAAGGAAGAACTATAGGCATGGTACTGGGTGCTCGGACTGTTATTCAATCTTTCCAGTTGTGTCTGACTTTCCGTGACCCCATTTGAGGTTTTCTTGGGAAAGATACTGGAGTGGTTTTGCCATTTCCTTCTCCAGCTCATTTTACAGATGAAGAAACTAAGGCAAACAGGGTGAAGTGACTTGCCCAGGGTCACACAATTAGAAAGTGTCTGAGGCTAGATTTGAACTCAGGTCTTCCTGACTCCAGGCCCAGCACTCTATCCACTGCACTACCCAGATGCCGGGGTGCTGGGAATACAAAAACCAAACAAAAAACTGGTCTTTGCCCTCAGGGAATTTACCTTCTACTAGACTGTATCAGGCCCTGGCTCAGTGAAGTTAAGTTTCCTCCTTGGTAAAATGAGGTGCTAGCTGTGATGGCCTTTGTCTATGGTCTCTGTTTGGGACATGCCTCCTCAGCTTCCCTCATTTCCCTTCAGTTCAGTTAGATTCAGCAAGCAATTATTGAGTTCCTACTGTGTGCTAGGCCTGGAGAATACAAGGACAAGAAAGGAATCAGTCTCTGCCCTCAAGTAGCTTCTATTCAAAACTGCTGCTTGTTATTGGCTTCTCCTTGGAAGCCCTCCTTGATTTCTCCAGATGTTAATGCCCTCTTCTTCTCAGGCGACTTTTATTTCCTTATCTCTTATAGCCCCAGTAGAATGGAAGCTTCTCGAGGGCAGGGGCTGCTTCATTTTGACTCTGTACTCCCAGCTCTGAGTACAGTGCTGGCCATTTAGGAAGCATTTGTTGAATCGCAGTGACTCAGGTGGTTGGAACTTAGTGAGGCTGGGGGAGGGAGGCAAGGACAGCCAGAACAGATCCTATTAGGAGGATGTGGAGAAGAGCAGCCCGCCCAAGGCCAGGGGTTGACTTTGGATCTTGTTTGTTCTCTTTTTCCGTCTCTCCTGGGTAGTTTTCTAAGGTTAAGGTCAGCCCAAGGCCAATTTTCACCCCGTAGTTTCAAAGGCTAGATGGGAGAGAGCATGTCCCCAGCTTCACCCTTCCCCATAGTCTTTTTCTTAGCGGTTTTAGACACACAAACAAGGACCATTGGGAACCGCAGAGGTTACCCAAGAGTCTGCAGCCATGGGGGAATCTTGGCAGACACCCCAGCTGGAATCCAAAGCTAACAGCCGAGGGACAGACGAAAGGGCCGCCTCGCTATGGGGCCTGCCTGGGTGGCTGGACCAGGGATGGAATCTCTCTTGATGAAGGCTCTGCCCTATTCCTTCTGGGGTAATGTTTTAAGCCTGATCTTTTGTGGTTTTTCTTCTTATGTCCTGGTAAGCATTTTACTGAAGCCACATTGAGGGTGAGAAGAGGGGGATGAGGAGACAGAAAGGAGATTAGCCCCACTGGCTAGAAAACACCAGCTTAATCCCCTTCTGCAGGGCAGGGAAGTTACTGTCTGTATACCATGCTTATTCCAGCCCATTTCAATTTCCTCCTCTGCTTTCACTCAGACAGGTTCTGTTGTTTGAAAAGACCTTGGGATCATAGGGCCCCATCAGTAGATGTGATAATAAGCCTTCCTCCTGTGGGCCCGGGTTGGCTGAGGGAGAAATCAGTGGCTCAGACATCAGCATTATGATAGGATCATAGATCCATCGGAGGCTGGAAAATACCTGTGGCCACCTAGTCAACCCCATCATTTGTTGGATGGGGAGACTGAGGCTTAGGGAGGTAAAGTTACCTTCCTAGGGTGACACAGTCAGTAAATGGCAGGGCCTCGATTCCACCCTATGTTCAAAGTCACATAGGTAGTAAGGAACAGAAGGGGATTTGAACCTGGGTCATCTGGCTCCAAAGTCAGTACTCTTTTCTCTGTACTGAGTCCTTACCTGGGATTCAGCACAGATGAACATATGGCAGCAGCTGCCCAAATCCCCCACTGTCTATGATTTTTACTACGTGTGTGCGTATACATGCATATGCATATATACATGCACATGCATTCATATGTATACATATATATGTATATATGATATGTGTGTGTTTATTTCATAAAAGCATAGTTATAGACCTGGAAGGATCATAGAACCACAGATTTCAAGCTAGAAGGAACCTCAGAGACCACTGAGTCCCACTCCTAAATCTTACAGATGAGGTCAGTTAAATGACTTTCCCATGGTCGCCCAGTCAGAGCCCAAATGGGACCCTCTGTGCTTCTAAATGCCAGTGTTCCTTCTTTTGAAAAAGTATGAGCCTGAAGGCATTTGGGCCCTGGAATAAGAAGAAATTTAACATGTTCTTTGGATAGTTCATACCTTTCTTCACTTCACCTGTGGACCACTGTTGGTGCTTAGAAATTGGATTTTAATAATGAGAATAATTATTGAAGAGTTCGTTCCAGTGGATAGAATTTAGGGGTCAGAGCCAAGAAGAACTGGATTCCAATCTGCCTTTGACACTGACTAGCTGTGTGACCTTAGGGAAGTAACATTACCTCTGTCTCAGGCATCTCTCTAGGGCCTAGCAGCTAAGTCACAGGTGGGTTGTGAAATGCATTGGGGGAGGGAGTTGTCATGCAAGGAGTCTCTCACCATCTTACCTTTTGCATACTCTGTCATCAGTGATTACCTATGCATGCATACCTGTATACGTGGTGTGTGTGTTTATTTCATAAAAGCATAGATGTCAGAGAATCCCAGATTTGAAGCTGGAAGGAACCTGACCAGAGAGCTGGCTATTCCTTGCATGAGGCACTCCCATCTGCCCTCTCTGGGCATGGGCACTGGCTGTGCCCCAGGGCTGTTCTCCCTCCACCTTCTACAAGAAGCCCCTAATGCTGGCACTTTCTTGCTGGGATCATCTCCAGTGTATCCTGAATGTATCATGTTTGCACATGGCTGTTGGCCTGTTGTCTCTCCCATTAGACCTGGAGCTCCTTGAGGGCTGGGGCTGTCCTTTGCCTTTCTTTGCATCTCTAGCACTTAGCACAGTGCTTGGCACATAGTAAACACCTCATACATGCTTATTGACTGATTGGCACACTGGACAGTGTTGGAGTTAGGCAAGATCTGTGTTCAAATCCTACCTCTGACACTTCATAGTCATGTGATACTGGAAAAGTCGTTTTACTTCCTTATTCCTCAGCTTCTTGATCTGTGACGTGGGGATAATGACCGCACCTAGCTCAGAGGGCTGTTATGAGGCTCAAATGAGTAAATGCATAAAAAGCATTTTATAAATAACAAAGTGCTATATAAAAGTCGCTTATCACCATCCTGGCCATTTTTACCATTTCCTGTGCCATCCCAGTAATTTAACATAATTGTTGTTACACCATCCAGAGAAATAGGTCAGTGGAAAGAACACCAGTGACAGAGGACCAGGGTTCGAGTGCCAGCTCAGCCACTTAATTAGCCGTGACCTTGACCAAGTCATTAACTGTCTCTGGACCTTCATTTTCTTCATTCCCCAAAATGAGATTGAAAGGGGTGCTTTCTGGGGTGCCCCAGACCCAGGATTCTGTTCATGTGAGATGTAGTCATGTTTTTACTGTCAGAAACTCCTAGGAAGAATCCTGACCCGAAATCCCCCTCTTGGTCCTCCCTTCATTCCCAAGGGTCTGAGGAAGCTCTTTGGAGTCCTATCTCCGCACTGGAAGGGCTGTCTAGACAGAGGATGTTTACAGTTGGAGTTTGTAAGGGATGAAGCTACGGCCTTTCTTGTCTCATAGGAATTCTCTGGACGAGTCGGTTCTTTCTGATTCCTCCCAAGCTCCCATAAAGCCGAGGATTTGTTTTCCGGGTGTTTATTCTCAGCCACATGGATCGAAGTCAACAAGCCTGGGTCATTTCTTTTTCATACTCTTGTTGCCTTGCCGTCCCCTAAGCTAAATTACTTTCTTCTTCTGTTTACTAATCTGTAAAATGGGGCCGTGTTGCTTGTGAATCAGGCAGTCAGCCATCAAGCATCTATTAAGTGCCCATTATGAGTGGGGCACTGTGCTAAGGAAGGAGCCTGTGTTCTGACAGGGGAAACGACACGTACAGACAAATTAATACACAGTGTACACAAGGTAAGTGCCAGGTAATTGGGGGAGGCACTAGTAGATGGCCGGATTAGGAGGGGCCTTGTCTGGGCTGAGTTTTGAAGGAAGTTAGAGGTTCTAAGGGGGAAGTGAGGAAGGAGTGCATTCCAGGCATGTTTGATGCCTTGGACAAAGGCCCAGAGGTAGAGATTGGAATGTTCTGAATAGAGAGCACCAAGCAGGCCATCTTGGCTGGAGTGTCCAGGGCACATAGGGGAGTTGTGTACAGTCAGCAGTCTTCTACACCTGGAAAGGCAGACTGTAGCCAGACTGTGAATAGCATTTGTATGTGATCTGAGAAGGAGTAGGGAGCCTCTGGAGCATCTGGAGGAGGGGAGCGATTTGGCCAGACCCAGGCTTTAGGAATATCACTTTGGTGAATGGGGAGGACACATTGGAGAGATCAGAGACTGGAGACATGATGGGAAACAATCTTTGCTGAATGACTATTTCATAGGACCATAGCAAGACTTCATGTCTGATATGCTGTGATATTTTTAGAGAAAGTGATTTAAACATTATAATCTTGGAGGAATTAGGGTAAAAAAATGTTTCAGCCCAATGATTAATTGCTTCATTGGTCTCCTATTTATCCCCTGTAGAATCCTTCATGCCCCTGGTGTTGTACTCTTCATACACTAATTCTCAACCTTCAATGTTTTCTTCCTGGTCCTGCTTGGAAGCAACCTCCCCCCTCCCCCACCCCACCATGGGTCATTGTTAATCTAGTTTAGCATCAGTGAAGGGCAGTGTGGGATACTTGGCATCAAGAAGACCTGGTTTCAAACCACACTGCAGACACTTATTTAGCTGTGTGACCTTTGGGGAATCCCACAACCTTGCCCAGTCCCAATTTCTTTCTCTATAATTTGGGTGTACTAGCACCTACCTCATGGGGTTGTTGGGAAAATCATGAGATAATATAATTACTCTGAAAATTTTAAAGCAATATAGAATAACTAATATAATTATTTTTTATTGCTTTAGAATTTCAAATAGAATAATTTATTAAAAGTGTTTTGCAAAACCTTAAAATACAATATATACATTTATGTCCAATAATGAGTTATTTTTGTCTCACTCATCTTTATCATCCTCTTCCTCATCTCAGGAGGGATTTTTTTTAGAGATCTAGAGGTAGTCTGAGAGCACCTGGGGGGCTCCTCATTCATCTTTGGCACTGGAGTGGAAGCCCTGAACTGTAGCCAAACTGTCTGACCTCGCAGTCATGTTACTTCTACTGTTTTCTCTGACTTACATGAATGAGTTTGTCCATTCATCAGCATGGTTCTCTTTGGTTGACTGATGTTCAGGCTTCTTGAACATTTCTTTTTCCAAACAGTGTTTCTCAAACAAAGCTGACTGTGACATATTGATGGAATCCATAAATGCCGGCCTGAGGGGCACATAACAGATCCAAGATTGAGAGGGGGAGGTGAAAATCTAGAGGGAAAGAGAAAAAGGTTTTTTCCTCTACTTTCCTACCCAAGAAAGAATGGGAACGGTTGGTTTTCCACAAGTACAGGAGGAAACACCCTTGCGTAGAGAACAGTGGTTGGACAGTTTTCTTTGGAGAATGCATGCGTGCCTTCTTTGGTTTGAAGGAAAACTCGAAATGATTCACCAGTGAAACCCATTGTCTTGTATTCTTTTTGCTGTTAAGGATTTTTGAGATTTGGGGGTGCATAGTGGTGGTTCTGCAGCTAAAGTGAGAGGTAGAAGTGACATAATGGGTAAGGAGCCAGCACTGGAGGCCAGAAGACCTGGGTTGAGATCCTGCCTCTGACATATGATTCTGAGCAAGTCACTTACCTTCTTAGTGACCCAGGCATCTTTCAAAGACTAGGAGGAGCAGAGAATTTTCCAGCCTGCATTGGTAGAGGGCATTTCCTCAGTGGGAGTTCCCTACACCAATGAAAGCACAGGTCTAGTGCCCAACAAAATGCAGAAGATAAGTGTCTGTTTTGAAAGGCCTCTTGAAACCCTAGAATTTCAAGGATGGGTGTGAGGAGAGCATTCTCTGGCTTAGTTTGGAAGAAGAGACGGCAGGCTATCAGCAGAGCTTGGCTAGAGCTGAGCTTAAGGTTCCAAGAATGTAGAAGATGCAGAGGCTATGGGATTGCGTCACTGCAGGGGACTCCTGCTTTGGAATTCCCTTCACTCACAGATTGACACCCATCTTTGACTTAGTTGATAAGTCCTAGGGAATTGCTCAGGGCACAGGTGACTTGCCCAAGGTCACACAGCTAGGTAGTGTCAGAGAAAGGATCAGAAAGCAGGTTTTACCTGATTTTAAGCTCTGCAGTCTGTACCCTGTGCCAAAGTGCTTCTAAGCCCTGAAGAATCAGAGATGAAAACAAGGATCATCTCTTTTCTCAAAGACCTGCCCTTCTGCTGGGCACCTGGAGGCAACCAGGTAGCAAAGTTGGTAGAGTACTGGCCTTGGAGTCAGGAAGACCTTAATTCAAATCCTGCTTTGGAGGCTTACTTGCTGTGAGATCCTGAGTAAGTCATTTGACCTCTGCCTCCGTCAGCTTCCTTTTTAGTAAAAATGGAGATAATGGCGTTTACCTCCTAGTGTTGTTGTGGGACTGGATGACATAATAGTTTAGCATACTGCCCGATGCACAGTAGGTTCTTAATAAATACTTGTTCCTTTCCCTGTTTGATTTCTATGAGCTTAGGCGTGACTCAACCTCTCTTGGCCTCAGTTTCCTTATCTGTAAGATGAAGATAATAATTGTACCTAGCTCCCAGGGTCGCTGTGAGGTTAAAATAAAGTCATATTTCTAAAGTTCTTTGTAAACCTTAACTTGCTATGTAGTTGCTAGTTCTCTTCCTCCTCTTTTTCTTCCTCCTATTATTACTAGGGAGTGGCTGTAGTGGAGAACACTTTGTAACCTCTACAGCGTGACTCTACTATGGGGAAAATCTCACCAGTGACTCGGGCTCCATTTCCTCTTGGGCTGAATGGACACAGACTCTGCCATTTCTACATCTGCATCTCATTTCCTTTCTCCAAATTTGGGCTAATCCAGACGGCATTAGCTAGTTTCCAAAGGAGGCCAGTGCTCATTACCAGAGGCTGCTATGTTTTTCCTCTTCTTTGCTCTGTGTTGCCCTCTAGCCATTGAGCATTCGTTCATGGAGAGGCAGTACAAATCAGCACACTAATACATTATTGGTGGAGCTGTGGTTGGTCCACATTGTTGGAAAACAATTTGGAACAATGCTCCTAAAGTCACTAAACTACACATATCCCTTGATCCAGTGATAATATTAGACGTATATCCCAAGGAGGTAAATGATGATGGGAAAAGTCCCATTACATATAATGTTTTACATTGTGCGTCATTGTACAATATTATGTATGTAATGTATGCAATATATATTATATATGTACAATATAATATACAATTGTATAAAGTCTGTACTGATACTTTTGTAGTACCAAAGACATGGAAACAATAGGTCCCCATCAGTTGTGGAATGACGGAACAAGTTGGGTTACATGAATGTAATGGAGTTTTATTGTGTTCTAAGAAGTGGTGAAAATCATGGATTGATTTCTGTGAAATATACAAAGACTTCTATGGCCAATACAGAGCAAAAGGAGAAGAATTTAGAGGGTGACAACAACAATCTGGAGGACAAGTTTTGAAAGCCTTCAGAGCTTCGATTAAACCGTGGCAGACTGGCCATAGGCCAGAGTTCCCATCTCTTGATGGAGAAGTAGAGGACTCTGGGTGCAGAAGGAGACTCGCATTCTCTGACTTGACCAATGTGTGGATTTGTTTTGCTGGGCTGTTCATAACAGTTCCAAGGGAGAGCTTCTTCTACTCAGGGATCTGTGGGTAGATGTCAGTAATAGTGAAAGAGACGGGGGAAAAAGAGCCTCAGTTAAACCTTCTTTTGAAAGTGTACAGAAGAGGACAAAAGAGGTCAAAGGATAATCACACATTAGGCACTTGCTGTGTTGAGACCCTGTGCTAAGCTCTGGGGACACAGTGTCAAAAGCATGGTCCCTGTCCTCCAAGAAGCTTCTGTTCCACTCGGGGAGGCAACATGCGTGTCCGTCTGTCCGTCCATCTATATAAGGTTAATACAGAGTAGATAGAAAGTGGGGCCAGAGGGGCAGGCACTACCCTGGGGGGATGTGGATGTGTTTGTGTCTGATTGTTGGTGATTGTCAGATTCACAATTACAAAAAAGGAGTAGCATGGCCTCAGCTGGACACTGTGCTTGGCTCATAGTAGGCACTTTATAAATGCTGTCTCACTAGTTGATGTGGGGTCAAGAAGACTTGGGTTCGAATCTGGTTTTTGGCACTTAGTATTTATGGACCACAAATGTATCACTGTACCCTAATTACCATCCTGGTGAACACCAGGAAAAACAATCAGTTGGGCAGAGGTGAGTAACTTGGTGGGATCACAGGGAATGTTTCTTGTTTTAAAAAAAAATTACTCTAAGAGTGATTTATTATAAGGAAATTTTAAATATAACTGACACCTACTGAAAATATTGTGCCTGGCACAAGCTTGACCAGAATTCTTTGTTGTACAAGTATTTCTTTATCATTCTGTCAATGGTTAATGATAAACTAGCAACAGAACAGATAACTTGTTTAGAAGTCAGCCTATAGAATGAGGAGCTGAGGATTCTGGTTACTTCTTGTTTTTCTCCTTGTGTAAGAAGGGAATGTTTCCGATGCTTTCCTAGGTGGATTCCGATCTTGGATGTTGGGCATGAGGTGCGGTGAGGCCCTGGGGGAGAGGATCTGTGTCAGTCACGTGGACCTTGAGATGACAGCGGGTGCCTTAATCCAGCTGTGAGCAGAGCAGGATGGGGCAGAGTTTGGGATCAGGGAAGGCAACCTGAGTCATCCTAACCAAAGATTAGCCCCCATTTCCTGTTTGTTTTTGTCATTGTAGCATGGGAAGTCTGCCACCCAAGTCTCGTTCTTCCCATTTTAAAGATGAGGCAGGAGAGGTTTGGACCTAAGGGGCCATAGCTTGCTAAATGACAGAGTCAGACAGGGCTCTTTGAATGAAGCACCACCTTAGCCATCCAGGTAGGCTCTGCATATAAAACCAAAGAGATTTAAAATGGAACAAGCATTAGGAAATATTTCTTTGAACAAGTTTTCCTTCAAGATTGGGCTCATCCCCTGGGGTTCTCTTTGGGGGATGCCTTAGTTGTGCTGAGCAGTGGATGAAAGAGATTAGTCAGTTGATCAATAAGAATTTATTAAGTGTTTACTGTATGCCAGGCCCTGGGCTAGGTATTGGGGATGCAAAGACAAAACAAAATAATTCTTGCCTTTAATGAATGAATCAACAAGTATTTATCAACCACCTACCATGTGCTAGGCATTGGAGTTATAGAGACAAATCAAATAATCCCTGCCTTCAAGAAGCTCACATTCGCATTTTTGGGGGGAATTATTATTAGCAGTTGTGAGGATCAGTAAAAGGCCTCAGGCTTTGAAGGAAACTCAGGAATCCAAAGTGTGGAGGTAAGGAAGGAGTACATTCTAGATAGAGGGTACAGCCTGTGCAAAGATATAGTGATGGGAAGTGAGGTGTGTTGTATGACAAACCGCAAGGCCAGCTGGACTGCACTACAGGGTATGTGAAGGCAGTGATGTATGAGTGTAGTTGGAAAGGTGGATTAGAGCCAGGTTAGGACTTGCTAGAGTTGACCATAGGCTCTTAGTGGTTGAATAGATTCTAGGCTCAAAGTTCTCAGGATCACAGTGTTCACAAAAAAGTTTCAGGTTGAAAAAACCAGCAGCAAAACTGTGTCCTCTGGATTATGTAAGAATCCAAAGGTGGTTGGTCATTCATGGGGTGATGGGAAGTTTACACCACCTTACACTCCCAAACATCTGACAGGCTTTTCCTATATAGGAGCCATAGGGTTCAGATGTTTTAATGGATCCATGAAGAGGAGACTTGGAACAGACACAACTCTCTCTCTAAGTGTCCAAAGAGCTTTCGTGGGAAGGAGGGATTAGATCTATTCTCCTTGTTCCCAAAGGGAAGAATTAAAAGCATTGAATAGCGGTTAAAAAGAGATAAATTTAAGCCAGGAAAAACCTCCTTATAATAGAGTCATCCCAAAGTGGATTAATTTATTCCACGTGATCCTGGGTCCAGACAAAGGCCGGATAAATGCTACTGGCTGTTCTGGTTGACACTCTGGACTAGCAGGCCTCCGAGGTCCTTTCCCGGCCTGAGTTTTTGTGATTCTCACCCTTGTAGGTAGCATGTCCTTTGGTGCCAATTGTAGGACTGTGCCTTTCTACTCTGTGTCATTCCCATCCATACTATTTAATAAGTCCTCCATAGAAGATCCATCCAGAACCTGGAGGCTTGGCAGTGGCTCTCTGGGGTCACATCACTTCTGGTCCTACCTGCTTTTGGTGGTTTGTCTTTGTCAACTTCTCACATGTGTGTTGCCATGGATAACATGCAGCAGCCCCTTTATGTGAGTCACCCATCTTTCCGTGGGCTTTTGGGCCACCTTTCATTGGGCCCCTCCTCGAATCTGCAGCCACATGGCATCACCAGATGCACAGCCTGGAGTAGTGGGCAGAGAACTGGCCTCGTTGTTTATATCACCTTGAAGGTGACATAGTCATTTGGTGAACAGAATTAGAAGTTGTGAAGCAGGTGCTGCTTTTCTTTGGTAGAAGTGATTTCCTCATTGGGAACGGCCAAAAAAAAGCCATGTCATCCATCACCAGGAGAATGTCAGTGCTAACGAGCTGGGCTCATAGATTTAGAACTTACTTTACAGACAATGGAACTGCACTCCAGGGAGGTCAGTTTTCCCAGGCTCATCCAGGAAATAAGTAGTAGAGATGGGATTCGAACCCAGGTCCTTTGATTTTTTCCGGCAAGGAATGTCTCAGAGAACCTGGGAATATGGTATCATTTCTCACGTGCCACTGGGCCCTATTCCTACGCGGTCTGGGAGGCACCTCTTTGTCCCGCCGCAGCATATGCCCACATTCCATAAGGATGTTGAGATCCCTAGTCCCCTGGCCGAGGTGGTTTCTGGGCTCTCTTGGCCTCCTCATTGTGGTGGTTCTTTGACAAGCAGTTAACCTTTTAAAAGAAGAATGGAAAACATGTAACACATGTAACCAAGGGCTGTAATAAAGCCTAGGCAAGTTTCAGTTAAAAAAAAATTGGGGTGGGGCGAGAAGGAGAGTGACCACAGTGATTCTCTTGCTTTCCTCCCTCCCTAGAGGAAAGCTGAGACATGTGGGAGGGACTAGACCTCATGCCAGTTGGGGTCCTCTCAGGATATATTCCCAGAGAGTGAAGGGTGCTCTCCCCGAGAGAGCTTTGGCTGCTGAATGACGCCTCTGGAAGCCTGAATCCAGGCTTTGGAGGCGGCATTGCTACATTCTTGGACCGTGTTGGACAGTGCCGGGTCCAAGTTCAGCATTTTTCATTTGTTCCCAGCTTGGACGTTGTCAGGTTTTTACAATGTGTGCGTTCGGCCTCGGGATCCAGATTAGACCCACACAAACAGTGGGCTCTGCCAAGATCTGACACAATGTAGGTCAGACGGTCCCCCCGCCCCCTTCCTTCTTGGCTCTGGGGGCCTCCCGAAGATTCTTACTCCCTGGTCTGTCGGGATCCACATGGAAGGAGACTGCTCAGCATCCCTTGAAGAATGGGATTGCTGCTCAGGAAGGGGATGTGAAGGCGCTGGGCTCTGCCAGGCAGGCGCTTTGGGTCCCCTTCGCCTTCTTTTGTGGGAGAGGCAGCATGCTTCAGCAGTCAGTGTGGATTCTGGGCAGGGGACGCAGATTCCGATCTCAGCTTTGCCACTCGGGACCCATGGGGCCAAATCGTTGAACTTGCCTGGCTTCAAATGCCTTTTGTAAAATGATGCAGTTGGACCAGATGGGCTGAGTCTGTTCCAGCTTTGTATCCATGTGTAATCCTGTGGCCAGTAAACAGAAGATAGAAGAAGGCCACCCCCCTACCCCCAATCCCAAAACGTGCCACAGGTCATGGACTGCACGGGCACGCAGCTGATGCCACTGCCTGTCCCCTGTGTGTGCCTCCTTTTCCCTCACTCCCTTTTGCCCTATGTCCTTCTGGCTACCTTTGTGCAGTGACGTTGGCAACAGTGTATAGGGAATCATCCTTTCTTGGAATAGATGGGAGGAAGTAATCTGTAGTTGCACCCCCTTGATGTATCCTTTGATGAGGGTGGCGATCTTGTTCATCAGAATCTCTTGCTCCCAAACAGATTTTCCTGAAACCAATGTATCATCAGAGTGAGCCTGCTTGGCCCTACACAATGGCTGGAGAGTTAGGTTTGGCATCATGAAGGCCTGAGTTCAAGTCCTGCCACAGACCCTTACTAGCTGTGTGATCCCAAGAAGGCCACTTAACATCTGTCAGTTCCCTTAACTGTAAAATGGGTTTAATAACACCCCCTTCCCTTGATGGTTGTGAGGCTCGAATGAAACAACGTGTGAAGTGCTTTGTGAGTCATCAAGTGCTGTGTACGTGCTGACTGAGTTTGATGATGGCGATGGTGAGAGCCTCTTCCCTAGCCCCCGTCACATCTAGAGTATTTTGTTCAGTTCTGGATGGAGAGAATCTGAGAGGGGACCTATGATGGCGAAGAATCTGCCATGCCTCATGACGATCGATTGAAAGGACTGGGGGTATTTAGCCTGGAGAAGACAATACTTGGGTGGGGGGAATGTTAGTTATTTTAAGTATTTGGATGGGCACGATGTGGAAGGATCAGATTTGTCTTGCTTCAATTAAATTCAAACCAACAAACATTTGTTATTCACCTACCATATATAAAGTACTAGGGATTGCCCAAGAGGAAATGGGCTCGCCTCCAAGGAGTTTCTACTCACCTTGGATGTAGTAATATCCAGATAATGCAAATGAACCACAAGGTAATGTCTCATCCAGCCCCCAAACCAGGGTGGAGACATGAGGGGAGGCCATGTGGAAGAGGCAGCTCTTGAGTGCATTAGGGGGAGGTGAGAAGTGTGCTCTGGAGCTTCGGTGGCAGATGCTTTTGTCTTTGTGGCCACAAGGGGCACTTGAACATGGCTTGTGTTGAATTCCATGGGGAATGGGGAGGCAGTTTGTATGGAGGTAGGGAGACAGGAGACGGATTGGGGAACAGCTAATAGGTTGTTTTGGCTGGAAGGGAAGAGATCTGAAGTAGGACTGGAAAGGCCAGAGCTGGAACCCTGGGAAGTCATAGAGACTCATGGTCAGAGCTGTCTCAATTCGGAATGGCCACCTCCAGGGGTGCTGGTCTCAGAGTAAGCATTATAGATTCAGAGTCTGGAAGAGACTGAATATCTCTGAATAGCTAATAGAAGACATCTAATCCCATATCCAGATTTTTCTACAGTAGAGGAAACTGAAGCCCAGTGACTTGTGCAAAGCAGGGGCCCTCAGGGACTAGTCCAACTCCCATTATACAGTGGAGGAAAATGAGGCCAGGGAGAGACTTCCTCACCCGAGGTCATGCAGGTAGCCAGAGTTTGAGCTGGGACTTGACCCCAGTCATTCTGGCTCTGCTCGGTGCCTTTCCTCCTTGGGCCACACTCATGGTCACCTTCTGACTCTGCCTGATGCCGTTCCTTTTTGGGCCACACTCATGGTCATCTTCTGACTCCACCCAATGCTTTTCCTCCTTGTGCCCCACTCATGGTCATCTTCTGACTCTGCCCAATGCTTTTCCTCCTTGTGCCCCACTCATGGTCATCTTCTGACTCTGCCCAATGCTTTTCCTCCTTGGGCCCCAGTCATGGTCATCTTCTGGCTCTGCCCAGTGCTTTCTCTCCTTGAGCCCCACCCCTGGTCATCTTCTGGCTCTGACCAGTGCCTTTCCTCACTGGGCCACACTCATGGTCATCTTCTGACTCTGCCTGGTGCCTTTCCTTTTTGGGCCATAATCATGGTCATCTTCTGGCTCCGCCTGGTGCCTTCCCTCCTTGAGCCCCACTCATGGTCATCTTCTGGCTCCGCCTAGTGCCTTCCCTCCTTGGGCCCCACTCATGGTCATCTTCTGGCTCTGACCAGTGCCTTTCTTCCTTGAGCCCCACTCATGGTCATCTTCTGGCTCTGCCTGGTGCCTTTCCTTCTTGGACCACACTCTTGGTCATTTTTCAGGGACAGTTGCTGACCACTTTCTGGGTGTGTTGTTGAAGGCTTCCTCTTTGCCTCTAGCTCAGATTTGATGGCTTTGAGTGGCCCCTTCAGTTCTGTGAAGCTGGATGCTCTAGACCCTGCTTTTCAGCCTCAGTTGTGTGAGGGACATCCCATTGAGTCACAAAGGCTGTCCCCAGAGGCCTTTCTGGTGTTGACTGAGTCATTAAGGCTAATGCACTTTGAACAGCTTAAGACAAACAGATGAAATCTCTGGGAGGGCAGCAGTTGGGAATATGACCTTGAGTCTGCCTTGGTGACTCCCTTTCTCTCTCTGTCATTTCATGGGACTATAGATTTTAAAGCTAAAAGGGACTTCAGATGCCACATAGACCAACCCTCTTATTTCACAGATGAAGGCACCGAGGCCCAGAGGTGTCAAGGAACTTGACGAAGGTCACACAGGTTCCTAGGCTTACAGGTAAAAGGGACCGCAGAGGTCACCTTGGTCAACTCTCTCAATTTACAGCTGGAGGCCCTGAAGCCCTGAGAGGCAGGCCGAGTAACTGGCTCTAGGTCACACAGGGAGTGAGTGACAGAGGTGGGATTTCATTCTATGCAATTTTTAGGTGCATCTCTAACTAAAGAGAATCCATTTTGGTACTGAATAGTTCAGGCCTCCAGTGAGCTCTCTGCTACCTAGCCCTGCCTTCTCATTCTGGGGGGTGCTTGTCTGTGTAGTCCCACCAACCCCCACAGTCCATCTGTTAAAGTTCTTATAGATCTTCTTCAATGTCTTTCAATATTCTGTGGGATTCAAAACAAGCCTTTCAAGGGAAAAAATTGTTTACTTTCTTTCTTTTTAAAATGTGGCCCATGTTGTCCACTTTCTTAATCAGAATCCTCTGGACAGAAGTCTAACCTTTTCTGCATGACTCAGGCTTCTTAGGAGTGCTGTGTATGTCTGCCCCCTCCCCTTCCTCTCCCTTCCCCCCAGGCCCCTGAAATACGGAAGGCTATTTGTCCCAGAGCTAGATGGATCCTGATTCCTCTGCTTTCATTGTTAGTGACCATTTTCCCATTTCCCACCCCCCCCAGTCCCTTAATCCAATCAACTAATCAGTCCAAGGATTGGACGAATGGATGAGTATTGCCGAAGTCTGAGGCATGTTCCCTGACTTGGAGTGCTTTCCTCATGTCCATTTTCACTGTTATCAGTGTGCCTGCCTACGACAGTCTTCCTCCCCCCATCCCCCCATTTCCTCCCTGTGCCCCTGCCAGTGGCCTTTGGTTTCTGATTGGCTACTTCTAACATGGTCCTGGTATGACAAACGTGTTTGCTGGGATTTTTGGTAACCTGAGCTAATAGGCTCTGAGCAAAGGCCTCCTTTTCATAGTAAAGTCCATTGGCTCTATGACCATTGTTTTAGGGCTCAGGACCTTTTTTCGTTTTTTAAACTTCCAGGTTCATGGCTATATTCCAGATGATTGAGCTTGCCAAAAGTTTGACCTCTGTACATACAGGGTGTTACTATATGCTGATGCTTATATATTCCTGGTGGAAAGCATGAAGCTCAGATATTTGCCTTGTGAAGTCTATAAAACCAGAAGTGGAAAAAAAGGCACGGTGATCAGGGCCTAGGAGTCCTGGATCCGTCCTCATGGCTTCAATAAAAGCAAGCAGACCTGGGAAACCCATTTCCTCTGGGTGATCCAGATGGAAGACATTCACCGAGGTGACTCTGAAATGCACAAGGAGTGAGTCTCAACAGGCCATAACCTCGAAATCCAGGCATATTCTGTATTTAAAGTCCCAGGGGCTGCCAGAGCACCCTTTCCCCAATCACCTCTTATCACTTGCTCAAGTTTTTTATATACCCTGCATTGTGCAGGTGCTGGAGTGCTGGACCTGGAGTCAGGAGGACCTGAGTTCAAGTCCTGCCTTTGAGGCTTACTAGCTGTGCCATCCTAGGGAAGTAGTAGCCTTTCTGATCCTGAGGTGACTCTTCGAGACTATAAACTAAAGACTTGAGTTGATGGTGAGTCTTCCTTCCTGGAGACATAATAGGTCCTGGATGGATCCTTAGAGCCAAAGAATCCATTCTGCTTACTTTCATGCAGTGTTTGCATTTGAAAGAAACCACCAGGTCTCCCAACCCCCCTTCTTCTGCCTCTCTCCATCCCCCACATCATTTTCCTATCAAGCTTATCTACTGTATTAGAAATGAAAATGTCTTAGCATTATTATGAAAAGTTTTAACCTCATGGACCCCTTGAAAGGGTTTTGGGGACCTTGAGGGATCATCTCCAGATCACACTTTGAGAATCATTGATGGAGTAAATGGAGCAGTCCTTGGAGCCAAGACAATGTGGCTCTGAATCCCTCTTCTGACACCTATTGGCTGTGTGGCCCTGGGCAAGTCATTTAAACCACTTGGGGCTCTAGGCAATTCTTCAAGAATATAAGTGTCATATGGCTAATATGGAAATGTTTTGCATGACTTCATATGTGGAATTGATATCATATTGCTTGCTTTTTCAACGGATGGGGAGGGGACTAGAGGAAGGGAATTTGGAACTGAAAATTTTAAAAAACGAATGTTGAAAATAAATAAAAGTTGGTAAAAGATGTAAGTTGCAAAGAAGGTATCTATCTGTATTGGAAGAGGGAGTTTCCTCACCTGGGAGTTCCTTATATGAATGGAATTACTGGCCCAGTATCTCTCCCTCTGTTAATGGGGAGAAATGTAAACTTACACTTGGGTTAATAAAGCAGCAGAAACATGGTGTCCTAGGTATCAGATGGGGGCAGTGTGACTGAAAAAGATCTGAGGTCTAGTGAACAGCAAGTCATGGCACCCACAGTGGGTATGGCAGCCAAGTCTGCATTAAGGGCTGGATAATTGCCAGGAATAAAGGGTGATCATCCCACTGTCCCATGCCTTTATTAGACTCCCATCTGGAGCCTTTTGTTCAGTTCTGGGTACCAGTTTCAGGATAGTATTGGTGAACCCCAAGGCAAGGGCTTCATGTTTCAAGCCCTGTGAGCATCTGTGGAAGAAGCTGGGGATGTTTAGCCTGGGGAAGAGGAGGCTTAGGGCAACACGTTAGCTGTCCTCAAGTATTTGTAGGGACACATATAGAGGAGGATTAAATTTGGGCTGTTTGGACACGGAGGTCAGAGTTGGAGGCAAATTCAGGCTCAGGAGAAGCTCCTTAATACTTTGAGTCATCCCAAGGAGGAAGGGGAGAGGAAATGCCCTCATTGGCAGGGCTCATGCATGGGCTTCCATATGGAGAAGGGGAGGGTAGGTATTATGGCCCCGAAGATTCCACCCCACTCTGCAATTCTGGGATTCTCTGATTGCCTTGTGTCTTCTCCTAGGTCTGTCCTGTGGGTCCCATGTGTGGCACTCAGAGAAATATAAGGGGAGTGAGCAGGAGCCTGTCTCAGAGCTCAGGGCAAGTGGTTTTATTTCTGGGTCCGCCATGACTTATCACTCCAATGGAAAACACAGCAGCCTGAGCATTAGATATGAGCTCTAGCCCTGGCTCTGCCATTGACCATTGGACAACTCACTTAACACCTCAGGGTCGTAGTTTGTCCATGAGCAGATGAGCGTTAAGTCATTGTGTTCAGTGACTTCAAGATGGTCGTATTCCATCAGAAGCTACGCCGAGTCCCACCCAGCTGCATGGCAGGGCTGTTCAGTGGACTGTGGCCAGATGGTGGCAGGGTCTTGCCAGGGGATCTATGTAACATGTGGATTTGTTTGCTTTTTCAGCGGAGGGTCAAGGACGTGATCAGTCCAATTGTGTTTGAAGCCGCCTACAGCCTTGGTGACCATGTGATTGGGAAAGAGCAGAAGGAGCTGCCTCCTCTTACACCCATTCTTCGTTGGAAAAAGGGGCAGAAGATTGCTCAGAAGAACCAGGTTGGAATTTTATAGTGGTCTAATTCTTTCACCAATGTTTTATTGCTGAGTTTCTTTGTTTATATCACTCACTTCCCCATGACCAGCCTTCCATTGGAATTCTGCCTCATGACAAAGATAAACAGGGGAACAAAACAAGCACAGTGTATGTAGCATTCTGAACTGGTAGTACACCACCTTTCTATTAAATGCAGAAAAAGATGTTGTTGTTTTTAACAGTTCTATAGCATGAAGGGAATTGAGACTTAAGGGAGAATACCACAAACAGTGTTGGACTGGGGAGTCCAGAGATCTGGGTTCGAGTTTGCCAGTGACATTAATTAGCTGCAGGAAAATCAATTTTCCTGGAATTAGGCCGTAGCTTCCTTGACTGGAACATGAATCGATTGAATTGAATGTTCTCTGAGCTCTTTCAAATGGAAAACTCTGTGGTTCTAGGTCCTGATGAAAGAATCAGGGCAATTAAAGAATGAATGAGGTCAGCCATCAATTGCTGAACTGACAATAGGATAGCAACTGTCAAAACCCTGTGGCTCTGGAAGCAGGGAGATGGAAGGTGGTAGGGGGATCGATTGCTTGTGCTGTGCTGTCACTGCAGAGTGCGGTTGGACACGGAGGCAAGCGACATGAGTTCAAGTCCTGCTCTGATATTTATTAGCTACCTGATCCTGGGCAAGTTACTTAAGGCTCTTGGGCTCTATATTCTCGTCTGTAACACGGGTATGATAACTACGCTGGCCTCACAGGGCTTTTGTGATCTTCAGATGAGGGAACATGTGGAAAAGGCTTCACAAACCTTGAAGCAAAATAGAAATGTCAGCTCCTGTTCTTGCTACCTATGTGTCCCCGACCTCAGTCTCCTCATTTGTAAAATGCGGGCAATGGACCAGACGACTGGAGTGAATGAATAAAAATGCATTTGTCAAGCCCTTCGTATGGGCCAGAGGCCATGCTGAGCAATGGAGAGAGCTTACCTTCTAGTAGGACAGTGAGAGCCAGGTTGGGGGTGTTGGTCCTGAGCATCAGAAGGATGGTGAGTGCAGTCCCAGCATGGGGAATAGATTGACCAGCCCCATCCAGAAAGAATTGGCTGAGTTGATTTGAGAGTGGTTCAAACACTAGGGTTTTGGATGGCAGGAAGAAGGGGGCCCTTTGGGGGGCCATGAAGATGGTCAGAAAGCTGAGAGGGAGCGTGGCTGAGAGTTTTCCTAGAGATGGTCACAGGCCAGAGAATGAGGGGCCCATGGTGCCGTTTCTCCAGGCTAGGAAGGCTGCTGGCCGATCTTCCATGGGGGCCTTGCTCGGAGAGCCGGAGGTGATCCTCGGGTCTTGTTGAATGCAGAGAGGTTTAACCAGGAGCATTTCTGTTCTTGCATGCCCAGCTTGTCCTGGTTTGGGGGGAGAGTGAGGTGATGCTTGCCCTCCTCTGAGACGTGTGAAATGGAATACTTTTCTGAAAATACACAAAGAGTCTGGAATATGATGCCTCTTCTTGAAACAAATTACTCAGGTTGTGTTGATGCTGGCCTCTCTGAAGCATCAGGGTGGCAGCCTTCAGGCTGAGATACAGATCTGGAGCCGGCTTTACCCTCAGCATTGACACCAGGGTGTAATTCCTCTGCCCAAAGTACTAGGTCCCCCATCTGCCACCTCCCTCACTTGGTCCTTAGCTTGCTGCCCTCCAGGGTGGAAATTAAAGAAAGAGAGATTTCCGTTAACTGTAGAGGGAAACCAAGAACCTCCTGACACCTGAAGTGATCCCAAAATACAGTGGGTGGGCTTGGAAGGTGCTCATTTGGCCCTCAGGAGGTCTTGAGATGAAGGCTGAATGCCCACTTGTTAGGAAAGGCTGTAGAGGGGATTTCTGCCCAGGTAGAGGTTGGACTCTGTGACCTCTGAGATCCTTTCCACATCCGAGAGGCTGTAATTCTATGATGCTCCCCTGAGGATGGTGGTAGCCAGGGAAGGCTGAAGAGAGCAGGTGGTCCTTGCAGGAGGAAAGGTATTTGAATAGGACTCCAAGGAAAACAGTCTGAGCCTGGCAGGAAAGGTAGGAGAGGGAAGATGAGGACAGGGCCTGGAGAACATCAGTGTTTGTGATGGGGAGGGGAGCAGGAGGAGCTGGGTGAGCAGATCTGAGAGCTCATGGGAGGCTCTGAATGCCAGTGCTAGACATTGACCCTTTCTTCTCTAGGCTGCGGGCAGAGGGGGGGCTGCTGGAGGCTTTAGTAAGAGGAGGGACGTGGGATCGTGCATTTAGAGGGGGCGGGGTCCAGCTTCATTTTACAGATGCGAAACTGAGGCCCGGAGCAGGAAAGCGACTTAGGATCGCAGTTTCCATCATAGATCTAGAGCTGGAAGGGGCTTCAGGCATTATCGAGTCCAGTTATCTCATTTTACAGATGAGGAAACTGAGGCTCAGGTTAAGTGATTTCCCTGGAGTTTTGTGGTTGTCGCTCAGTCATTCCAGATGTGTCTGACCCTTCATGACCCTGTTTGGGGTTTTCCTGGTGGAGATATTGAAGTGGTTTGCCATGTCCTTCTGAAGCAGACAGGGTGAAGTGACTTGCCCAGGGTCACACAGCTCCTAAGTGTCTGAGGCTGGATTTGAACTCAGGTCTTCCTGATTCCCAGCTCAGTGTTCCCTCCACTGTGCCACCTAGCTGCCCTAGTTGCCTCAGGTTACAGGCTAGTAAGTACCTGAGCCAGGATTTGAACTCAGATCTTCCGGAATACAAGTCTAGGGCTAATCACTTTATCACCCAGTGGTGTTTTGGGAAGGTTGTGTGGGCACTGATGTGAAGCATGAACTTGAGAAGGGCTGGACTGGGTGGGGACAGTTCTTTAGGACCCTGAGGAGTTTTGCGAAGGTAAAGAGCACACCGGGAGACGGGAAAACGTGTTGAAAAGTGTTCTGTGTAACCCAGATGTATTCCACCCTGTTGGCCCTCGTGACTCGGTCTTGTGTTTCTATGAAAGGTAAGTCCTGGCAGAGTCTTTGGTTATCATTTGGCGGGGGGATGCCCGGCTTGAAAGAATCGCCAGGAGAGCAGGAGGGGTCAGCCAAAGGCCTGGGCTTCAGAAAAGGGAGATGGGATGAGAGAGATACAGTTATTGTATCTGAGGTTTCAGAAAAGCGGGGCACTATGAAATGCAGACCCTACTCCATTTTCTGCCCTCATGTACTCCCTCTTCCTCTCTGAGGCGTTTCCTTCTTTATCTTCCCCACCCCATCTTTTAAAATTACTTGGAGTCAGTAATACCTTGGTCCAAATTCCACTCAAGATACTTATCACCTGTGTGACACTGAATCACTCCGTACCTCCGTTTCTTCATCTGTAAAATGAGGGGGTTAGACCACATGACCTCCAAGAGCTCTTCCAGGCCTTGACCTAGGATCCTGTGACTTAAATGAAGTAGGTGGGATCTTTGGTGGTTAGACCAGACTTTAAACACTTCCTGTCCATACATAGCAAAATGCTGCGGAAGATAGACACAAGAACAGTGGGAGGTCGCGGCAGGAACGCTGCTCTTGAAGACAGAAAACGGGGCTCAGAAACGTACTAACTTGGTGATCAGAAAGAAGCGAGTCACTCAGTGTTTCTGATCCTCAGGTTCCCCATCTGGGAAGTGGGGATGATCCCATTCACATCACATCCTGCCTTGGGTTTTTGTGAGGAGGGGGCTTTGGAGTCAACCTCTCTGAAGGGAAGTGCTAATAATAACACCATTTGTAATAGTAGTCAAGTGAATGACTAGAGGGTGTCATATACAAACAGCTGGGTGGAGCATCATGGCCCCCAGACTCAGAGCTTGGGGGCATCCTGGTGGTGCAGTGGGCAGAGTCCTGGGCCCGGCGTTAGGAAGACGTGAGCTTGAAGGCAGCCTCAGGTACTTACTAGTTGCTGTGTGACCCTTGGCAAGCCTCAGTTTCTTCATCTGTAAAATGAAGATAATAATAGCCCCTCTCTTCCGGGGGTGGTTGTGAGATAGATTGAGATGTCTGTGAAGTGCTTAGTGCAGTGACCAGCACATAGTAGGTGCTGTGTAAATGTTAGCTGTTATTATTAGAGATATTGGAGGCCATCTGGTGCATTTGATGGATAAGAAAACTGAGTCCCTGAGAGGTGAAATAGTTTTTTCAAGGTCACTTAGCTAGTAAGTGGTAAAGCTTGGGCTGAAAGCAGGCCCTCTGACCTGGAAGGGACTGCTTGTTCTCGATGAAATCTCATCAGTGAATCTAAGCCCTCATGATGAGTGAGAAGTCTAGCAATTGGAAGCATAGGTAGAGAGCCAGTCATGGCCAGTGTATCAGATAGCATGCCCATCAGAGGAGGTTTATCCATAGGCCAGACCTTTAAGGAGGAGGGAAGGGTGACCACTGGCTGGTGGATTTACTTTGTCATGTTCTTTGTTCCCCAGAATTGTGTGTGTGTGTGTGTGTGTGTGTGTGTGTGTGTGGCTAAGTGAGCTCAAGTGGCTTAAAAAAATCATGTCATACCTTTACACCATGACTTTCCAAATACAAGCCAGTGACCTGAGCTCTCCCTCATCCTTTCCTGTATTCTCTGACATTCACTTAGGCCTCACCTTGCTTCCAGTTTCCGCTGCCATTTAGAAATGAACCATGTTCCAAGTTTGATTATCCATTTGGATAATATCTGAACCAGATCCCCAACTCCCATAGACAAAACCAGGGTAGGGGGACTTAGAGGACATTGTCAGCCCTTAGGAGCTTCTGCTTAGAGCTGTGGGGGGTGGACCTATGAAAGTCATTTGGTCAAACCCTTTCATTTCACAGTTGAGGAAACTGAGGCATGTAGTGGTTGGGTAGTGACTTGCCAAAGGTTCCATGGGGAGCTGGTTTCATGAGGGGCCCCTGCCATGCTCACTTTACTTCTAACTCTCCCAGTCCCTTCCACTTCCTTGCCAGCCGCCTCGCCCACTCCCTGCGCTTTCCACCTGCTTTACTGCCTTGTTTTTCTTCGTTAGAACGTAAGCTCCTCAAGGCTGTCCCCTCTGTGTTTGTATCCCCAGCACTCAGCACAATATGTGGCACGTGGTCAGAACTTCATACGTGCTCTCTCTGCTCCCCCTTTTCTCTCTGTCTCTGCCCATGTCTCTTTTCCCTCCTCTCCCTCCTTCTCTTTCTCTTCCTCTTCTTGTCCTCCAATCCTTTTTTCCCCTCTCCCTTATTGGAGTCTCTGTTTTCTCACCATGAGATGTCGCCCCATTCCCTGCTTCCAAATGAAGGAGCCTCAGGTATGGGTGGGGGCATTTGCCCTGGGTGTAAAATTCCCTAGTTATGGTTCTAGAAAAACGTTGCTAAGAAACTCATGCTTTCCTTTCAAAAAAAAAACCCCACCAGACCATACACACACATGTGATATGTAGTTATATACAGGTGTATGCACATGCATATTTAAAAATATTTATTGCTACCTTACTTTTGTGTCCCCTTCATTTCCCTACTCGGGGAGCCATCCCCTGCAACAAAGAATAAAAACAGACAAAAAGGAAACACAGTTAAGTAAAACTAACTAGCACGTTATCTGAGTCTCATGATGTATGCAGTGCTCTGCACCCATAGTCCCCTACTTCCATGGACCAGTAGCAGAAGGGAGTCTCTCCAAAAATTAACCTATTCAGGATGAGGCAGGTGGAGTTATGACTGTACCAGGTCAGTCAGCTTGCTGGGGTCTAGGTAGGCCTAACCAGAGCTAGGTGCAGTTTAAACCTTACAGGACTTGTGTAAAAGGAGACAGACCTAGGTGGGTAGGGCCTCAGACTCCGCTTGTGCTTCACGTCCCTTTGCATCAGTTCATCTAAGTCTTCCCGCGCTTCTCCGTCCTCACCTTAGTCATTGTTTCTCTGGCACCGCAGCATTCCGTAACATTCATGCACCATAATTGGCTTAGCTATTCTACTTCGTTCCCTCTTCTTTAATAGTGCTAAAATGCAGACCTACATAAATACTTTACTTTTGGTGGGGCCTTTCCCTCTGTCTTTGATTTTCAAGAGCTGTTTAACCATCTTTCAGATCTATGTGTCAAAGGGTATGGGTCACTTTCTTTACAAAATTCCAAGTACTTTCCAGAGTAGTTAGGCGAGTGTGCCTGCTGCTAATCCCTACAATGCTGACTGGTCCTATTGTCCTTCTTACCAATTTTTTGGATGCTAGATTAAACATAACAGTTAAAAAGTGTGCACTTCTCTTATTAGTGCTTCGGAACAGTCTTTTGTATGGTTATTAATACTTTGCAGTTCATCTTTTGAAAACTGTTAGTTCAAATCCTTTGAATGGCTCTTTGTCACATATTTCTGTTAACTTCCTGTATGTCATGGATATCAGACCTTTGTTGGAGACATTTGGTGCAAAGAATTTTTTTCCAAATCAATGTTTTCTCTTTTCTTAATAGCTGCATTTATTCTATTTGTTAGGGGCAAGCTATCTTAAACTATCCAGTAGCCCACTATGGTCCCTCTGCCTTGTGCCAACCCTAAGAAAGCCCTTAAAGTAACAAAGCCAATCCTTCAATCTGTATAAATGCCTTAAGCCTGGACAATAAACTTGGGCCATGATTGAAGTTGTAGAAACTTCACCGTTCTCAGGTTGAGATATTTGGGTCCATTCCTGGAGTAGAAATGACAGACGTGAGTTAGGATGGTTTTCCCACAGGAAAAATGGAGAAACAGGAAAAATTCATTGAGTCTTTTCCTTCCTTATTCTTGTTCTCCTTGTTAGCCAAATAAGAAATGATAGCTCCGTGATCTTTCCTCATGTGTCCTCCAGATGTGCGAGGGAGGAGAAAAAGGATTTTCAGGGCTGAGCCCATGTCAGGAAGTGAAACTAATTTAAATTTGGGCCAATATAGTGGTTGCAGTGACCGAATCCTAGCTCTCCCAGAGAACTGAATGGCTTCGCTACATGGTATAAAGTAGTCTCAAATAATCAGGGAAAGAAATTCTTCTAAAAGGACTGATTCTCTTCACCTAACAGACCCTAGTATGTAGGAAATAACCATAAATAATCAATAAGCATGCATTATTTTTTGAGATTCCTTTGGTCTGAAGTAAATTTTATTTTTTCAATATCAAACATTTATGTTTATTTCTTCCTCTTCCCTATTGCTGGAAAAACAACAGCAAACCTGGCAACAAACACACCGTCAATCTAAACAAATTCCTATGGTGACCTTGGCCAAAAATATGTCTCATTCAGCATGCTAATCTCTCACCTCTCTGCATCATCAGTGGGCCTCTGGAATCACAGTTGGTCATGTAGTTCGAGAAGCATTCATTAACCGCCTCATTATGTGCCAGACACTTCACTGAGGGCCTGAATTAGGTGGGGTGTGGGGCATGTGATTGTTGTAGAGAGTGTGGATGGGGGTGATATTAAAGAAGTAGAATGATCAGAATTTATGAACACATAAGGATGGAGATGAAGGAGGGGGAAGGGAGGAAGAGGGAGAGGAGAAAGGTCAGGGAAAGGAAGGGGAAAGAGAGGAGAGAGAGAGAGGGAAAGAGGGAAGAGGGAGGGATGGGGAAAGAGAGGTAGAGGGGGAGGGAGAGAGAGAGAATGAATATGTACTTGAATGCTAGGCTAGCTCATTTGAACTTTGATGGTGGTGTTTACCAACTGAAGTGAGGAAATTGAGAGAGAAATAGGGCAGGCTTGGAGTTGCTAGAATTCTCCTTTGGCCAACTTGAGTCTGAGGTGTTATCAGGTAGGGAGGGGCCATGGGGATAATGGAAGGAATGCTGAACTTGGCAGTCAGAGGACTAAAGCTTGAGTCTTGGTCTGTTTCCTAGCTATGTGACCTTGGCTAAATCCTTGACCACCCCGACCCTCGATATGATGTGCTCATTCCCAGCTCTAATTCTACGTTTCTATGTCCAGGAGCACTTGGAGAATGCTTCTCAGAGAAGAGCTCAGGGCTGGGGAGGGGAGCTTGATTCAGATGAAATGAAACCATCCCTTGAAGGTCCTGTATCAGTGTTGATCACTGTTGTCATTACTGTTATGGTGGAGTTCAAAGCCAGGGGATATGGGTTGGAATCTTGGCTCTGCCAATAACTAGCTATTTGACTTTGGGCAAGCAATTAACCAACAAGCATTTATTAAAATCTTACTCATAATAATACAAACTATTATTTATGCTAAAGATACAAAGATAAAAACGAAATAAGCCCTGTCCTCAAGATGCTTACATTCTATCAAATTCACTTCATCTCTCTGGTTCTCTTTCCCCAACTGTAAGATGAGGGGCTTGATCCGGCTGGCTTTTGAGACCCCTTCCATCTCCAGGCCTGTCATCCTACATAAAATGGGGAGTCCTCTGCAGAGAGGTGATAATTGATAATTGATGAAATCGCCCATAGGGAGCCCTTGCAGATGGCTGGCAGAGGAGAGCCTGCCTGGCTCTATGCTGGACGGAAATTATTCTGGAGGTGGTATGAAGTATGGAGTAGCGAGGGAAGGAGATGGAAGGAGACCAGATAGAAGGCTATAGAACTTGTCCAGGAGGGTAGAAATATAGGCCGAAGAGGGAAGAATGGACAGAGACTTTAGAAGCAGGATCATCTATGAGAGAAATGGTTTGAAGTTTTGGGTCTGAGACGTCTAGACATCTGACTCAGGATTAATGGCCAATTATTTAAGATCTATTAGTTGCAGCTGCTGAATCAGAGATAATGATATTAAATGAAACTGACGTTGAGAACTCCTGCCAACATATCTCAGGGAGTATAGGAAGCTCTTTATCTTGAAGCCCTGTCAGATATGGTTATTCACTATGGAAATTCTAGAGGGCTCCTTCAAAGAATTTCTGCCTCCAGAAGCCCTTGTCTCATCCTGCTGAACACGGAAACAACATAGTCCATCCATTTCTCTGGCATTTTGGGGGGCTGCTCTGGCGTCTCCACTTGAGAGGGAGGGTCTAGAATAGAGTCGTGGGAGCTCTCCCATAGTGGAAGGGGCTGTTTGGGAGTCAGTGAGTCCCCCCTCACCAGACGTCTTCAAGGAAAGTTTGGATGACTACTTGTGGGCATGATGTCTGATGTCGATGCAATTCTTGTTCACATGTGGGTTGAACTGAATGCCTCTTCCAACTTGGAAGTCCCACAGATCCATGATTTTTATAAGTGCTTTTTCTACCAAAATATTTTCTGAATTAACTTGTATGAGATTTTTTTTTCAGTCAGCTGAGGAGCCATTTAGCTATTGACCAAATTTCATCTTGTGTTGTGCCTTTTACAAAGAAAATCTTAAGTCTCTCGTTTCTCATTCCCCATATCAATCAGGGGTGTGCAGGAGCCAGCTGATTGTTAAATTTTTAATGTGAGCATTTACACTTCAGAAATCAGCGAATGTCACAAATCTGGGCATGATTTATTGATTGGAGGTGATGAAGAAAATACTAAGAATGAAGATTAAACTTAGAAGTGCATCATGCATATGTTTCCTGTCCCCTTCCTGAGAGCCAGTTGTTAAACATTGACCAGCACACCCTGTTCTCATCCCTAAAACAGTACCCTGCCCTTCTCTCTTCTTTCCCATTCCCAGCTCACATCCCTGCCCAGTCTCTTCATTGCTTCCGCTTTCACAGGCCACCAGTGTGTGGTACCTTTGATTTTGAAGATTGTTGTATGAGCCGTCCAGTATGAGCTGGAAAGAGTTTTGAATGAATCAGAATGCTGAGGAGTGGGTTGGTTTTCAGAGAGAGTCTAAAGAGAATCTGGTGATTTATCTGGAGGAAGTAAAATGCAGTGAAGTCAAGACAAGTCAATAAGCCTTTCTTAAGCACTTACTGTGTACCAGTCAGCCAGTTCATAAGCATTTATGAATTGCCCACTATGTGCACTGTGCTAATCACTGGGGGTTAAAAGAAAGGCAAAAAACAGTCTATGTCCTTGAGGAGCTCAAAGTATAATAGAGGGGACACCATGCAAACAATTATATACATCCAAGATAAGTTGTTTTTAAGTTGCATCTGACTCTTCATGACCCTATTTTGGGGATTTTCTTGGCAAAGATACTGGAGACGTTTGCCATTTCTTTCTCCAGATCATTTTACAGATTGAGGAAACTGAGGCAAACAAGGTTAAGTGACTTGCCTAGATCACAGCTAGTAAGTGTCTGAGGCCAGATTTGAACTTAGGAAGATGAGTTTTCCTGACTCCAGGACTAGCCCTCTACCCACTGTGCCACCTAGCTGCCCAGGACTTAGATAGGGTTAATTGGAGATAATGAATGTAGGGAAGGCACTGGAATTGTAGAAGGTGGGCCTTCGGCTGAGACTGGGAGAAAGCCAGGGAAGCAGAAGGAGATGAGGATAGAGCAGATTCCAGTCATGGCAGAGTAATCACTGAACTTACCAATGGGTATAACTAGGATTGTGAAAGATGCCATGCTTTCCTGATGGCGATTTATTGACTGGTGAACTTCTAGCCCAAGAGACTGGGGGTTCTGTTGTAGCTGCCCAGCACCAGGAGTGAAGCAAATTGATCTCTCTAAAAGTCACAGTCAAAGCAAGGGAGCTCTGGACGTCACCTGCAAATGTTGTTTGACGTTTGTTGCTGCCCATATGAAGTTAGCCAATTTTCACCAACTGTGCCAAGATGAATTCCTTTGTCATCTTCCCAAACAGTGAAAAGTGTCAGAAGTTGAAAGTAGAAAGAAGAAAGCCATTTTCCTTTGATCTTAATTTTCAAAGATTCAAAAGTGATAGACTTTGAGTCTCTATTCCACTAAAAAGCAATCACCATCTGTTCCCCTACTTCATCCTCAGATCCTTGTATGTCTTCTTATTTAAGGATGTAATTTCCATGCTCAAGGGAGGAAAAAAAGCCCTACACAACTGTGTGTCCCAAGTGATCATTAGAGAATGCTTTACCTGTAGAGCATCCCAACTAGCTTGAAAGTACAGTCGTTTCTAGCTCAAAGCCTTGTTTTCATGCTTAATGTAAAATTTAAAGAGATGGCGGGGGTGGAGGGTGAGTGGGAATGGGAGGAGGAAGGGGGGCAGGAAAGGAAAGCAAGCTTGATGAGTCCTGGCACCAGAGGAGAAGTGAGAGTTTTCTGAATAACCTTAGGGTGGTAGAGAAATTCAAATGTGATGCACTTGACACAGGGGCTGGGTTTTGGCCATTCTTTGCATCCCTAGTACTTAGCACAGTGCCTGGTCCATTGTAGGTGCTGAATAAATGTTCATGGACTGACATAAAATTTAATAATTCTTTTCCAACAAGATGGATACCTAACCTCATTTGAGTGTCTCAGAGAGCAAAGACCTTGATTCTTTGATCTAATCAAAAGCTTATTGAGTAGAATCTGGGCTATGCTCAGAGAAGGCTTGTCTTCATCTGTGCAGATTTCCAAGACTCTTGATCATCCATTTTTAATGTTAAATATTAAATATAGTTAAATATTTTTGCATTTCCATTTATTTGCCTTTACTTGACAGATTTTGCTCACTTGTTATTTTCATTTCCCTTTTATGACTCTTGTGCTGGGTATGTATGATGACCACAGAATTGTTTCATGAGCAAACTACTATCCAAAGACAAAAGATTCTGCTCCTGATTTATCCAAAAAGTCTATCACTCGGCTTGGGCCAAATTGTGAAGGTCTTCTCATGCCAAGCAGAGAGTTTGTATTTTGTCCTAGGGATAATAAAGGCCACTGAGTTTCTTAGCAGGGTGGTGACATAGTTGGACTTATGCTCAGTTTGAAAGCTGTATGGAGGATAGACTGGAGAGAGGAGTGTCTTGGGACAGGGAGAACAGGTAGGAGACTGCTGCGATAGTTCAAGCAAGAGATAATCAGGGACTGGACTCCAGTGGTGGTGATGTGAGTGGAGAAAACGGGATGATGCAAGGCATGTTGGGTAGATAAGCCCAATAAAACTTGGCAAATGATGAAGTATGGCGAGTGTGTGTGGTGAGAATGAAGAGTCATGGATGGCTTCTAGGTCACATGTCTGGGTGACTAGAAGAATGAGAATGCCTTTGAAATAACTCTGGAAGCTAGGAGGAGTGGGTGGAAGGGGAATGATCGTGAGTTCTATTTTGGACATAACAAATTTGAGCTGCCTATGGGGCATTCTGGTAGAGGTGTCCAGCCGGCACCTGAAGATGCTGTGATGGCACTCAGGAGAGAGAAACATTGGGTGTGTGGATTTGGGAGTCATCTGCATAAAGGTGATAACTGAATCTGTGGGAACTGATGAGATCCCCAAGACATAGACTGTGGAGAGAGAGAGAGGGAGGGAGGAGAGAGGAGAGAGCTGAGGCAGGTACACACATGTGGGTGGGTTAGATATGGACTGTGGTTCCACAAAGGAAACTGAGGTGGAAACTGTCCAAATATAGACTGATAAAAGACTTTGATTATGGTATTGGATTTTGAATGAACGATTTTTCCAGTCTCCACTAAAGCCCTACTCTGAGAACTCATCAGGGTGTGGAAGCTCTAACTACCAGTTGGAAGATTGAGTTAGGGCCCCATCTGTCGCCTTGCAGGCTGGGCTCAGAGAGGCTTTTCACCAAGACGTTGTGCAGCAGGTGATACACATCCTCCACGATCATGTTTCTCAAGGCAAAGAGAACTTTTTACTACACATCTTTGAAACACTGAAGCCGATGTAACTTTGCTGGTCCCTAAGAACCTCAGCTGGCTTTAGACAGTGGGAGGTCCTCCCATTCTTTATTAATGCACCTGGCATCATACACTAGTGAGGAAGGAGTTTTTTATCCCCCAAACCAATCACTTTTCATCCTCTAAACCAGCCCTCAAGGCAGAGTCCAAGCTCTCTTAGAGGTCGTCTACCTGATGATGGCCTTGGTGTTCTTGGACACAGCATGTTTGGCCAGTTCTCCCTATAGCAGCAAAGGTCCGGCTCTCTGGGCCTCCAAAAAGTCAGAGTGGTCTGGCCTGAGCACTGGGCCTGCTAGGTGGCCCAGTGGACTTTGGATGCTAAGTCTAGAGTTGGAGGTGAGCTTGGAGGCATCTAGTCCCACTCCCTCATGACACAGATGAGGAAATTGAAGACTGGAAGTTTAATGACTTACTTGCCTAAGGTCACATGGACAGTAAGCATAAGTGGTGGGATTTGAACCCAGGTCCTTGGACTCCAGACTCACTGTAACAATTCCTTCTCTAACTGACTGTCTCTTATGTTCCCCATAGCAGTAGTCCGAGCTCTCGTTAGCCCTGTGTCCTATCCCTTCTCAGGAGATCAAGGCCTTTCATTGTGTCCTCCCTGTTCTCCCCTTTCCCACATTTCAGCACTCCTCTACATCTTACATAAATGAACGAGTAGCATTTATTAAATGCTAATTATGTGCTGATCATTGTGCTACAAAAGAGAAAGCGTTTTCTACTCTCAAATCCTTTCTTCTAATGGAGAAGGCAGCTCCCCCCATATGGAGGGGTGTGTGCGTGCATGTGTACATGTGTGCATGTGTGTGCATGCATGTGTGCATACGTGTGTGTGTGTTTGTGTGTGTGTGTGTTGGACTTAGAAGACACAGAGAGGAGAGTTGCACCATTGGCATACCCTTTCTGGAAGTTGTGATCATATTGACTTGATTATGGCTTTCAGAGTAAGAGTAGAAAGCCGGGTGTCAAAGGGATTTAGGTGGGGAAACACTAAGCAGCTTGGTGGGTGACAAGTTGATTGCTGGGTTGCAGGGGGCCTAAAGCCTCCACTGTCTGGGCTGGCTCCAGATGGTGGACTTTGTCATTTGGTGCTCACTGGCCATTCAGGCCAGCTCCAACCCAGGATGGGAGCTTGAAAACTGAAGGAATCAGGTCTTCCAAGGTGTGGTCTCTGGAAGTCCCTACCCTTCACCCCGCATTCCGAGGATGTGTGTCTCTTATCAAGGACAGCTCTCCTCCTTGTGTTGTCTTAGCCCCACCTGCCATCTTTATTGGAAGCTAGGACCATCGATTGACCGTCAATTATTTCTCACTTATCTTCAGTATATCATAGGACCATCAATTTGGAGCTGGAAGGGACCTTGAATCTCATCCCCTAAATATATAGATGAAGAAACTAGGACCAGAGAAGTTAAGTGATTTGCTGAGGATCACAGAGTTCAGGAGTATCTGAGGCAGGGTTTATACTCAGCTTTTCCTGACTCCAAATTCCCTGCTCTATCCACTGTGGTGCACAAACGTGCTAAGGTCTTTCCTGTCCTTACAAAAGAAAAAACCCCAAAGCCTTCCTGAAGTCTGTATCTTTTTACAGGATCATCGCTCTCCTTACCTCCCTCATTTTGCTGCTAAGATCCTTGAGTGACTCATCTGTGTCTTTTCCCTGCCTCTGTTTCCCCACCACAAACTCATCTCTCCCCCCACTGCAGTCTGGCTTTTGATTTGTCTTGTCTTCCAAGGACAGCAGTGGTCTCTTCATCACTCCATCTGAGGCAGGCCCCTTCCAGCAGTGTGTCACACACCATTCCCTTGGCATGCTGCCAGGGGATGATTTTAAAAAGGAGTTGATCCCACTCCTATCTGATTGTGGCCTCAGCCTGGGAGTGGTCCTCTTCATCAGCTCTATAAACAGGGCGCATGGTGGGCCAAGAAATATGAAAAAAACAACCTGACAGCCCAGCCTAGGAAGTAGCCTTCCCTGCCCCCATGCCCTCCACAGCCAAGAAACCTGATCCATTTTTGAGGATTACAGATGGATTAAGCTGGGATTCCTTGGATATAGAGTGGGAAAGAAGATTTGCTGGGGCAAGTTCAGACTGGAATGGGAGAAGCAGGTGTCCCAGTGACTGGGGGACCCAACCTTGCCCCAGGAAACTTGCCCTTTGAAGTTTGGTAAATCAGAGGCTTGGGCTGGACTTAAGCTGTTTGCTGTGTCTTCATGTTCTAAGCAGTTGATGGAATGACATTAGCCTGGTGGCCAACGCCAAATGGGCAAGCCAAGCCTAGCCATCACCGTTGGCTCCATTTCAGAAGGGCATGCCACTTCCATTATCTTAGCTGGGTTCTTTTTTTGGCCAGTGAATCAAATGGAGAATAGTGTCAGCGAAACATCATCTGGGTGTTTTGAAAATGAGTAACACAGAAACTTAAGGGGAAAAAAGAACTTTGCAGGAGAAAATTCTCAATTCAGGGAAAGACTGAGGCCGTGGGTGAAGCATCCTGGATGTCTGACCAGAGGGACGAGGTTGGGGGCAGGTCTTTGCCTTTTCTTGACAGAGAACACAACAGTTCCCCTTGAACTTCTTGTTAATGAGAAATGGATAAATAGCTTCTCCTTAGGTCAGCTTTCATTTTCCTGGAGGGCAGGAAAGTTGCAGAGATTCTGTCAGTCAGTGGTTGTCTGTTAGAGGAAAACCACTTCTGATTTGGAAGGTCTTGGAGTCAGAAGACTAGAGTTTGAGTCCTAGCTTTGACACTAACTGGCTTTACTTTGCTGCATCTGCTTTCTCATTTGTAAAATGGGAATGATTATGCTTCTGTTATTTTGCTCGCAGGAATGTTGTGAGGAAAGAATTTTATAGATCTGTACTCACTCCGTTGAGAAGGGCAGGGATGTGGTCAAACCTTTGTGGTAGATGAGTAGGAGATGGAGTGGAGTGGAGAGACGCCTGAGATAGGTAAACCAGTTAGGAGGCTATTGCCACAGGCCAGGTGAGGGGTGATGAGGGCCTCCACCAGGGTGGGGGTATGTGAGTGAGAGAAGTGGACGTATGCAAGGGATCTTCAAAGGTCGACATGTAAGGTCTTCGCAGCAGATTGGATGTGGAAGGTGGGGGAGAGGGAGAGAGAAAATGAGAGAGAGAAATAGAAGGAGAAAAAGAGAATGAGAAAGAGGGAGATGGGGTAAGGGAGAGAGAAAAAGAAATAGGAGAAAAAGAGAATGAGGGAGAGAAAATGAGAGAGAAATAGAAGGAGAAAAAGAGAATGAGAAAGAGGGAGATGGGGTAAGGGAGAGAGAAAAAGAGAGAAATAGAAAAAGAGAATGAGGGAGAGAAAAATGAGAGAAAGAGAGAGAAATAGGAGAAAAAGAGAATGAGAAAAAGGGAGATGGGGAGAGGGAGAGAGAAAATGAGAGAGAAATAGAAGGAGAAATAGAGAATGAGAGAGATGGGAGGGGGAGAGAGAAAATGAGAGGGAAAGTGAGAAATAGAAGGAGAAAAAGAGAATGAGAAAGGGGAGATGGGGAGAGAGAAAATGAGAGAGAAAGAAAGAGAAATAGAAGGAGAAAAAGAGAATGAGAGAGAGACAGAGAGAGGGAGAGAGAGAAATAGAAGGAGAAAGAGAATGAGAGAGAGAGACAGAGAGAGGGAGAGAGAAATAAAAGGAGAAAGAGAGAATGAGAGAGATGGGGAGAGGGAGAGAGAAATAGGAGAAAAAGAGAATGAGAAAGAGGGAGATGGGGAGAGAGAAAATGAGGGAGAGAGAAATAGAAGGAGAAAGAATGAGAGAGATAGGGGAGAGGGAGAGAGAAAATGAGAGAGAAAGAGAAATAGAAGGAGAAAAAGAATGAGAGAGACAGAGAGGGAGAGAGAAAATGAGAGAGAAAGAGAGAAATAGGAGAAAAAGAGAATGAGAGAGAGACAGAGAGAGGGAGAGAAGATGAGAGAGAAAGAGAGAAATAAAAGGAGAAATAGAGAATGAGAGAGAGACAGAGAGAGGGAGAGAGAAAATGAGAGAGAAAGAAAGAGAAATAGAAGGAGAAAAAGAGAATGAGAGAGAGGGAGAGAGAAATAGAAGGAGAAAGAGAATGAGAGAGAGAAATAAAAGGAGAAAGAGAGAATGAGAGAGATGGGGAGAGAGAGAGAAATAGGAGAAAAAGAGAATGAGAAAGAGGGAGATGGGGAGAGAGAAAATGAGGGAGAGAGAAATAGAAGGAGAAAGAATGAGAGAGAGGGGAGAGGGAGAGAGAAAATGAGAGAGAAAGAGAGGGAAATAGAAGGAGAAAAAGAGAATGAGAGAGACAGAGAGGGAGAGAGAAAATGAGAGAGAAAGAGAGAAATAGAAGGAGAAATAGAGAATGAGAGAGAGACAGAGAGAAAGAGAGAGAGAAAATGAGAGAGAAAGGGAGAAATAGAAAATGAGTCAAAACCCCCTGATTTTACAGATGAAGTGACTAGCTCAAGGTCACACAGGTAATAAACAATTCTTAACTCAGGTTCCTGGTCTCCAGAGCTGAGGCTCCTCCCACTGTTCTGTGCCAGTTCACTATCTGTTAGTCCCACGCTGAATGGATCCACCATGGTATTATTATTATTTTCAAAATCTAGCTTTAGATATCCATGATTGTCCTTGTCTGTGTATGCGACCCCATTGTTTTTTGTCGATACAGGTCTGGAGAGTGTGGCTAGCTATTATCACAGGGACAGCTTACAGCAAGGATGGTACTTGTCAAGAGGAAGGAAGGAAGCAAGGAAGGGAGGAAGGCTTTTTAATGGGGGTTATCAGCCAAACTTTCCCCATTCTGTATTTGTGAAGTTGATCTTTTGAACCCAAGGAGAACTTTACTTTTTTTTTTAACAATATTTGATATCTTGGTCAATTCAACCTGTTGTTTCAGCCTATTAAGAACTTTTTGGCTACTGGTTCTGTCTCCCAGACCTGTTGAATGTGTTTACTAATGGAAGGCCATGCACAAAAACTTTGAATGTTGGGTCATTGCTGTATAGGAACACAGATGTTTCAGTGAAGTTGGGATGATTGTTTGGGGGAGTTGGAATGAGGACATTCCACGGGGGCAAAGGGAAATGTCCCCACTGATTCTCTCATTCTCCCTTGTCTACCTGGCCCTCCCTGAACTATTTATATCACATTGCTTTCCTTTTCATTGGTGGATTCTCGTCACTAAGAAAAGCTGCTTGTGGCGTTCATCCTCCCTTGATACAAAGAGTCAGGTATCAATTTAAGAACAGAAACAGTATCGACAGCAGAGTCTTCTTTGTTGTTCAGTCATGTCAGATTCTTTGTGATCCTGTTTTCTTGGCAAAGACGCTGGAATGGTTTGCCATTTCCTTCTCCATTTCATTTTACAGGAAACTGAAGCAAACAGGGTTAAGCGACTTGCCCAGCTAGTAAGTGTCTATGAGGCCAGATTTGAACTTAGGAAGATGAGTCTTCTTGACTCTAGGACCAGGGCTCTGTGCACCGTGGCGCCCCCTAGCCGACACTCTTATTTTAGAAGGATTGTCGCTGTGTTTGTCCTTCGTTCCATCAGGGAAATGATGACGTGACTTGCAGTTGACTCTGATTTGAATGAAGGAGGGCTGTGCAAGGTCACCAGTCTCACTATCTCCTCCAGAGGCATCTGGGTCCAGTGGCCAGATATTCACCAGGATGACTGAGATGACCCATGATGCAATGGGAAGCCCTGGCCATTTAGGATAAGGGCTTTTCATGTACTCACTTAGAGTGAGATAACGCCCATTCAGTGAATAGGCCTCTTTAAGAAGTGAGTCCAGGGATGGCTCCTCTAATTAGAAAAAAGAAAAAAAAATCAAGCTGGGAGGGGAAGAACCTCAAGGTTGCTGTTCCAAAGAGAAACAGTTACCATTGATATTCACTCTAAGCTAGGAGGGCCCTGTGAGTAGACAGAACTGCCTGAAAGGGGACTCAGCTTGTTGGGTAACTCTCCTTGTCCTCTCCCTCTCCTCCTTCTTCTCCTCCTCCTCTCCAAAGGAAGGTAAATTTTGATGGCCAGAAGCTGCCCACTTAACTTGGGGTTTACTGGCTAGGTTTCTCCCTCCCTCCTTCCCTTCCTTCCTTCCTTCCATCCCTCCTCCATCCCTCCCTTCCTTGCTTTTTCCCTCCCTCCCTTCCTTGCTTTTTCCCTCCCTTCCTCCCTTCTTCCCTCCCTTCCTTCTTTCAATAAAACCTTAAACCCAGTTCACTGTGAAGCTCATAGGTTGGACCACAATAAGTCCCTGCCCAAGCTCCACTTACTGGCTGTATTTTAGCAGGGTGTAAGCCTCTTGAAGGCAGCAACTCTTCCATTTGATGGATGTTTGTTGAATGCAATTGGACAAAATTTTCCCCAGATCTCAAAGCATATATGGTATAGTAGAAAGACTGCTGGATTTGAAGTCAAAGAACTCGAGTTCAAATCTCATAACTGCTATTAATATAATATAATATAATGTAATGTAATATAATGAATATAAATGTGAATTTGGGCAAGTTGTCGAACCTCTCTGGGCCTCAGTTTCCCCATCTGTAGAAGAAGGGGGTTGGACCAGGGAACCTCTGAAGTCTCTTTCAGTTCTAGATCGCTGTCCCGCAATCTGCTTTTAGCAAAATAACTACTTCAGATGTTTACTTCTATTTTACAAATGGAGAAGTGGCTTCAAGAGAGGAAAAAAAGTTATTTCTGGAAAATTATACAGTGAGGTGTGCTTGAGTCAAGAATAGGCCTTCCACTCATCACTAGAGTCTATTAAGTTTATCCTCCTCCTTCTCTTCCTCCCCAATTTACAGATGAGAAGACTAAAGCTCTAAGAGAGAAAACGATTGGTCCAGGGTCACACAGCTAGTAAGGGGCTCTTGGCACCCTGTGTGCTTTGTTCTCTCAGAAATACTTTGGGCTTCATTTTAGCTGGTGTATATAATGTGGATGGCATGGTGGGTTTTTCCAGAGCAGTTGTTCTTGGTGCTTTAGGCTCATCTTCATTAGGCGAAGAAATTTAGAATTAATGACGGGCGGTCACGGGCCAGCTGGATTGTGGGGATTGGCCTGGGCTAAGTGGCAGGATCCCTTTTTGTGAGAAGGGCATCTTGAACATGTGAAAGGAGGCTTAAGAAAAGAATTCCCCAGTGGTGAACTTTGTGCTGGAATGGAAAATGCGAAGGCCAAAGGCGCTGGGCATGTGGTATGCACTTAGCACAGTGCCTGGCACTTAGTAGGCACTTAATAAGTGTTTGTTGATTGATTGATGATGCCAGCTGCATTAGGGTGTGTACCTGGCTAGAGAGCCAGGAGGCCAAAGCATCTCAGTCTCCTTCTGGAACCACCTCCTCCGGGGTCAGGGTGGGGTAATAGGAATAATAACCCACAATAATAATAATCACACCTAAAATGTGGCTTGTCATATCCTTCTCCAGTACATTTTACAGATGAGGAAACTGAGACAAACAGGCTGAAGTGACTTGCCCAGAGTCTCACAGTAAATGTCTGAGGTCAAATTTGAACTCAGGTTTTCCTGATCCCAGGCCCAACTCTCTATGCACTATAGCGCCCCCCCCCCCCCCCCCCGCTCCCGCTGTCCTTTTCTTACAAAGGAAAAAAGAAAAAAGTATTCTGTATGACCTGTATTCTTGACCAGAAGGACTGGTGAGGAAAGATTTCTAGCCCCCTGTCATAGTTGCAATCCCTTCAAATCCTGGCACTTCCTTATACGCAGTCCAAGTCTGTAGGACGAGACTTCAATTCCTTTTCCCTGTTTCTCCTCAGCCAAGATGGCGGATGACTCTGAAATCTAGAAGCTTGGCTCCTCCCTAGGCCGCGAGAATTCAGGGGAACATGCAAGCCTGCGCTCTTTGCCCAGGACGGCTATAATTTCCTCCTTTCCCGATCAAGCCGGGGAATGTTGGCCAGGACATATGTGACTCTTTGGAAATGTGGCACAGGACAAGGAATTTCCACAGGGGCCGTGTCAATGCCGGCTCTGTTTGACTCACCTCGAGACTGCCAGGAGACCAGGGAGTTTACTAGGCTCACTTGTTTGGCATCCTAGAAATCAGACTTGGACCATCCTACGTGGAAAAAAATGACCAAAAGGCGATTTAGTATAGTATAAATAGCATTAGAAGAAAGGGCAGACATGGCCCTGTTCGGGAGAGATGGATTTCCCAGAAAAGTCCCCTGCTCCTCAAACTTAAATCCAACTCAAATGAAATTGTTTTTCTTGAGATTCAAACTATTTTTGTGAATAATTCTTTCCAGCGTCGAGTCCTTGTTTTCATGGACTTCGGCACATCTCAGGCACCCTTGGTACATCAGGAAAGCGCTCAGGTTCTGGGCCATCAGCTGGTTTGGGATGATTTAGAAGCTTCCTGGTCCTGGAGCCACTTTCTTTTCTGAGAGGAGGCAGGGAATGGGTGGTGGGGAGTCAGGGCCCAGAAGCAACATGGTAACAGCTCATGTTATATGGTAGTTTCAGGTTGGCATTGGGTCCTCACAAAACACTGTGAGTTTGGAGCTCTTATGAGCTCCATTTTACAGATGAGAAAACCAAGGCAGAGAGTAGTTAAGTTGCTTACACTGGGTCATGTAGCTAATAACTGTCAGTGGTGGGATCCTGGGTCTCTAGCTTCCGGTTTTCTCATCTAGGAAGGGAGGAGATGAGCTAGACCAATGAGTTCTGAAGCTAGGCCTCATGGCTTTTTTTAAAAATATTTTGATAACTATATTTTTATATAATTGATTTCCTTTGTAATCCTATGCATTTTTCCTTATGCATTTAAAAATGTGATTCTGAGAAGGGGTCAGTAGATTTCTGCACATGCCCAAGGGGTCTAGGACACAAACAAAATGAACTGATTTCACATAGTTGAGTGAGAAGAGTTGAATTCAGAGTCAGAGGATCTGGGTTTGAATCCCAGCTCTGCCATTTTGCACCCTGGGTGACTTTGGATTAGTCATTTACATTGTTGGGGCCTCAGTTTCCTCATCTGTAAAATGAGTCAGATAAGTTGTACTCTGAGGTCCCTTCCTGCTTTCCAGCTAAGACCCCCTGAATATCATGCAGCACATCTACTATGAGGCCACCTTGGATCACTGATGGAATACGGTTTTAGAGAGACAGAGAGAGAGGGAGGGAGAGAGAGAGAGAAAGAGAGAGACACACACACACACACATATAGAGAGAGACACACACACAGACACACACAGAGAGAGACACACAGACACACACACACACACATATGGAGAGAGAGAGAGAGGACTTTGATCTTTGCTAGAATGACAGATCCTTCCCTCCCTCCCTCCTTCCTTCCTTCCTTCCTTCCCTCCCTCCTTCCTTCCTTCCCTCCCTCCTTCCTTCCTTCCTTCCGAGTTAACATTTTGCAAACCTCCAAGTACTATTTAAGTGTTAGCTACAATGATAAATATTAACAACAACAATAATAATAACTGGCACTTACCCGGCAATAAAGCGCGTGAGGTGCTGTACGTTGCCTCATTTGACCCTCACAACGACCCTGGTGGGTGTCGTTTTTACCCCCATGTTACAAATGATGAAACAGAGGCAGCCGGAGGCTAAGTGACTTGGCCTGGGTCACCCAGTTGCTCCGTGTCTGCAGCCAGATTCAAACCCAAGCCTTCCTGACTCTAGGCCCAGCACTTTGTCCATGGCGCCATTTATTTGTTCATTTACCTACTGATTTATTTGTTTGCTATTTTCCTCCTTTGCAGACTGTTTTTGAGAGGAATTGTCACTCGGAAGACTGTGCGGCTGATCTGAAGCTTCAGGGCAGACTGCTGCTCTCTGGGTATGTGGGCCCCTCGGGGTTAATCGTTTCCCTGGCATCCATGGGCAGTTTCCCTTGGGTGTGCTGGGGGTGGTCAGAGAGGATGAACTGGAGACATGATGAGCAAAACAAAGGCAAAGGGTGATAGATGGTAAAATTTCTTCTATGAAATCATTTTTCACTTTCTAAAAATATTGCCTGGTTTACCCCATCCTCCTGACCCAGCATGCTGTATCTGTGGCTTGTCATCTAGCCATGTCCTGGGCCCTGCCCTTTTCTCCTTTCCTGCTCACAATGCTTCTTTCCTTCTTCCTATTTGTTTGAGGCTCCTCCCATTGACTGGGATGGAAAAGCATCTTTTGGGGGCCAGACCTGTCCTGGGGCCAGGGAAGAAGCCAGGGAGGGATCTTTTATTTGTTCAGCATTTCCTTTCTCAGTCTCTGACTCTGCCCAGGCTAAAGGTGAGCCTTGTATGTGCTTTCTGCTCCTTTTTTCTGGTCTTTGGGGAGCCCTTTTCAGGCCCAAAATGCTGAGTCTGAATTGTCTAAACCACAGCCCAGGGGGCTTCCCGTTTGACCTGATTCCTCCAGTGAGATTTTTAGCTCTGGGGCCAGGAAGAAGAGGCAAAAGGTCTCCCACCATATCCCTGTGGGTACCTTGTCAGCACTTGGAAAGGGATCTATTTATAACTGGGGAAGGGGAGGCCATGCGGATGATGTAACATGCCATAGTGTGGTTACCAGGAAATGCACCTGGAACCTTTGGCCCGAGGACCATCAGTGAAAGGTTAGTGTTCTACGAGCCTCAACAAGCCCAAACACATGGGGCACAGATTTGGAGTCTAGCGTGAAGCTGCTGTGTCCTCCATCCCTGGTTTGATGGCCCATCCCCTAAGCAGCGGGTGGGGTGGAGGGGTGGGCCTGGGAGAGTGTGTTTCGCCAAGTTTAGTCACCACTTAAAATTCATGGAAGGGGTGTTGGGGCTGTCTATTGTTAGCAAGCATGACCTCATTTTATGGGAAACCAAACCCGAAGAAGGCACTTACAGAGGATTTTAGTCTCTTGGCTGGCCCATTTGGGCAGGTCCTTATTCTCCCTGGGCCTTGGATTCCTCATCTCTAAAGTGAGAGGGTTAAATGAATTCAGGTCAGAATCCATCTCCTCCAACCACCTGATTTCTGAAACAGAGGCCAGGAGATGAGGAGACTGGTCTGCTGCTATGGTCATTCCCATGTTTTCCTTCAAACACTTTGCTCAGCTGTTTGTTTTTTTTTCCTTTGAGGTCCATTCAGTCAAAATGTTCCACCCCATCCAAATAATGGCAGCTATAGTGTGTCAACTGTCCCCCTCCTTTCTCAAGGCGTTCAGACCTTGGCTCATCATCTTTCTCTTTCCTCCAGCTTTTGCTCTTACTCTGGGGGGCTTTCACATCCTCAAAGATGCTCTCCTAAAGCCTCTCCCCTCCTAAGCTTTCTTAAATCTCAGGACCTACCTCAGCCATAGCAGGGATGGTTGCACATTGGATCTCACTCACCATTGCTCAGAGTTGTCCTGTTTTGCTGATTAGAAACTCTGGTGTTCTCCTATCTGACGCTAAGCTTCTAGCATTCCACCGTTCCCTATGCTTACTTCACCCTCATTGGGATCTCAGCACTTTCTCAGGTTCTTATCTCTGCTTTGATCTCCTATCTGTCCCTCTCTGGTCATGACCCTATCATCACCCATTCCACTCCTGCACCACTTCCTCACCCCCATACCCTGTATCTGTGCTTTTCATCCATGGATCACTTCCACCATCTACCTTCTTGGCTCCTGTTCATGAGTGGTTAAATAAAACTGCAGGTCTTACAACCTTCCTGACAGGTATGTTAGCAAGTCATGTTGTTCACCTCAACGGGGCCGTCACTGCAGCAAAGGAGCCCTTTTATGCCTCCTTGATCGATTCCCTAACTCCCTACCTCCAGAAGCTGTTCCATACCTTCTCTTCCCTCTTCCAGCCTCCTGTACCCCTGTCCTCCCTTCTCTCTCAGTTTAGGACCCTGCCTCCTACTTTACTGAGAAAATTGAGGCCCTGTGGGAGCCCCCTCTTCTCCCATTTTCTTAATCTAAATTCCCCTTCATATCATCTCCCACTCTTTCTCTTCCACCTCCTGCACCCCAGGTCTTTGACAAGGTAGGCTCTTCCGCTTGCTGAGGCCACATTCTCTCCTTGTGCACTTGATCTCTTCCCATCCCCTCCCTTCCGACAGATCACATCCTCCCTTATCCTTACCCTCTTTTTCTCAAATCTACAACCTCTCCCTGTCATTTGTTCTTCCCATATTGCCTTCACACATCCCCATGTCCCCCATCCTTAACCAACTTCTTCAGGCCCTGTCTCACTCTGGGCTCCCATCCTAGATCTTTCATGCCTTTCTCAGCTTGTCTGCATCTCACTGACTCTACTTTCTCTCCTCTCCTGAACCCTGTTCTGTCTGGAGCATGACTTTATCACTCAAATGAAACTATCTTCTTCCAAGCTGCTCATGATGTCTCTTTTTCATGTTTACAGAGTATTTAAGTTTTTTATCACTGTCTTTTGTTTTTACATCATGTAAATTACTCCCTGTATCCCTCCTCCTTCTCCCAGAGAGCCACCTCCTATAACAAATTAAAAGAAAATGAAGTGTCACATGTGAGGGAGGAGCAGAGAAAAGGCCGCTGTGGCTGGACCATGGAGCAAAGGGAGGACTGAATGGAGGCTTTGCCTCTTCAATAAAACGAGAGTCTCATTCTACCTCTTCCACCAGAGAAAGGTGGGGCACCTCTTCCTCTCTTTATGGAGGCCATGAAGCAGTTGCAGCATCTAGCTTGGTGTATTGCTCATCCTGCAGTGGCTCCTAAAAGCTTCCCCATGTCTCTCTTTCTAACTTACAGTCTTAGAGAGCTTGCTGGGGGCTCCTAGGGGTTAAGTGGATACCCAAGATATCCTGCATTTGTCAGAGACAGGACTTGAACCCAGGCCTTCCTGACTCCAAGGCTGGCTCTCTGCCCACTCTAGGTCTTCTTTTAAATCATCTAGAAAACTAATCTTGTTATACCACCATCATGTATCATTTGAGACCAAAGCTTGTGTTCCCAGAAAGATCCACCTGCCTTAGTCACTGAGGTTGGCCCTGGATGACTTTTGGCTATTTCAGAAAACCTGGCCCTCCTCTTTGCATTGCTCATTGGAGGAAACCTTAATCTCTCCTTGCTATTCTCCGAAATTCTCCATTCAGTTGAATATCTCTTTCCCTCTCTCTTTCCTTGCTTCCTCAGTTATTTGTGAAGCCTCATCGGGCAGCCATTTTGCTTTCTTGCTCTTCTTTTTCTTTGGGATGTTCTTGTTGCTATCTCCTATACCATATTGCAAATCTCTGTCTGTGGTTCTTCAGGCACTTTATCTAGCAGATCTAACCCCTTAAATCTATTCATCATTTACGCTTCATGTTCGTAAGGTTGTCATTTAGGTCATGCCTGTATGGTTATCCCGACTTTCTTCAATTTAAGTCTGAATTCTGCAATAAGCAGCTCATGATCAGAGCCACAGTTGGCTCCAGTCTTGTTCTGACCGACTGTGTGGAACTTCTCCACCATTGGCTACAAAGTGTATCATCATTCCGATTTCGATATCGACCGTCTGGTGATGTCCGTGTGTGGTCGCCTGTTGGGTGTGTGTTGTGACCAGTGGGTTATCGCTGTCCGGCTTCACTCTGTACTCCAAGGGCAAACTTGTCTGTTATTCCAATGATCTTTTGACTTCCTACTTTAGCATTCCACTCCCCTATGATTGTATACTAGGTGTTAACTCAATTCCAAGCATTTATTAAGTCCCTACTATGTGCAAGGCATGCATTAAGCACTAAGATGGGTATAAAGACAAAAAGCAAGCACACACCCTCACAGCCAGTCTCAGCCGTAGTGGGGCTTACATTCTCTCATGAGTGTCTCCTCCCACTCCCGTGAACATCCAGTGGTTTTCAGTTTGGGGGCCTCTGACATTTGGAGTGAAATCTGTGGTAGTGCTGCACAGAGAACATGATTCCCAGGGAGAGTTGAAACCTATGGATTGGACCTCAGTGAGGAGACCCTGAAGGGTGGAGAAGAGACCAAGCTTCTCAGAGCACCCCTTAGAGTACGGGCCTTAGACACTGACTAGCTGCATGACAACAGACAAGTCGCTTAACTGTTCTGTGCCTCAGTTTCCTTGTCTATGAAGTGGGGATCATCCTAGGCACCTACTGCCCAGGATTGCTGTGAGGTTCAAATGAAGTATTATTTGTAAAGCTCTTTGAGAACCTTAAATCCCTGGATGAGTGGTATTATTCTTACTGGTGTAAGTCACAGTTATGCTCTGCTCTACAGTGTCCAGAGCACCTTGTTTCCCTTGTCTTTCCCAATAGCACTGTGGAGTGGAGAGCTCAGTAGCAAAACCTTCATTTAACTGTTGAGGACCCTGAGGCTTAGAGGCGCTCCCCCAGCTTGGAAAGGGTGGAGTTAGAACTCAGCCTCAGGAGTCTTCCCTGTGCAAAGCATCACCTCAGCTCTGACCATTTCAGGACAGAGAGTGTCCCTCTGAGGCCAGCGTTTCCACTCTCATGACTTCCCATGACACAGGAGCCTTAGGGAAGCACATTTACAAAAGCTTTGGGTTGGCATCTTTCAGTGATATGCTTGGAGCTAGCTGAGAGCAGCCCGGAAACAAGGGACCAGAGACCCAAGAGCAGTATAGTGAGAAAGGGAGAGGCCTTTTCATGTAAGGGGCGTGGTTATTTGGGGGGCTTTTCACTTCTGTAACTCAAGGTTGCTTCTGCAGATTTCTAGGAGGAGTCAGTAGCATTAACTAGCTCATTTTGGGCAGAGACAAGGATGTAAAACTGTGTCCCTTCCATCCTAAAGTTGTGATATGTTTGGGATAATGGATGTGCTCCTCTGGCTTTGTGCACCCAAATGCCTTAGTTACCTCATCCGCCTTACAGTTCTTGTGGGGACGGGAGGCACTTAGGGAAAAACCATCTGCTGCTGCTGGGTTGTTGGGGAGGCAGGGGAACCCCCAGCAGCTAGGAGCTCTTTAGAATGGGCTGCCTTTGTTTTGGGGGAATGGAGAGAAAGGAAAGCAGCTGGAAGTAATTGTGTCCCTGGGATCCATCGAGGAAATGGAACCTGAGAGCAGGAAGTGATCAGCCCTGGAGCTGTTTCATGCCCCCCTGGGCACCTTGACCTCTGTCAAGCTGGTTGTCTTTTAAAAATCAGGGAACACATTAATTCCACATTAGGTCCTAAACCAAGGGCTTAAGGGGGCTGATCCTAGTCCTGAAATGACCATGGCTAAACTTACATTGTTACATTCTGGGGGCGCCCGTGGAAAATGGACAAAAATCCCTCCCAAGTTTTTCTGCACTTAGATCAGAGGGTTTTTAAAAACAAAAGTAAACAAACTTTTTTGTGTGTGTCATGGACACCTTTGGTAGCCTGATGAAGCCCATGGACCTCTTCCTAGAATACTGTTTTTAAATAGCTGAAGGAAATGCTGCATTTCAGTTAGAGGCTAGTGAAAATGATTTTCACTATGTGATGTGATGTGATTTGTTCAGTTTTTCTCATTCAGGTTCACAAACCCCCTGAAATCTCTCCACAGATCTCTTGGGGCCTGGTTCTATGGACATTTACCTTAAAGAATGGTGGTTCCATAATGTGAGGCAAAGGGCCTTGGGGGAGACCCCAAATGTCCTGGACAAAAAGGACGGCTCGTTTGGTGAATCTTTTGCGTTATCTGTGTCCACGAGGGCCCAGTTAGCTGGGCCCAGAATCGAACAGAAGGAGCAGAAAGCCTTCAGGAAATTTCAGGCTTTTGAAGAACCCCAAACTTCCTGATGACGCAAAGGGCCATTTTTTACATAGCAAGATTCCTCCAGTGATATGGTATGGCTCCAAGTCACAGTGTAGCTACTATCTCCAAAGGATAGGAATTGATGATCGCCCTTAGGATGGTGGAGAGGGTCATAGTGGGCACGAGCAGGCCACATGTCACCAATGAAAAGTGGTATTAAGGGTGCCATTGGAGAAATGTGGGAAAAAAAGATGGGACTGTGAACAAGAGAGAGCCTTTGGAAAGTCTGTTTGCTCTGTTGGTATCTACACCATGTAAAGAGATTGATGGATATCCCCTCTTCCTTCCCTCCTTTCCTCCCTCTCTTCCTTCCTTCCTTCCTTCCTTCCACTGAGTTCCATGCTAGCGGCTGGAGATTCAAAGGCAAAACCAACACAGTCCACCCTCCCCATTCTTAAGAGGTGTTCGGTTTATGACAGTTGTACAGATAAATGAGTTATTTATGCTGCCCAGTGGTGTCAAACTCAGTTGTCCTGTTGCAAACAGGCACAAAACTCCTGAGTGGGGCTGAACCAGGTTAAAACCTAATTGGAAAATGTTTAATAAAATAAATAAAAATACAACACAGCATAGTTGGTTTTCTAAATCAGTATGCTACCTGTAGGAGTTCGACACCTCTGCTGCATACTCCATCCGGTTGGTGTAAAGACAAGGGCTTGAAGGTCATCAGGTGGTAGGTGGCAGTTGGGTTGAGCCTTAAAGGCTCAAAAGGGATTCTAAGAGGTAAAGGTGAGGAGAACGTGGCTCCTGGGCAAGGGGGACAAGTCTGCTCAAAGGTTTGGATCAGGGAGTGGAGTGTCACTTAGGAGAAACCTCATGTAAGGCAGTTTATTTGGAATATGAAGTGTGGGAACATAGAGCGTGAGCCTAGAACTTGGTAAATAGGAGGTAAATAGGTTAATGACTGATTGTGACAGAGTATGGAAAAGGCCAGCAAAGGCAGGCTGGTGTCAGCAGCTGGTGAAGGGCTCTCCATGCCAGACAGAGAGAGGGGTTTCTGTTGGATCTCAGAGGTAATCCGGGGGAGCTTGGTCAGCCTCGTGCTTTGGGACCATCACTTTGGCAGCTGTGCAGAGGATGGCTTGGAGGGAGGAGGGATTTGAGCTGGAGAAACCCATTAGGAGCCTGTTACAATATATGGTACAAGAGGTATGGTTCTTTAATAAAAAAATCCCCCTGTTTTTGTACTGGGCCCAGGCCTGGCTCTTGAATTGGCCTCAAGTACTGATCCTCCTAGGACTTTCCCATTTGGCCCCAGATCAATGGTACCATGTCCAGGGACCTTGGGAAAATGTCTGCCTCTGTGTGGTAAGCCTCAAACCAACACTGCCAGGAATCCCATTAGGAAAGAATGCAAGAATCTGCGGATAAATGCCACCGGTGGCCATGTGCTCCAGGGAGCACCCTGCCATGTGCAATGCCTCTTGGTTATGGAAACTCTGCACACCTGTCCCAGGCTGTGAATGACAGGTTGGGCGCTGATTCAGCGCATTCTTTCCCGTGTAGGTTGGACTGAATCTCTGCTCAGGGCTTCTATTTGACAGTGAGCTTATGGCTGGTGTTTTGGGCCTTTTCTCAGATGTTATATGATCCCATATTATTACTGGGCTCTGTGGGAAGAGGAATAAAGGCTTATCAGCAAACCTGGAAAACTCTTCTCTTTGCCAGAATATTACCCACAATGTTTCAGCTCTGCCCTCCCCGCTTCCCCTCAGGCCACCCCCAGTTTCGAAAAAGCAGCCTGTGATTGGTAGCAGCTGGTCTTTGAATTGAATGGTTTCTGGAACCACAGAGGCTAGGAATTATGTCTGTAATAGTATATAGTCATAAAAGGAACACAGTGACATCCTGCAGGATGGAGTATTGGCAGCAAAGGTGGTGGAACGCACTGTTTGATTGAAGAACAGAAACAGGACTAGGGAGGGGTGACTGGGGCTTTGTCCCAGAGCATGGAAATTTATGTAGTGAACACAGAAATTTAATACTTATGCTCTGGTAGAATAGAGGCACCTGGGTACCACGAGGTTAACACCAAATCATATGATTTTTTAAAAATTGGACCTATGATTTCATCTGTATAGGGAACTTTTGAGAAAGTTCCCTTTGCTAATGGAGGTCATCATTTGCCTTGCAACTGACAGTCTTGGAGAGTTTCCTGAGGCACTGAAATGTTAAGTAATTGCCTACAGTCACACCACCAACATGTGTCTGGAAGGAATGGAATGAATTTATTATGTGCTAAGCATGGCGATAGAAAGAGAAGAGCAGAGATCTGACCATATTCTCACATTCTATTAGGAAAGACAACACCCACCCGGCCACCCAGGAGGGTCCTGCTGCAGGATGGATGGAAAGGCCCTCCTCCAGATCACGTGGGGGCAGGGCCAGGTTTAGCCTTGACTCCCACTGTAAAGCCAGTGCTCTGCACTGGCCCACACTGGCTTTCTAGTCCCTTGTCATCCCTTCTCCTCCTCCTCCTCCTCTTCCTCCTCCTCCTCCTCCTCGGCTTTCTCCTCCTCATCTTCCTCTTCCTCCTCCCTCATGTGGATTCAACTGCCAGGGAGTTTTCACTTGTTTCTTTCCTAATTTTTCTGGGCCTTCCACATGTGTGTGTATGCACGCGTGCGTTTATGCATGTCTTTTGACATTAAACCTGCTGCATCCAACACTGAATAGAGAATCTGTGATGAAGATGGGATTCCTGAAATATGCAGTTGTTTTATTTTCCCTAAAGAAATCTTTCCCATAACTTTCCTCGCTCCCTGCCCCCTCTGCCCCTGCTTCGGCTTGTCACGCTGGCCATCCTTTTCCCCCATTTCTCCTGCCTCCATCTCAGGCTTGCTGCTCCCCATCCCTACTTATGGGAATCAGGGGCCTCTTTTTTTCTCACCTTGTGGGATAACTCACCCCTTTCTTTTGGTCCCAGTGATCCTGTGTCCTCCCTCACCCCACACTGTGCCAGCGACATCACAGGGGGCAGCATACACTTAATAGGGGGAAGGGAGAAGCCTGGCAAGGAAGCTGGAGAATTGATCCCTAGCTCCATACCAAGCACCATCTGTAGCCAAGAACACGAGAGGCAGAGAATGTTCTGGCCTTCATCTTCTTTTTCTGAACTCAGCAGAGCAGCCTAGTTCCTTCTTAAGGCAGAGAATTCAATGAAAATGCAGTGGGTTTTAGTTTTTTTTTTTTTGCAGGGGGAAGGCAAGGCAGTTGGGGTTAAGTGACTTGCCCAAGGTCATACAGCTAGTAGTGTCAAGTGTCTGAGGCTGGATTTGAACCTAGGTCCTCCTGACTCCAGGGCCGGTGCTCTACTCACTGTACCACCTAGTTGCCCCTATGTAGTGGGTTTTATCAGAGAGATCGTAGGCTTAGAGCTGGTGGTCAGCTAGTCCAGCTCCCTCCATTTATAGGAAAGGAAACGGAAGCCTAGTGGTGAGTGGGGAGGAGAGGAGAGCGACTTATGGTAGTAAACAGCAAAGCCAGAACTTGGCTGTCCAAGCCTCAGCACTCTTTCCAGTGTGGTGCTGGTGGTACGAATAGTGGTGATGGTGCTAGTAATAGTAATAGTAGTAGTGGTGGTGGTGGTGGTGGTGGTGGTGGTGGTAGTTGTAGTAATAGTGGTGGTGGTGGTGGTAGTTGTAGTAATAGTGGTGGTGGTGGTGGTGGTAGTTGTAGTAATAGTGGTGGTGGTGGTGGTAGTAGTAGTTGTAGTAGTAACAGTGGTGGTAGTAGTAGTAGCACTTATATAACACTTTAAAACACTTTACAAATAGTATCTTATTTGAGCCTTGTGACCCCACAGGGTAGGGGCTATCATTATCCCTGTTTTGCAGATGAAGAAACCGAGTCAGGAAGAGGTTAAGTGACTTGCCCAGGGTCACACAGTTGGTGTAAGTGTCTGAGGTGGAATTTGAACTCAGATTGTCCTGACCCCAGGTCCGGTGCTCTATTCATTGTGACACCAGCTACTTCCCTAGGATCTCACTGCGAGACTTGTGGAGGTCTTTGCTCTTCCTCTTGGATGGAGTCCAAGAGGCTGTTTGCACTTTGTGAGAGTGCTGGGCAGCTTCAAGGGCCAGGCTGAATTAGAGTTTCAGCTGGAACAATTAATTTCTTCAGTATGGTGAGAAGTTCTGGGGTCTAGCTCTTTTGATCAAAGAGCAAGGTTTAAATCTTGCTTCTGATGCTTAGTACCTGTGTGACCTTGGACAAGTCCCCTAGTTTTCTTACCCTCAGTTACCTCATTTGTACAATGAGGGGGTTGGATTGGATGCTCTCAATGGTTTGTCAGCTTTAGATCTTTGATCCTATTTTTAAAAAAGCCTTCTATAAGATCCCTGCCAGGTGGGCATCTTTCTTCTTGAAGACATTTAGTGATAAGGAACTCACTCCTTCCCCATATAGCCTTTTCTGGTGTTTCTTTATTATGTTGTCATTAGGTTGCCAAGTCTTATTCAATTTTGCCTTATATTAAGTTGAAATTGGTTGTGTGATCCTTTGTAAGTCACCTGGGCCTCAGTTTACTTATCTGTAAAGTCAAGGAGTTTAGATGGCCAGTTCCATCTGTCTATGTGTCTGTCTGTCTATGCATGGATGGACGGTTCCGTTCATCCATCCATCTATCCACCCATCCATCCACCCATCATTCTATCAGTCACACAGCCTCTCTGTGCCTCAGTTTCTTCAACTCTAAAATGAGGAGATGGGACAAAATGGTCTCTGAGGTCAATCAATCATTAAACATTTATGAAGCATTCACTATGTGTTAAGCACTCAAGATAAAAGAAAAAGAAATCAGTTCCTGCCTGCAAGGAGCTTCCACTCCTCCCCAGTTAAGTCTCTGATTCTAAGACTAAGCTGCCTGATTTCTCCTGCCCTCAGATTTTCCCTTTGTAAAATGAAGGCATTGGCTCTAACTCCAGGATCCTAGGAGTCCTGCCACTCACTACTGTATGACCCTGGGCAAGCCAATGAGTCTCTTGGCACCTCGGTGTCCCCAAATGTAAAATGCAAGGGCTGGGCTAGTGGGCTGCCTTCCAGCTCTGCCATCACATGATTACTTTGATAATTACTTACAAAAGCTGTACTTTCAGTCTCTGTGTTCTGAGAACAGAGCTGTGCTCAAACGGGAGGATCCTCAGCTTTCTCTTCGGACAGTTTCGTAGCATGAGAGGAAGGTTTCACATCCAGAAAAAAGATATTTTGTCTTTAAAAAAATTCTGTTCTTTTCTTTTTGCTTTGGACTTTCAGGTTAATTTGCTCTAACCAAGCCTAGGGCAGGGAAAAATTGGATTTTGTCAAGGACAGTGGTCAGTGATGATCCTACATTCTTTTGTTCTTTTGAGCAAACTGGGCTTTTTTGTTCCCATAAATGGGGAAAAATAGAGCCTTGTGTTTGGTGTTTGACCACTGCCCATGCTGCTGACCTGGAGGCTGTTCCCACTGAACTGCCTTTGCAGGGTTGCTTGGATTACCCAGTGGGTAGCACGTTCCAGGGACCATTCACACACCACCCCTCTGACCAGGTCATGGGTCATGCCCCTGTGAGTGGTTTGGAGCTTAGAAATTCCCAGGCCCCCTCGGGCTTCTTTTCCCTTAAACCACTTTTTTCTGAGAGTGAACCAGATTTGTTCCAGATGTCCTCAGATTTATCGATTCAGGAAACAGCTCAAATGAGGAAGGCAAAGCCAGGTCCTGGTGAAGATGGAATTCCTCTGTCAGCTGGGAACCAGCATCATTCTGGAGGAGTGCATGCTGACATGACTCCTTGGAATGACAAGGAGACAGCCAGTCGTTGACTCTCGTCTTTTCAGAGGGCACATGTGTCCAGAGACAAAAGGAGTTCATCTCGCCATGTCCTGGGGGTCTGGCGTGATCAGCAGTGGCCAAGGCCAAGGTTATGCTTGAAAAACAGAGGGAGGCTGCATGTACTATGTTGGGGCCTGGGGTTGGACGTGGAGTTGTCTCTGTCACTCACTAGCTTTGTGTGCCTTTGGGAAAGTCATTTATCATTTCTGTGGTGCCTTTTTCATCTGGAAAAATGGGACGATGTCATCTACCTTACCTACATCACAAGGTCATCGTCAAAGGGCATTTGTCATGCTCGTACTATGTGCCAGGCACTGTATTAAGTGATGGGGATGCAAAGAAAGAAAGAAAAATCCTATCCCTGCCCTCAAAGAGCTTACGGTCTCATGGGGGTGACGCTCTACCGTACATGTCTGTAGTGAAAGCGAGAGATGATCCCAGAAGGAAGGCATTGGCATTAAGGTAGAAAGAGAAAGCCCTCGAGAGAACCACAGGAAAGTACTTGGGAATTTTCGAATACTTTTTTCCCACCAGATCTGTGATTTAGTTGCTACAGGGATCTCCCAGAGCAGAAACTCCACTTCCCAAATGTAGATCTCCAGCCCTTCTTGGATACAGTTGTGGGAGACACTGAGAGATCAGGGGACTTGCCTTGGCTCACACAACTAACGTGCAGGATTTGAACCCAGGCCTTTTCAACTCTGAGTCCTGCCCTTTATCTACCGAACCTGATGCCAGGCCCTGTGACCCGGAGCCAGTCAGTTCACTTCTTCTATGCCTCAGTCTTCTTATACTGCCAGCCAGCCACATAAGGTTGTTGGGAAGAGAATTCCTCAAGACCCTTAAAGCTACGTGAATTTGAAGTGTTATCATTATGATACAAACCTTCCTTTGTGACCCTTAGAGCCGTGGAAATGGCAGCTGTGTTAGTCTTTGTATTATTATTGGTGCGGCCTGAGGTGACCTTCACTTCCCTGGCTGCCTGACCCTCCTGTGGGCTCAAGATGATGACGATGGGGACGGCAGTAATAGCTAGCCCTTATAGAGCGCCTAGTATGTGCCAGGCACTGTGCTGCTGAGCTTATCACAATTTGTGTCTCGTTGGATCCTCATGGTAACCTTGGGACGTAGGCGCTAGTATTTTCATCATTGAACAGATGGGGAAACTGAGGCAAACAGGGTGAAGTGACTTGCCCAGGGTCACACAGCCAACAAGTATCTGAGGCTGCATTTGAATTCAGGTTTTCCTGACTCCCGCTAGGTCCACTGTACAGCCCAGTTGCCCTCCCAGCACATAATAAGCATTTAATAAATGCTTATGTTTGTTGAATGACTAACTACTAATTAAGGTATTTAAAAGTTTCCAGTATTGACCCATTGCCTGAAATAAAGTGTAAATTCCTAATGCTGACATTCAAGTCCTCCCAGACACTGGGCTCTTTGGGTGCCTTCCTCAACTTCCTTGATTCTCCTTCTGTGATCTTCTGTGGCTTTTCTGGCCTCCCCCAATGGCTTGTTCTCCCTCATCCATTTTGCCCATCCCAGTGCTCTCTGTGGCTTCACTCACATCACTCCCCCCTGCCTGGAACTGTGCAAACAGTGTCAGGAGTGTGAGATCTTGGAGCAAACTGAGGCTGGCGATGGAAGCTGAACACAATCATGCCTTGGTTTTCATTAGCCATGTTGGGCACAAGAGAAAGGTCAAAGAACAGCTCAGAACATTCCTTGAAGCAGAAGGAAAGATGCTGACATGGGAGGGAGTGAGATCTGAGCAGACTTTTTAGAATTTCTCTTTTCTCTATTGAAGAGAGGACACCAGCACACAAATTGTTAAAATGAGAGTCAAAGCCCAAGATAAGTGATGAGACAGCAAAAAAGCCCCCAGCCTTGGACAAACTATGTCCCCATGTTGGCCATTCTTGGATTTGCTTTGGGGGAGGGGGCAGGTGATGTAGTGTACACTTCGAAGGATCTCCCGTCCATGCCCCCTGCCCAGGAGTGCCAGGCTGTGCAGGTGGCCAGCTCCTGTCCATGCCCCCACCCTCGCTGGACCTCAGAGACAAGCTGTAGTCATGAGGCAGTCACATTCTCTACTGGATGGGATGAGAGGCCGTGAGGAGAGCAGGGGCCTAGTGTTAACCCTGCCATTGTGGAGCTGTTGTCTTGGGCAAATCTCTTCATTTCTCTGGCATTCCATTTTGTCACAAAGGAGTCTAGAGCAGACATAAAGAAAGAGAGTTGGACTAGATCATTGAGGTTCTTTCCAGCTCTAGGTCTGTGAGATTGTTGGTTAGCTGGGTGTTATCTTTGAAGAACTATGGAGGTGGAACAGCTCCCTTGGGAGCAGAGAAGGGTGAAAGTCCCAATTTGTGCCAAAGGGGTGATCATAAATAGGCCAGTGATGTTGACTTTGATTCTTGGCAAAATTCTAGAACACATTAACAGGATGGTTTTTGAATACTCAGAAAGGAAGGCAGTGATCACCTAGAGCCATCAAGGCTTTGCCCAAAACAGATTATGCTGCATGACTTCATTGCCCTTTTCAGAAGGTTTGCTGGTAGGTGGAGGAATGCTACGGACACAGCAAACCTGCCTTTGGGTCAGTCTTTTACCAAAGTTCTCATGAGCAAGGCTTGCTTTTGGAAGGGAGGTGGTGGTGTAAATCAGGGCTGTCCAACCTTAGGTTTTTATTGAAACAATAGACAACATATTTTGATTTGCCATTTAGTGAGAGCTCTGCGGTAGCTCGGCTTCATTTGCTAAAGCATTTATGTGAATTTCTATGCTTGTAGGTGGGTTGCATTTTGGAAAGCTCTGTGTAAATAATACTGCATCTCTCTCTCTCTCTCTCTCTCTCTCTCTCTCTCTCTCTCTCTCTCTCTCTCTCTCTCTGTCTCTCTCTCTCTGTTTCTCTCTGTGTCTCTGTCGCCCTGTCTCTCCCTCTCCTTCCCACTCTCTCTCTCCCTCCCTCCATCCTTCCAGTTAACAGCTTTCAGGATCTTTAGGCTGTGAACAATAGGAGCCTGGACTGGCAGGACTCCACTCACTGAGCAGATGACATGCCTCAAAGGAGAAAGAGACCTTTTCTGAGGGTCGTGCAAGTACAGGGACTCTGGGGAAGTTACTAGCTCAGTGTTAATAGGCAAATTCATCACAAATGACTTCTATAAATAGAGGATATACTTTCTCTGACTCCAGTGATGGATTGTTTATATGTTGATTGTCCGTAGACCCTGCTGGGAGAGGTCATCACCAGACTGGCCACAGGGCAGTGGACTTTTGGGTCACGGGAACTCTCAAAGATAGTCAAGAGTTATAGCAGGGGCTGTGATCTGAGTTGGTTGAGGGAATATGTGCACAGATAAAATCATAGATCCCTAGAGGATTGAAGCATGCTTCTAAAGATACTGAAGCTTTTCTGCAAATTGGGTGGAATTAGATTCCCCTCCTCAGGCCCATCCAGACCCAAGGCCACACTGTCCTGCAAACCGCATATCAAGGGGAAGAAGGGTGCTGTGGGAGATAGAGAAAAGGAGCAGAGGGAGGGAGGGGGGGAGAGAGAGAGAGAGGGAGAGGAGAAGAGAGAGAGGGAGGGAGGGAGGGAGGGAGAGAGACAGAGAGAGAGAAAGAGAGAGAGAGAGAGAGAGAGAGAGAGAGAGAGAGAGAAAGAAAGAGACACACATAGAGACAGAGACAGAAATAGAGAAAGTCAAGTGAGTTTAGGGCACACATGTACCCTTCTGTCCTATCAGAATAGTAATAGTAATAATCATCGTTGTTAGAAAGAGTAACTGCTCAATCTACTTAAGTGATGCTTTGCTTAGGGTTTAGGCACTTGAACTGAACCTTGGGGGAAGCTAGAGGGTTCTAAGAGCCAGGTAGGGATCACAGCTTGTGCACAGTCTTGGAGATGGGAACATATTTTCTTACTTGGATGTTTCTGGGAGAAACAACCATTTTGGCCTGCATTGCCTTGGTTTTCTGCTTTGCTTTGCTGGCATTTCCTGTGTTTGGCATTTAGAGCGCTTCCCAAGCTTATCTACCCCCCCCCCTCTCCTTGCTGCCCCTCACCCCTGCTGCTCCATCCTGTGACTCCATGACTTTGGATTGTCCCCCAGCCTGATGTGCTCCCCGCCCCTCACCTCTGCCTCCTGTACTTCCTGGCTTCCTTCAGGACTCAGTTTAACTCCTGCTTTCTGCAAGGGGCCTTCTTTCCAGGCTCTCCTTCCTCCTCCTGATGTTGACTCTCCTACCGATCTGGCAGTATCTTTTGTGTTGCAGACTTCTTTGCATATTTTCTCCCTGTTAGACTGGGGGACTCCTTGAGGGCAGGGAATGTTTTTGCCTTTCCAGCGCATAGCATAGTTCTTGGCACACAGTAGGCATTTAATCAATGCTTGTTGACCGACTAACTGACTAGGTGTGAGGACTTTTGTAAATCTTAGAGTGCTATGGAAACACGGGTTTAGTATGATGACCTCCTTAGGAGTTTTACGTAAAACTAGAAACTAGGGCCCTAAATCTATCCCATCAACTTACTCTAGGTTCCTTCTGACCTCGGCTGACACGGTGAGGTGGATTCTCTAGAGAGGGTCACAGGACCATGGGTTTAGAGCTATGTAGAAGGAACCTCAGTTATCATCAAGTTGTTCCCCCTCATTTTACAGATAAGGAAACTGAGGCCTGATTGCCCATGGTCACAAGAAAAGTGAGTAGCATAGAAGGAGTTCATATTAACATTCGTTTGTTTATGTTGTGGTGTCATGAAGGTGCGAGTCTGGAGTGGAGTTTTGGAAAGTGTTCTGAGATAGGGAACAAATTCTGGACAGAGTCAGTCTGAGAGAAAGCAGGTGGAACGTTGGCCTTGGCACCAGGAAGCCCCAGGCTCCACTCGCACCCTTGGTACTGCTTTATGGTCTGATCATAGGTGACCTCTCTATTTCCTCATATGTACAGTGGAGATTTAAAGACTTTTGAAATTTACCTTTGCTGTAGAAATAGATAGCAACTCTGGCCTCCTGTCAGAATGTGTGTGGGAGAAGCAAAACTCTAGTCCTTTGGGCTGAATGGGAGTATTTAGAGGTTTTCCTCCAATTTTGTGATGGTGACAGTTATTGTGAATCCATCTAAAGCTGTGGATTTGCTTGTGAGCAGTGAGATTGAATGGGTACACTGTTCGTGCTCGTGGTGGAATCCAACTATGCCGGTGCTCGGTTCCTCGTGGCGGCCATTCAGGGAGCCCCATATCTGCCTCCTAGAACTCCCAGCCTTGTCATCTTTGGAGGTTTCTTGGTAATTTTTTCTTAATTGGCTGCTCTGTTTTCTTTCATGTTCTTGGTTAGTGAAACATTCCGGACACTCGCCCCGATTGCTAGAAATGCCCTAATCAGGAAATTTCAAACGCTTTCCCAGCAGTGAAGATTAAAGATGGATTCTAAATATTTTGACATTTCACTGCGGGAGATGATGACCCAAAGTGAAAGGCAGCTGTTAACGACAGTGAGCTAAGAAAGTTAAACAAATATGGCTTCGTCCACTTCCTGCAGACTGGGGAGAACTCTCGGAGCTTGGGTCCTATGGCAGGCTCAGGAGATCTCTGGGAGCTGAGGCTGGCTCCTTCCCCCAGCCATTTTGGTCACTTTTCATTTCTCCAAGAGCCCCGGCTGGGAGATTTAGGATTCCCGAGTTCTAATCCTGCTCCGACACTCAGTACCTCATCACTGGGGGAGCTACCTTCCAGGTCTCAGGCCTTTGCTCTTACAACTGGAGGCTCAGTATGCATTAGTATAGTATTTCATGGTAACCCAAGTGGAAAATGTGATCTTATAATAATAGTAATAGCTAGGATATGAAGGCTAACAGAGGGCTTTACACATAGTTTACCATTTGGTTCTTATAACAGCCCTTGGAGGAAGGTGCTATAATCATCCCCATTTTACAGACGAGGAGACTGAAGCACAGAGAGTGTGCCCTGTGTACCCTTGGTTGTGTGGCTAGTAAGTGTCCGAGGGAAGATTTAAACTCAGGTCTTCCTGGTTCCAATTCCAGAGTTCTGTGCACGGTGCCCCTGATATCTTTGAGAGAAAGATAGCATCCAGGAATATAGAGGTGATCAGTCCACTGTACTCCACACCTGGAATACCAAGTTTAACGTTGCCTTTGACATTGATAGGACATTGCTAGGCTGTAGGAGCTATGGAGAAGGCCAGTCCAGATAGGGAAGGGCCATATGGGGATCATTTGGGTGGGGGGATGATTAGTCTGGGGAAGAGAAGACTTGAGCCATAGGGAATGAGTGATAGCTGTCTTCAAGAATTTGAAGAACTACTGTGTGGAGAAGGTGTAGGCTCATCTGACTCTTCCCTAAAGGCAGAACTAGGAGGCCCTGCAGTAGACAGAGCACTGAAGCCAGAGGCAGGAAGACCTGAGTTCAAATCTAGCCTTGGACACTTACTGACTGTGGGACCCTGGGCACTTACCCTCCATTTGCCTTAGTACCTAATAATAGTACCTACTTCCCATGGTGGTTGTTAGGATCAAGTGAGATAATCACTGCAAAGAGCTTGCGCAAGTGCCTGGCACATAGTAGGTGCTATAAAAATGTTGTTGAGTCATTTCTGACTCAGTCACCCTGTTGGGGGTTATCTTGGCAAAGATACAAGAGTGGGTTGCCATTTCCTTCTCCAGCCCATTTACAGATGAGGAAACTGAGGCAAACAGGGTGAAGTGACTTGCCCAGGGTTTCACAACTATTAAGTGTCTGAGGCTAGATTTGAACTCAGATGTTCTTGACTCCAGAACTGATGCCCTCTCCATTGTGCCACCTAGCTGTCTCATATAAAAGTTAGCCATTATTATTAGAAAGTACAAAGAGACAGATTTAGCCTTGATCAAATGCTTTCTAACAAGCAAGGCCCCCAGAAGGAGGAGAATGACCACTTTGGAGTGGCAGAGAGGGAATCCTTTTCAGGAAATTTGGTGAAATGCCTTTCTCATCCGAGCCTCAGTTTCCACATGTGAACGATGAAACACATGTAAGTTCCCTGGGAGTCAGTGTTGTTTCATTCTGTCTATCCCCAGCGTGTAGCACCAATGCCCAGCATATGGCAAATGCTCCATAAATGGGTGGTATTGATTAAGTAATTGGTATGATTGGAACGTCTGGCCTCCATTGTCCCCATCGCCTTGGACATGCTGGGATTTAAAGGTCTGGCTCTAAATGCTCAGGGGCTCTGGAAAATTAGGCTGAGCAGGTTTCCTTTATTGTTTCCCAGTTTGCTTGGTTCCTGGCTTTTAGTGGGATGTGGCATCAACATGAGTATGATTCCATGACTTCGGGACTTCAGGAAATTCTGTTTGGGCATTTAAGAGGAAATGTCTTTGGGGGTGAGTGAAAGAACAGGCTGAGATGTTAGCCAAGTTCCCTTTTAGCTCTCAAGTGATATGGAGGTAATTAAGGTTCCTTTTTCAAAACCAGGGGCACAATTTTGCGGGTTAAATCATTTTACTCATTTGACTTATCTCTGAGCTTTATTTGTGTCTTTGCTTTTGAGATACAATTTTGGTCAGCAGTGGTCTGAGTAGAAGGACTTTATTGCTGTGATAGGCTATGACTGTGCACTTAACCCCTTTCTATAATCAGGTCCTCTGGGCCTGCACCTGGGATTTCATTGGGACAGGAAATGCCCCCCACTAAGGCAGAGTCATGCTTGATTTTCAACATCCAATCTTAGAGGGGAGACTTGGGCACTGAGGGGAAGTGGCTGGTCCAGGGTCATATAACCGATATGTGTCAGAGGCAGGGCTGACCCTCTCAGACCCCAAGGCCAACTCCTCTATCCATATACCATACTGCCTTTCTATTTGGCCTTTTATAAACTAAGAACATCGTAAGAGACACCTCACATGAAAATCAGCTGTGGGGTTTCTCCCATCGAAATCTGTCACAACGACAGACAGACTTGAACCAGTCTCACTAAAAAAGTGGAACAGATGAGAAAACTCTTTGGGGGAGAAAACTGGTTGACAAAGAGCTCCATTCTTCATTTATAAACAAGCTGGCCCCCTGGGCCAGTTTGGCCAGGAGCCCCTAGCTCATGTTGGCCAGGAGCAGGGCTTGCTTGTTTGAAGCCTGCAGGAATGTTTGCAAGGAGGCTGTCTTTCACAGGGGCCGCTGTTATTTCTAGATTAGATAAGAGGGGGCCGCTCAGCACAGTGCTTCCTGAGGTTGTTGGAGTGGAAGGGAGAGTTCCAACTGGAAAGGCCATTGTGTCCAGCCCTGCCTTGGTTCGGACTGGCCCTGTGGCTGCAGCTGAGTGAAGCTGAGGTGTATGAACCAATGGGGCTCTTGGTCTGTGGAGACATTGCTCATGACTTTATGGTCCTGGAGACCTGAGGGTGACTCTTGGCTCTCACATTAATGGATTGTGGAGAAGTCACTTTAATTCTTGGCCTGAATTTTCTAGGTGGCACAGTAGATAGAACCCTAGGCCCGGAATCAGGAAGACCTGAGTTCAAATCTGGCCTCGGACACTTACTAAGTGACCCTGGGTAGTCACTTAACCTTTGTCTAGTTTTGCCAATTGTAAAATTGGGATCATAATAGCACCTACCTTCTAGGATCAAATGAGATAATATTTGTAAAGTCCTTAGTACAGTTCCTGACACATAGTAGATGCTAAAGAAATACTCCTCTTCTTCCTTCCTTAATTTCATCTCCTCCTCTCCTTTCTTCTTCCTTTTTCTTCTCTCCTCTCCTCCAGTGAAAAAACTTTGACATTAAATATGAACAGTCAGTGATGCTTCCTTGTGACTCTTTATTTACTTCTAAGTTGTTTTCACCCCATACAGCACCATAACTCTGTAGGCAAACCTTGGAGATAGCGTGGGTTCGGTTCTAGACCACCACAATAAAGTAAATATCGCAATAAAACGAGTCATGCAAATTTTCTGGTTTCCCAGTGCATAGAAGAGTTATGTTTGCACTATGTTGTAGTCTATTAATTGTACAATAGTATATCTTAAAAATGTACATACCTTAATTTAAAATACTTTATTACTAAGAAATGCTAACCATCATCTGAGCCTTCAGCAGGCATAATGTTTTTGCTGGTGATTGGTCATTCCTTGATATTGATGGTTGTTGACTGATCAAGGTGGTCATTTCTGAAGGTTGGGGTGGCTGTGGGCAATTTCTTAAAACAACAATGAAGTTTGCCATATTAATTGACTCTTCCCTTCATTTGAACACTTAAAGGCCATTATAGGGTTATTAATCGGCCTAATTTTGATATTGTTGTGTCTCAAGGACTAGGGATGCCCAAGGTGGGAGGAACTGCAGGTTGGTGGAGCAGTGAGAACACACACAACATTTATTGATTAAGTTGCCACCTTCTATGGGCATGGTTTGTGGTTCCCTCAAATAATTACAACAGTAACATCTAAGATCATTGGTCATAGATCACCGTAATAGATATAATAATGGTGAAAAAGTTTGAAATATTATGAGAATTACCAAAATGTGACCCAGAGACATGATGTGAGTGAATACTTTTGGAAAAAATGGCACTGATAGACTTGCTTGATGCAGGGTCACCACAAACCTTCAGTTTGTAAAAGTTGCAGTATCTTTGAAGCATAATAAAGCAAAGCACAATAAGATGAGCGATGCCTATATTTGAGTCTCTTCTACTAAGTCCCCTTCAGCATTCTTTGTTCATTCATTCTGATTTGCTTTTCCTCATATGACCGTAGTTAGTGGGGACTATATTCTCTGAATTCTATTTTTTATTTGCTTTGCATTGTTTCGTAAATGGCTCTCCAGATTTCTTTCTATTCCTTATCCTTGTCATTCTTAATTACATTCCAGTGCTCCATGACACCAATATACCACCATAATCATCACTATTTTTGGATATGTAGGCTGCTTTTAGGGTTTTAAAAAATATACACAATGCTGTTATGAAAATCTTTGAATAGAGACCTCTTTTTTGGGATACTACTTCAAGGGATATTCCTGAAAATAGAATTACTATGTCAAAGGGTAAGGCTATTTTTGTAACTTTTACTGTACACTGCCAGATTGCTCTCCTAAAAAGGTTGACAAATTTGTCATTCTACCATTAGGGAATAAGTGTTCCTGTTTTCCCACAGCCCTGCCAGCATTGAATATTATTGCCGATAATGATTTTTGACAATTTGATGGTTGTGTGCTGGCATTTCAGTTTTTAAAAATTTGTCTCTTTAGGGGGAGGAAGGATAGTGTGGTGGAATAAGCTCTAGCATTGGAGTTAGAGGCCCAGAATTCAAATCCTGGCTCTCTTTCTTATGACCTAGGTGACTTTGAAAAAAATCACTTATTCTCCCTAAGCCTCAGTTTTTTTCTTATAAAATGAGACAGCTAGATGATGTGTGGATAAAGTGCTGGGCCTGGGGTCAAAAAGACCTGAGTTCAAATCCAGCCTCAGACAGTAGCTGTGTGGCCTTCAGCAAATCATTTAACCTTTATTTGCCTCAGTTTCCTCAACAGCAAAATTAGGATGATAATAACATTGACCTCGCAGGGTTGTTGTGAGGATCACATGAGATAATATTTGTAAAATACACTTAGCACAGTGCCGGGCACTATATAAATACAATGAGGATGAGGATGATGGTAATGATGGTAATGAAGGTATTTATTTTGGGGTTGGACTAGATCATTTCTGAGGTCTCTTCCACTCTAGGTCTAGGATCCTGTAATCCTATGAATGAGCCCTTAGTTTTTGTCATCTTCAGAATGAGAGGGTTGGAATAGATGCCCCTTTGAGGTTTTCTTCTCAGCCTTGTCACACTATGATTCTTTGAGTTCTTTAAATATAACCACAACACCAGAAACAGTTGACATTTACATATTCAATTGTAAAGTGCTTCATATAAATTATCTCGTTTTATCTGGGTAGAGAGAATTGTCCCCATTACACAGGTGAAGAAACTGACAAGATGACTTTTCCAGTGTCACATCTCATAATTTGGAAGCCGGCTGTTGTTTCTGAAGTCAGTAGTCATTTATAGAACAAGTATTTATTCAGCACGTGCTGTGTTCCAGACAGCATTCTAGGGCCAGGACTTGACAAAAAGGAAATAGTCCCTGCCCTCAAGAAGCTTCTGTTATCTTGGGGGAGATACAAGTAAAAAGATAAGTAAATATGCCATATATACAAAGTAAACATATCACATATACAAAGTAGACACACCACATATACAAAGTAAATGCTCTACACGTGCAAAGTAAACACACCATGTATTAAAAGTAGATAGCAGTTCTGGAGGTGAAGGATCCCTTCATTAGCAACGGTGAGATGGGGATGGGCCTCTTCTTGACTTGACTTCTGCCTTGAAGGGAGCTAGATATTCTAAGAGGCAGTGTGGGGTGGGGGACATTCTGGGCATGAGGCACAGCCATGAGCAAAAGCCCCGTGCCCCCTAGGATGATGCTATTCTGTGATCAGATGACAGGCACTAAATCCTATAATTTCTGCTCAAGTTCAAGTTGAAAGAGTTTCCTCAAACCTCCTTGAGTATGATGCCTTTAATCCCTGACATGGGACAGAAATAGCTTTGAATTCAGTTAAAATTAAATTAGCCTACATAATAAATAGCTGCAGCAGTCCCCTGGGGGTCGTGGTTCCACTTTCTTGGCACCAACACAAGGATTTGGAATTCTCTCCTAAATTGATGTTTGGATGGGTTCAGGCCATCAGTGCTTTTACTTCCAAAGTAGGAAAGCCAGAATTTTCATGGGGTGGATGGTTCTGGTTGCTTATCCTCCGTCTAAGAGACCAGTGTGGTTGGACACCAATAACTTCCCTGTTTTCACCTGTGGTACCTAATCGATGTGTTGTATAATTCCAACCACTTGTTACCATTCAGGCAGGTCCACCTAAAGAATGCATTAACCTTGGGTTTTTTTTACCTTGTGTTTTTCCCCTCATAGATAGAGCAACATCAAGAAAAATAATAAAGCAGCCTGGAATGAATAAATACGCATTTATGAAGCACTTGTTTGTTTTGAGCACCATGCTAAACGCTGATGATACAAATATAAAAAAGAAACATTCTTACCCACAGGGAGCTTACATTCTAATGTAGGGTCACAGGGGTGGTGTTAGGACCATGGAGGCCCCCTGTCTGAGAGCAATGGGAGGGTTGATGTGATTGTGGTGGCCAGAGTAAAAGATGAATGAGGGGGGCGGGGCTGGCACTGGTAGTAGCTAGCAGGAAGATGGTTGGGGCTGGGGTATGGCCCTGGTGAGATGTCCTGGGCTATTTGAATTTGTGCTCATGCTCTCACCAGGAAGGATGGCATGGCCCCAGCGTGGGAGTTCCAAAGTTTGGTAGTTTAGTTTAACCATAGGCCTCGTATCTGGAGTTCTGTTTCCAAGGGGATGGCTGTGGCAGGCTTGGTGGCAAAAAGAAGGCCAGAGTGAAGCTAAGGAATCAGTGGCTGAGGATGTGTCCAGAAGGCCAGCCTTGGAGTCCAGAGGATCCAGGTACAAATCCTGCTTCTGGACTCTAGGTAATCCTAGACTATGTGACCAAGGCACCTGTCAGTGCTGAAGTCAGTGTTCTATGACTGTAAGTTACCGACCAGTCATCAGTCAATCCCAGCGAAGGGAATTCCTGCACCTGGAGTAGCCTACATGGATGAAATCACTAGTCTGTAGCTCTTCTCCTCCACTCTTGTAAAACAATAACTGCCAGTATTTATATAGCACTTTAAGGTTTTAAAAATGCTTTCCACTTCAATCAATATCCATCGATCAGTCAACATTAAGTACCTCCTATGATCTAAGGCACTGTACCAAGTGCCAGGATGCATAAAGAGACAAAAGACAGTCCCTTCTCTCAGGGAGTTCACAATCTAATATTAGTTTTACTTGGCGTATTGGTGTACTGGCAGCCACCTAAAAAAACCCACAGAATTAAGAATTTTGATTTTGGATCAAAGGATAATAGCCTTATCATCCCCTTATTAGTGATCATAATGCTTCAGTATTTAAAACACTTTCATAAATATTTTGATCCTGAAGAAGAGAAGCCTAGAGGGCCTTTGGGAGCTTTCATCAGTCTGACCTTTTGCTTTCACTTGGAGGAGTTTTGGTGGGGATGGGGAGCCACGGAGCACCAAGCCAAAGCATAGTACTATACTGTGAAGTAAATATCGGCATTTTTTTTTTTGAATGAGGATTTCTTTCAGAATTCCTTATGTAAAGTTGAATTTGCATAATGAAAATTTACGTAAATCAAGAACTGCCTGTGGGTCCAATGCCCTCCACTTCTTCCACCAGGAACCTTGCTGGTCTATGCTAACATCTTTCCATTTATAATTACAGTGTGGATGCAGAAACACCATACCTGGCCCTGGGAGCTGTGAAGAATCTTTCTCTTAACATTTCTATCTCCAACCTGGGGGATGATGCCTATGATGCCAATGTCTCCTTCAATGTTTCTCGTGAGCTATTTTTCATCAACATGTGGCAAAAGGTAAGTCTGCACAAACCCCCAATTCGGTCCTGCTCCTTTCCAGGTACTTGCCATCACAGAACATGAGATCTCAGTCTCCTCCCACACGTACATGTTTGGGTCCTTAGCCAGGGAATGACTTTATTTTTCTACTTGGAAGGTGATTTGGATACAGCAAAAGGTAATATTATATATGCTGATGGGAGGTGCCCTAATTTGTCACGATTGCCCTTGGATTTAAAGGGGGGTGGGTTTCATCGAAGAATTAAACCTGCCACTGATACAAAACAATAGGCCTTTTTTGGTGCTTTTAAACTCATACAAAGGAAGGTTGTATGGTTTAATTTGAGATGTCCCAGGATGGGAACCTAGAGCAGGAGACGGGCAGCATGGGAAGGATATGAGGGTACTATCTGCCTTCCAAACTCTAGAGCAGCTGCTGACATCTCCAAAGCAGGATAAGGAAGGGCAAAGAAGGAAGGAACTTGGTGTAGTTGATAGGGTACTGGACTTGGAGTTAGAAAGATTTAGGTTCAAATCCTGCCTTAGAGACATACTAGCTGAGAGACCCTGAGCAATTAATTTGATTTTTCAGTGCCTCATTTTCCTCATTGAACTCAATGGTCTTGAAAGTCCCTTCTGGATCTAAGTTCCATGGATTAGGACATTCCTTGGAACCTTGGGTACACAGATCTCCAGGGGATGGCGGGAGGAAGATGGGCGTAGGAGAGGCTGCGCCCTGGTTTGGTGCTCCATTCCACCAACCTTTTACTGTGCTTCCAGGTTCACTGGGTAGATATGAGGGCAACCTGGGGATGCTGAAGAGGGCCAGAGGATCTAAAGCAGGGGATGTGGTCTTGCCATATTAGCTGGGGAACTGGAAGTTTCTAGGAAGCATAGTTCCCAACATAGAAAATTACAGCCAGAGATGAGAGGGGCTGCCAGGTGGGAGAAGGGAGTATTTGTTTAGAGCTGAGATAGTCTTTCACAGGAAAGGCTAGACCTGGAAAACCAGGAAGGCTTTTTGGATGACCACGGGAAACAAGAAGACCATATTGATGAATGCTTAGGGAAAAATAGTAATAGATGGTTGGAATGAGAAGGTTCCCTGCTGTGATCAGAGATGGTGCTAATGCTGTTGAGTTCATAGGATGATGGATTTGAAGGGACCTGAAAGACTGTTCACTTGAACCTCCTCCTTTTATAGAACAGGAAACTGAAGGCTATAGAGATAAAATGACTTGCTCCAAATGACACAGATTGAGAGTGGGAGGGCTTATTTTCTGAACCCAAGTCTGACTACCAATATGGCAGCCATCTCCCTGCAGTGTCCCTGTAGTCCCCCCAACTCTGTTGTTCTAGAGCCCTACAGAGCACAGAGGTTGGGGGTAAGTTTTATGCTGCTCTGCCCTTCCCCTCCTCTATCCCCCCACCCTCTTGCCCATCCCTTTTATATGTTTAAAAGCTGAAAAGGAAGAATTGTATTTTATTCCTTCTTGAACCCAGGCCTATGTTACAGCTTTTAAAAAGTACCCTTTAAAGGGAGAAAATGTTATTTTGATAAATATACCCTATGTGTATGTAAGAAGGAGGGGGCAGGGTAAAAAAGGATTTAACGGGAGTTAATAGGAAAATAACCATGAAAGAAGCAGGTCCAATTATGATGACATCCTCTCCAAGGGGCACTGCTGCTTTTCATTTTCTGTCAGCCTTCAAAGGGCCCAGACCTGACCCTGGTAGCCTGAGGAAGGATCCAGGCTGCTTGTGGATCTGGACCAGGCCTCATTTATAGGCTTCCCTGAGCCTCTCTGGGCACCGCTCGGGTCAAGGGCTTCTTGGGAAACTGAGCAGCTCAAGGCTCTTTCTCACAGTCTTGATGGACATGCCGACTTCCCCTTCCCTCCCCCCCTTTCCTGACAGAGTCACCAGAGCCCCTGGGATTTTCCAAGTGTAAACATTCCGTTTCCACAAATTTATCACTTTGGGAAGGTGGTACAATCCTTGTACACAGTTTTTAACAATAATCAAAAAAAAAGTGTGAAGCATCTCTTAGTTAGAGAATTCCAGGAAATCGGGAGGTGGTAGCCTCTCTGAAGTTTTATTGTAGCTATAACTGAAATGTGTAGGGTAGCATTTGGGTTTTGTCTATGATTGCCAACATTGCTTTACTGTTTGTTAACTCTGGAGAGGTGAAGACCTGGATGGGGAGAAATAGAGACTGAGGATGCAACATGGCTGCTTCCTTCTGGCTGGCTGCTTTGTCCTTTGACATGGGTGACTGGGGCTCTGAATTCAAAATGAAGCAGGGATCCCTGCATGCCCTCAGATGAAAGTGTGGCAAAGCACCTTCTTCCCTAATGACTTTTGCATTGACTAATGACTTTGCAAACTGAGGCAAAATTTCATGTAGAAGTGCCTTATCTCAAGTTGCTTGAGTTTCTTAAGCTATCTCTCTTTCTGTTCATCCATCCACCCATCCACCCACCCACTCGTCCATCCATCCATCCATCCATCCATCCATCCATCCATCCATCCACCCACCCACCCACCCACCAGTCCATCCATCCATCTGTCCATCTACCCATCCATACATCTACCTACCCATCCACCCACTGCTCCATCCATCTGTCCGTCCATCCACCTGTCCATCCATCTATCCACCTGTCCATCTACCCACCCATCCACTCATCCATCCCTTCACCTTCATCTTTTGACCTTCTCCTCTCCCTGCAATGATAGTAATAAAGGACAAATAAAAGAAAATGGCACCCTGACATAAGAAGAGCGTGAGGAGTCCTAAAACTCAGACTGACCTGTGGATGGTGAAGGGTGCAAAGGATAATGAAAAGAGTTCAGGTTGGGGATTAAAGTTTTTTTTAAAAACTTTGTTAAGAGAAAGAAAGTGACCCAAGAAGGGACAAGAATGGCCAATGACAGAGCCCTGGACTAGAAGGGAGAAGATAGGTGTTCTAGTCCCTGCTTCACTTCTCCTTAGCTTTGTGACTGAGCCATAGTAAGCACTTAGTAAATGCTTGTTGATAGAATCCTCAGTTAACTCATTTATAAAATGAGATAATGGAGTAGGTGGCATGGTCATAGAACGCCAGCCCTGGTGTCAGGAGGACCCGAGTTCAAATCTTGCCTCAGACACTTACTAGCTGCATGACCCTGGGCAAGTCACTTAAACCTGATTGCCTCTTTCCTCCCCCACCCTAATGAGATAACAATGCCAACACTGTCTATTTCATGAAGTTGTGAGGAAAATGCTTTGTAAACTCTGAAGCACTGTTGCCCTTTGTGCTAGTGCTGACATTAGCTCCTGTCTCTCCTGTCTGTAGCTTGTTGGTACCTAGATGTTTGCATATTGTCTCCCCCATCAGACTGTGAGTTCTTCAAAGTCAGGGACTGTCTTTTGCCATTCTTTGCACATAGTAGGCACTTAATAATTGCTTGTTGATGACTGCTCAGATAGAATGTAGTTAAAAACTGTTTGTCTCTTTCCTCTTACTCCTGCTCCTTCTGACCTCTTGACTTGAGTTAGATTTATACATGGCATCCTGATTGGGCATCCATCTGACTCTATCCACTTAGCCACATTGCCTCTTGTGGGAATCTCCACAGAAGGCTGAGGGTTGGCTTGTTGACCTCTTAAACTTGCTTTTAGCCAGCCTTAGGGTTCTCTGACTGCTCTTTGTCATGGGCTTCAGTTAACAGCACCAAGGGAAGTTGTTAGGAAGGAAGTTCATACCTGGGCCCTTCTGAGGAGAGCTGTGAGCTCCTTATTAAATACAGCCTGAGGCCTTCTTTTATAGGTTGTTAAGTACAAAATTGGTTTTCAGGGTTCTCAGGGTTTATTCTTTATGGTGGGAGGAATGTAGGGGCAGGGACTTGTTTCTCTTGTAAAGTAAGTCTATGGGTTTATCTGTCTTGGCTTCAGAAAGGTAAATTTCCTTCTCTTAGGAGTTTCTTTCTTCTCATTTTCAAGAGGGGCTGCCCAAAATGGTGCCAGGAGAGAAATGGAGTCCAAGTTCTAATCCTTCTAGAAGGGGAGCCCCGTAAACACGCATGTGTATCTATATATCTTACTTGGGAGTCTTTGTGTATCTATGTTCCAAAAGTGTTCCCCACACATTCCTGTTTCTGATTAATGGATTTGGGAAAGAATGAATGAGGGAGACAGCAATTATCAAGTGTATACTATGTGCCAAGAAATGTGCTGAGTACTGGGGTTAGAAATATGAAGGTCTTTGCCTTTTCTAGGGACTCTTTCTAATGGAAGAACCATCTCATCTAGGCAAGTGGTGGTCTGGAAGGGGTGTCATGGTTTCCACTGACAGTCACCTCCTTGCTCTTCCTCACACAATAGAATCCATCTCTCAATTCTGGTCATTTTCTCTGACTGTGGGCCATATCTTGAATCCTCATCTCAGCCTCCTCTTGGCTCCCCTGGCTTCCTTGAAATCCCAGCTAAAAATCCCTCCTTCTATAGGAAGTCTTTCCAAATTCCCCTTAACACTAAGACCTTCCCTGACATTAGCTCAAATGTACTCTGTTTATATCTTGTTTGCATGTTCCCTCTTCCATTAGACTATGGGCTCCTTGAGGGCAGCAGCTTCCTTCTGCTTTGCTTTGCACCCTCAGCACTTAGCAGGTGCCCAGCACACAGTACGTGCTTAATAATGTTTATTGACTGACTGGAAAGGTATTGGATTAGTGAATGAGGCCACAAAAGTGTAGATTGGCATGTCCTATCCAGGAGCAATAGAAATATTGGTTTGATTATGGTTCAACAATTAACTATGGCAGCTTGGAGGTGGAAGATACTTGTGCAGAGTAAAGTAGCTGTGAGAAGAAGGCTGAGGAGTGTAGTGGGGCATGGTTGGAGTCAGGCCTTCTTGTACCAGGTAACTGAGGTAATGACCAGTCAGAACTCTCAGGGAAGAGTATCTGGAGGTGAAAGGGTTAAGTCCTCTGGAGCATTGTGTCTGGTCAAGGAGGTGGAGAATCCAAATATGGGATCTTCCCACTGAGGAGGCACCTGTAACTTGGAAGGTAAGTTTTAGAGAGTTGTCTGAGGCTCAGAGAGATTGGGAGACATTTATGGTCACACAGCTGACAAGTCTTGGAAGTTGGATCTGAACCCAGGTCTTTGGGACTCAAAGTCTAACATGGCTTAACTTCTGGCTCTCCTGATTTTTTTTTTTTACCTCTATCTCAGCAGCCTTTTCAGGCTGTAGACACCTTGTTCCTGTGCCCTCCCTCCTATATTGGTGAGTTCCTCTCTGGAACCTCCATGTGAGAAAGTAACTACCAGCAATGCTCACTCCTAACCCAGCTCAGTGTGGGGTCTCTTCTCCCTCCCTGCTCTCCCCACCTTGCTTTTCAGCTCTTTTATTTCTTTCTCTTTCCTCATTAGAATGTGAGCTCCTTGAGGGCAGGAATGGTCTTTATTTGTAGCCCCAGCATTTAGCCTTACACCCGACATCTCTTAAGCATTTAATAAATGTGTAATGGCATCCACTCTCCCGAACCAGCATTCTTATTCCTCTCCCTTTCTCTCTCTTCCCTCTCTTTTCCCCTTCTCTTTCCACACCTATAATGAACACATGCATAATATACGTACATACAAAGCCATATATATGTATATGTATGTAGATAGTTTGCAAACCTCAGAACACTTTATAAATGTAGCTGTTTTGTTGTGGTTTGTATTCAAGACAATGAATAAGCATAGTGATGGGTTATTTTCAGCTGAGAGAAAGCTGAGGTTGGAGGGCTTGGCATTCCCAACATTCCGTGTGATCTTTCCTTTCTAGTCTCTGATGGAGTCTCCCTAAGCCATTGGTGTCTTTACTAGGGACTTCCTAAATGGAGACAGTAAGGGCTACAATCCCTCTTGTTTTTTAAGCTTTTTTTTTTAAAGGGCGAAGGCAGGGCAATTAGGGTTAAGTGACTTGCCCAAGGTCACACAGCTAGTATGTCAGGTATCTGAGGCTGGATTTGAACTCAGGCCCTCCTGACTCCAGGGTGGTGCTCTACTCAGTGCACCACCTAGCTGCCCCACCTCTTGTTTTTTAACACGCAATTCTGTCTCCCCCTCCGCCACCCCCAACTGGCCTCTCTCCTCTGGCCTACTGAACATTCCCAGCTTAGGTTATGCCCGTCTTCCTTCTGTTGGCCTTGAAGCTTCTCCTTTAAAGTAAGATCCACATGTTCTTGTCCAAACTGGTGGGGACCACACTGAATGGGCAAATTCCCTGGCAGGAAAACAGCCTGGCGGCAAAGCCCCCGGGGTCTGTCCATTCTGGAATGAAAATGAACAAGTGAGAAAGACCCTGACCACTTCCCATGGCTGACCCTGATGGGAGCACGGACCCTGACCACTTCTCATGGCTGACCCTGATGGGGGCACGGACCCTGACCACTTCCCATGGCTGACCCTGATGGGGGCACGGACCCTGACCACTTCCCATGGCTGACTCTGAGTGGGGCACGGACCCTGACCACTTCCCATGGCTGACCCTGATGGGGGCACGGACCCTGACCACTTCCCATGGCTGACCCTGATGGGGACACGGACCCTGACCACTTCCCATGGCTGACCCTGATGGGGGCACGGACCCTGACCACTTCCCATGGCTGACCCTGATGGGGGCACGGACCCTGACCACTTCCCATGGCTGACCCTGATGGGGGCACGGACCCTGACCACTTCCCATGGCTGACCCTGATGGGGGCACGGACCCTGACCACTTCCCATGGCTGACCCTGATGGGGGCACGGACCCTGACCACTTCCCATGGCTGACCCTGATGGGGGCACGGACCCTGACCACTTCCCATGGCTGACCCTGATGGGGGCACGGACCCTGACCACTTCCCATGGCTGACCCTGATGGGGGCACGGACCCTGACCACTTCCCATGGCTGACCCTGATGGGAGCACGGACCCTGACCACTTCCCATGGCTGACCCTGATGGGGGCACGGACCCTGACCACTTCCCATGGCTGACCCTGATGGGGGCACGGACCCTGACCACTTCCCATGGCTGACTCCAATCGGGGCACGGGTGCAGATGTCCATTTGAAATCATTCTTTGGCCTAATGCTTTATTGGAGCCGCTTTGTCTTCAGATTTGTAAATGACTTTATGTTGCATCTGATAATCGTAAGAACAGCTGACGTTTATGGCTGATAGCTTATGATAATAACGGCTGACACAGAACATTTTGAAGTTTGCAGAGCACTCTGTGTAGATTACCTCATCTGACCCTCATCACAAGCCAGTGAAATAGCTGCAATTATTGTCCATATTTTACAGATATGGAAACTGAGGTTGAGAGAAGTCACATGACCTGCCCAGAGTCACACGAGCAGTGAGTGTCAGACAGTGCTTGAACCCAGGTCTCCCCGGCTTTCCGTTTACTAAACCTTTTCTTGATTTCCTGACCTCATTTTCAATCTCTGTCCATAGTGCTGATTTGTAAAGGAAATCTGGTGTATTTGTTCTCTATCACAGAGCTTTGGATATGTGACTGATGAGGCTGCAAATCTTACCTGGGAAACCCAACTGACAAGGGACCGCATCCCACTGTGGCATGATAGCTAGCATTTGCTAATAGCCGGCATGTGATAAAGCATAACCAAATGATAATCAAAGGCCCATCTGTCCTGGGGGTTTAATGTGATTGTAGCGCCATGCTTCCAATGCAGAACAGCCAACTTCACACATAATTTATTAAGGATTTACTGGGTGCCAGGCACTGTGCAAGGCACTGGGGACACAAAGGCCAAAAAGAAAAAAAATGAAACAGTGTCTGCTCCCAGGGAGCTTATGTTCTACTGAGGGAACGCAACTTGTAAACGTAAGTCTGCCTCTGTGTGTGTGTGTGCGAGCGCGCGCGCGCGTGTGTGTGTGTGTGTGCGCGCACGCACGCATGTGCTCACATGCCATCATTGGTAAACAGCTGGAGCTAGTGGCATATTTCTTACTTTTTGGCGATATGACGATCTTTTCCTTGGGCGTTTGAATTTTCTGCTAGGCATGGTGAAGGTAGGAAGCCAGAGAATCTCTTTTGAATACAACACCAGTCAACATTAATGTGACATAGTCAATAGAGTATTAAGCTTAGACTCAGGAAGACACACGTTTGAATCCTGCCTCAGACACTAGCCGTGTGATCCTGGGTGATGCATGCAGTCTCCCCCAGCCTCACTCATTTGTAAGATTAACTCAGGTTTGAGGACGGTACTTGTGATTTCATTGGCATTGGGAAGTCCTGGATGAGGAAACTGCCAATGAACGTTGGCATCTTTTCTGTGCCTCAGTCTTACATGCTTAGGACAATGAGAAGTTAGATGACTTATCTTGGGTCACAAAGTCAGGAGGGGTCAGAAGTGGGGCTTGAACCCAGGGCTTCTCATTTCTAAGCTGATTCCTTCTTCATGCGGAAAATGGGAAAAACCATCCCTGTACTCCCTACCTCCCTGGGTGGCCATTAGGATCCAGTGAGATCACATTTGTTAAGTGCTTTGCAAATGTTCAAGCCTCTCTAATTGTGGGTTACTATTGCTGCCACCACCATCACCACCATCTTCTGGAGCCAAATGGCAGTGCTTTCTCCCCCTTTCAGTTTTTTGATGTCATTAATTTTGCTGTGACTCAGAGGGTTGGTTCTACCAGCCACCCTCTCCTCCAGATGGAAGACTCCTTTGTAACAACCATAACAATAATAATGATGACATTAATGCAAAAGCCAGTGACACCGAGACCTCATCCACCAAAGCTACGTGACCTTGTGTCTGCGGAGCTCTCATCCCTCTGCTGGGAGGACATGGCGTGCTTCCTTATTTGTCTTCCAGGACCATCGCTGATGTCTTGGTTTCTCAGAGTTCTGTTTCCATGACATTTTTAGTCTTTTATCTCATTCTGGCTCTGTGTAAGTTGGTGTGGGCCATCCCAGGCACCTTTCTGTTCCTCATCACATCTTTTCTCACGACAGAGGAAGATTCCGTTACATTCATACGCTCATGTTGTTCAGCTATTCACCCATTCATCGGCACCCACTTTGCTTCTAGTTCATGGATGACAATGAATGATAAAAGCTAACATTTATGTAGTGCCTACTGTGCACCAGGCCCTACGCTAAGCACTTTACAGTTATTATCTCATTTGGTCCTTGCAACAATCCTGAGAGGTAAGTGTCAAGTCACTTGTGTCTGAGGCCAGATTTAAACAATTCTTCCTGACTCCAGGCCCGATGCTTTATCCACTGCACCAGTCATCAGACAGAGGGCTTTAGTTGAATGGGGCCTGTGCTCTAGGAAACACGAGAGCAGAGCCAGGGGGCAGCAGGAGGAAAAGGGAACCCAAGAAACTCCCCAAAGCATCTCTGAGGCAAGGAGGGGAGATCAGGAGTGGGCCTAAATCACAGTGAAGTGATCTCAGGGAGGCCTCTGTCCGTCTTCCCACTGGCTGCTCAGAGCCTCATCCTCCCCAAAGGCAGTTTTTAAAACAGACATTGCTCTGTGGTCCTTTCTAGCTCTGGAGCGAAATGTCAAATTTAAATTTTTTTTTGGCTCTATTAACAACTACTGAAATAGTTGCCTGAGAACTTAGAAGCCTCTTTGAAGAAAACCAATTCCCTAGTCTGAGTTTTCCTGCTTCTGGCCCTGTCAGGGCTGCCTCCTCAGTGCCAGGCTCTTAACTTGACATGAATGCATCTGTGACATCATGCTGAGATGTGGTAGGGGGCCCCATTACGCCCTCATTACAGTTGTGTATGGAGTTGGCTGAGTTCCTGATGCAGGGATGGGAGTGAGGCTGCCACTGGTAGTATTTTCTTATGGAACTGATTTAGTCATGAATGGTCTCCGTAATCAGGCTGCCCTGATGGCCTGGAACACTCAGGGCCAGACGGCTCTTAGCACCACTCTCCCCCAGCCTGCAGAGGTGTGGGAGGGCCTTCAAGCCCTTCCTCTGGGCTCAGGTTCCAAGTGGTCATCCCTCAAGAGTTCAAAAGGACTTTTAGATGACCTGGACCCACTCTCATGACTTACCCAGGGTCCCCTAAGTAGTCAGTGGTAGAGCCAGGCCTCAAAGGCTGGTCCTTAGACTCCAAACCCTGGGCTGCCTGGATGGGGTCACAGACCTAGCATGGGGAGAGACCTTTGAGGATACGAGAAAACGGAGTTGGAACTGCAGCAGCAAAGCCTAGCGTTTCCATAGCAAGCACCTTACGTAGATTGCCTCATTATAACAACCTGTGAGTTAGGGGCTGTTTGTTATTCACGTTTACAGGAAACCGAGTCTGAGAGGGGTGCTCTGGCTTGGTCAGCCCCCCAGCCCATAAGTGTCTGAGGTGAGACGTTAGCTTAGACCTTCCTGATTCTAAGTCACAACTCACTCAGGGTCACATGTGGAGCCAAAGGCTGAGCCTGGATTGGAACTACTTGACCTCAAATCCGGTTGTATTTCTGATGCATCACCAGGCTACTCATTTTTGTGTTTTCTAGGCTGTCTCTAAAAACAAGAATAACAGCCGAGAAATTCACCCCCCCCCCTCCTCTCTGCACCCTCTGCTGCCCATCTTCACCTGCCTTTTTGAAGTAGCTTGTAGCCCTTGACTCCTGGGAGATCTGTCCCCCTTTCCATCAGGTTCCAGGATTTCATGAGGATGTTGACCGGTGGCCAGGAAACACTTTTGGGGCCTGGCCTTTTTGATGAACTCACCATTCCTAGATAGCATCCAGTTATGTCCAAGTAATGCTTGTGGGCTGGGCCCACATGCAATCTTCTTTTCCTTCTGTGTTATTCTTGGAATTTACCCAATACCTTCTACTCCCCAGAATGTCTCCTACATCTCTTCTGATATCCAAGAAAAGGGGAGGCTCCTGTGTGCCTCTTCATTTTACATTGAGGTTCAGAGGTTAAGTGACTTGTCTGTACATGACTCCAAGCCCACCACTCATTCTGAGAGCCTCCTTGCCTACACAGATGTTTCTTCATGGGCCTTGGCCCACAGTAGGTAATAAATGCCTGTTGATTCATTGATTAATTCTCTTCAACAGCTTCAGGTAATCATTGCACTATGAGGCTCTGATGACATCTTTGATTCTGTGAAGAAACCACTGGTTAGATGTTATCCATACAAGGCTTCTTTTCTCCTCGTAGTCAGCTCTAGGTGCCCCCAAACTCCCTTCTTAGGTTATCTCTGCTGTGGAGTCTGTGTGGCTCAGAAATGGATTCTGGAGAGTTGGCAGGAGGCTGGGGTTTGGGTCTTTCTTTTCTGGAATCAATTTGACCTTGGGTGAACTCAAAATAAAGATGAAGCATGAAAGCCTTGAGTACCCTCAGAAGGGGTAGGGCAGGGATAGGAGTAGGAGGTGGAAACAGGCTCAGCAGTCACCCCAGACCAGACTCAGGCTTTCCAAGTGCCCACTGAATGGGAGATGAGAGAAGAGTGACAGAGTGATTCACAACTCCTTCGGATGGAGGACTTTGATCCTCCCCTGCTGTGGGCCCACAAATGTCCGGGGAAAAATCTCTGGAAGCTGCTCCAATATTATTAGGAAAAAATCCAAGTATTTCACTAGAGAAATAAATATCCCAGACTGTCAGAATTGGAAGAGACCTCAGTGGTGCTCCTGGCCAAGCCAGGTCTGGACCCGGATCCCCATAATAACACACCTGACAAGTCGTCATCCTGCCCCTGAAGTCCTCCAGGCACCAGGGCAGGAGCGGGCAATGGCTTTTATTCCACCTTTGGACAGATTTAATTGTTAGGAATTTTTCTTAACTTCAAACCCAAATTCTGCTTTGCCAGTGCTCCCACTGCTCCCAGTTATGCCCTCTGGGGCCCAGCCAGACAAGCCTGATCCCTCCTTGGCAGACTTGAATACAGCCATCATCCCTGTCCATCTCTCTCACCTCCCGCTGCCAACCTCTGAGTTTTCTCTGCTCAGCACTAAACAGCCTGGTTCTTTTGACCTCTTCTTGTATGTCTCATTCTCTCTTGGGCATCTTCCCCTGGACACGTCCCAGCTTCTTGATGCTTAAGTGTGGGATGCAGACCTTAATTTAATATTCCTAATGTATTTGTTTTAGGACAGAAAATAGTGGCACCATCATCTCCCTCTGAGCACATTAAGCCTCCCTCAACGTAGGAGCACATGAAATAGGCTTTGTGGGCTTCCTGTCATGTCCTATGGAGCCAACTGAGACACCCAGATCTATGTTCTAACCAGTCTGCTCCCTTCTTATGCTGGGAAGTCAGGTTTTTTCTCCCTAAGAGTAAGCTTTTACAATGATTACTGTTAAAGGTTGCCTTTTTAGAACTAGCTTTTTGTTCTAGAGTGTTGATCTTTCTGGATTTCTTTGCATTTTCCCTGGCTGTCTCCTGTGCCTGGCATGCTTTCTGTCCTCAGCTCTGTCTCTTGGCTCCCCAGGCTTCCTTCCTTTCTCTAACATCCTACCTTCTGCAAGATCCTCTCCTATCCTTCTTGAGTGTGTGCGCGTGCATGTGTGCATGTGTGTGTGAGTGTGTGTGTGTGTGTGTGTGTGTGTGTGTAAATAACAAGGTAGCTGAAGGAGGGCTAAATGTCTGGTGACTGGGATAGCCCAGGGAGGCTTCACCAGATAGTACCTGAGCTGTGCCTGGCTTGGGTAATCACAGCAGGCATCACACACGGGAGGGCTGGCCTTGGAGTCAGGAAGGTCTGGGTTCAAGTCTTGCCTCTGATGAATCCTAGTTGTGTGGCTGTGGGTGAGCTGTTTAATCGCTTAGTATCTCAGGACCTTCTTTCAAATAGTAAATTACAAAGGAGTTGATGACCTGCCTGGGTAGAGGGAGTTTCATTGCTGGAAGTTCTTCACACCAATATAATCACAGACAAAAGTAGAAGAAAAGCCAAGCTCCAAATCTTTCCCTTTTTTTATTTGCAGTGAAATCTCCCCCAAAGGCAATTTAACTTAGGGGAATAATGAAATCCAATTCAAAGTACGTTTTTCTCCAAGCTGGTAGTGAATATGTCCTGCCTTCCATGAAAGGCGCATCTTGCCTCCAGGACGGCTTTCTGATCAATGGCAGGGCAGAATATTGTCTTTGGTGTTAGGAAGTGGAATTTCTTTGGCTTGGCTGGAAGGACACAGCTGCCTTTTCCTTTTGCACCAGGCCTCTGGAGTAAATAGGGTAATGTGAGGCAAGCATGTAGGCTCTGAATGATGAGTCCAGTTTGTGTTAGGAGGCCACCATTCACTGCTGCTAGTAGAGGGTGCTGCCCTTTAGGGAAAGAATTCAGTTTCCTCCTCCTCAGAAGGAAGGAAGGGGTGATTTCCTTCAACCAGCTAGTTATTTCAGGCACCAGAAATTGATTTTTATGCCATTTTCAGGACAAGTGTTTCCCAAACTGAAGGCTGTCCCTTGCCCCAAAGCCTCGAGTTTGTGGATTCAGCAGCATAATTCCTCAAGGGCACCGATGGGGCCTCTTCCCATTTCATGGGCTGTCTTCTGGAGCCTCTTCCTCAGTAGTACTGGGAAGAACACCCTAGTATCATCAGGGTTTTATGAAACACCTCCCTTGTACGTTCTCTGTGTTTAGTATGTGCTTTGGGAGGGACAGCAAACTACATAAAAGGGAGGCTGTTATCTGGGGGCCTAACCAGAGTCAGTGTTTCCTCATGTCTGCCAGGGAGTTTTAACTCCTAGAGGAAGCTAGAATAAAAGGAGTCAAAGATGGCTCCTTCTTGAGGAGTTGTGCTTATGGATAGAGCTCACCATTTATCATGGAATAAGAATTAGGCGGCCATTTGGGAGTTTGGTTTTTTTCACCGTTCATCACTCATGCTTTGAGTTGCATTGTCTGGTTTGTCCCATATAGACCTTGCCTTGAGCATCCTGATTGTGTGACCTTGGGAAAGTCAATTCCCTTCTCTGGGCCTCAGTGTCTTCACCTGTAGAATGAGGGAGTTGCGCTAGACCTCTTAAGGTCCCTCCCAGCGTGAGAGTCATGGTCTTACGGCCCTGTGTCCTGACCCAGAGTGTCCCCAAAGCTTAAAACTGCACTGACTTTTTGGACACTTTGTATGTGACAGTCCCAGAGAGTTGTCTGGGGGTGCTATGAGGTTCATGTACTTACCCGGGACCACCTCACTAATACATGTCAGAAGCACAGCTTGGTTCTGAGGACAGCTCCGGTGCGTTGCTTCCCCCAGACATTTCTAAGGGATGTTGTTTATCCGCTAGATACAGCTAGAAAAATCTTCTGTGAAAGAGGACATTTTTTGCCTTTAACTCTACCAGGAAGGGAAAAAGCCCCAAAACCAGATCCCCCCACTGAGTTGAACACAATTTGGGGAGCCCATGACAGTGTTAGGTGAGCTGAGCCCTACAGAGAAGCATGAAGTACGGTCCTAGCTGGCCCATGACTTATAACTTCCCTGGGAAATCAGATACACATCAGCAGAATTCACATTTGGTCAGGGGTCAAAGGATGCAGGGCAGCCTTTAAGCAGAACAGGCCACTGGAGAGGAGGGAGATGGGGGTGTCTCACCTGGGTTAATGGCACGTTCACCCTGCTGTTCCCCAGATGTTTACTCTGAGGAAAAACCTACTCATAGCAAGCTTCTCCAGCCTGAGTGGTAGAAACATGTGCATTGAAAGGAGAAGGAAGGAAGCCCTTAGTGACTTTCAGCTTGGCTTTAGTATCTAGATATCTCCAAGTCTGATTCTGTCATGGTCAAGCAGATGCATCCCTGATAGAGCCAACTGAGCCCCATTTGGTGCCTGAGACTAATCTCACGGTGGTTGACATGGGAAATGATCTGATCTGACACAGGGAATCTGCCAGTAGCAAAGCTCCTAGTATGTGGAGACCATGTAGGGGAATTAGGAATCCCTGGGGCTCCCTTCTCCCCTTCTCCTCTGGAATTCCCAACTCATCTTAACCTTGACCCAAAGCCCTCGGCTTTCTTTGGAAGTGGAACACCCCTAGCAATATGCTTGCACGTGGAGAGGATTTCCGTGGCCGTGTCGTCTAATGAGCTCATTGAAACTGAAGCTGAGAGGGGGAATCATAGAAAATAGATTGAACACTTGTCCTTTACTGCCCTGTCAAACCGATCTTCCTACAGCACGCCTGACCATTCAGTAAGTTTCCCCATCGCCTCTGGGATCAAATACAGAATCCTCGGTTGGATCTCAAAGCTCTTCCTAACCCGGCCTCACCTACCTTGGCAACCTTCTCACACTGTACTCCTCTCCACACACTCTTTGACTCAGTGACACTGGCCTCCCGGCTGGTCCTCACACAGGACACTCCATCTGGGACTCTGAGGGTTTTCACCGGCTGCTCCCACGCCTGGAATGCACCCTCTCTCCATTTCTACCTCATCCTTTCCTTGACTTCTTTCAAGTTAAAATCCAACTTTGTACAGGATGCCTTTCCCAATTCCCCTTGGTGCTTAATGCCCCTTTCCTCTGTCTATTAATTAGTCCCATTTATCCTGTGTGTAGCTTGCTTGTACATAGTTGTCTGCATGCTGTTTCACCATTAGACTGAGTTTCTTGAGAGCAGGGCCTGTTTCTGGCTCTCTTTGTATCCCTAGTGCTCAGCACAGTGCCTGGCGCATAGTGAGTACTTAATAAACGCTAGTTGACTTGACTTGAAAGTGAAAAAGCTGGGATTTGAACCCAGCTCCTCTGACTCTCCAAACCTCGTCCTCTTTCCTCTGCTTTGAGCAACTCTCTCTCACTTAAATCCAATTCACACTTAAGTCAAGATGTCACCCATGATGTCACTGGGCCTCTTCACAAACGAAGGATGACCAACAGGGTCCTCTTGAAGGCATCCATCTAACAGAGCCCCCAAGGCAGTGAGATGTTCCATACAAGCATCTCCCCAGGGTTGGCAGGACCGCAGGAGTCCCCTGGTCCTCCTTTCCCATGTCTCCTAAGCACATAGAACATTTTTCTGGGTGTTAAGAAGGGGCCTTGCTCAAGGATGATAAGAGCTCAGCTTTCAGTTGCCTCTGGCTGAGGGTGAAATGGGCATTTTTAAGGGTGCTGAATCACTGCTTTCCCATGGGCTAAGTGAGGTGGCATTTCCTAGCTCTTCCTCCCCGTGTGAAGTCTGGGAGCCCCTGAGAGTCCGTCTGACTTTTGCCCTGCTATTTGGGCATTTGGCCCGGATTCCGCATCCTTTGTTGTCTGTGCCTTATTGCTGATGGATTGAGGATTTCATGAGACCAGGAATATGTCGTAAGGGCACAGTTCACAGTGGTTCAGAGACTCAGCACTTTTCAGAAGGTGATTTTAGAAGAATATTAACATAAACATATACAGTAGGCCACTACATATGTGTGTGTGTGTATGTGTGTGTGTGTAAGAAAAGCAGTTTGCAAACTTTTATGTGTTTTATAAGTGCTAATTATGATTATTGCTGTCATTGAAAAGCTTTGGATAGAACAGCCAAGAGGCCTCCTGCGGAAGGTGTGTGTGGTGCTCGGGGCTTGGACATGCAGACCCGGGTGCTCTCACAGGCCATGGGAGCTCGTAGGCGGCCGGCTTTCAGAGGAGCTGCTAGAGAGGCTGCTTTCTGACCACATCTGCCTGGGGGGAGGGGGGGGTGCCCTGCTGTTTCCACAGCTGGAAACACTTTTCCTATAAAGTCACTGACCGTGTGAATCTCTGGCTTCCTTCAAGGCTCAGCTCAGGGGTCACCTCTTGCAGAAAGCTTTGTTTTATCCCTTTACACTCAGTGCTCTCACCCTCCATTGCATGGTGGCTAGGGTGCTGGACTTACAGTTGAGAAGACTTGAGTTCGAATCATGTCCCAGACACTTACTAGGCTCTGTGACCCTGGGTAAGCCACTTAACCTCCGCTTCAGTTCTCTCATCCGTAAGGGGTTGAACCTGGTGGCCTATACAATCCCTACCAGCAACAGATGTATAATCTTCCCAAATCCATCATACAATGCCTATATGTAATACATATTTATATTATTAGCTAACACTTAAAAGTTTGCAAAGTGCTTTACAAATGTTGTCTTTTCCGAACCTCACAATAACTCTGGAAGATAAGTGCTATGTCATCTTCATTTTACTGGGACTGAGTGACTCGTCCAGGGTCTCACAGTTAGTAAGCATCTGAGGCTGGATTCAAACTCAGGGCTTCCTGACTCCAGGACTAATGAATGATCTTTCCTCTGACTTGTCTCTGTAAATGTTGCAACCCTCCTATGGAATGTAAACTCTTTGTGGAGTTTTTATCTGTGCCCTAGATCCCCTGTACCTTTAATAAAGGCTACTTGGGATCAGGTTGGTGGGGGAGGCGGGATGGGGAGAGAAGCATCGCCAGCATGATTTCTCCAGGAACTTAAACCCTGTCACCTTAAACACCCGAGCCAAGCAGTCTCCGTGAAAGGTTTCCAGGTACAGAGCATCCAGGATGCAGAACAAGTAACAAACAGGGTTTGCCCCAAGGAGACAACAGACTCTGGAATGTTAGAAGAGATGTTAGGTGTTCTCCCTCTGTCAGGGATTACTGACTCAGTCGTCCATCCATCAATCCACATTTATGAAGTACTCACCCTGTGCGGGACTCAGGCACTTCAGAGCACTGGGGGCAGATGCAGGACCGCTGCTGTTGACTGTTCCAGAGAGCGATCCCTGCCCAGTCCTTTAATGCCCCCAGGGCCAGAGGACTCTGGCAGCTTTGAGCACAGTCCAGTGGGCGAGGGTTTCCCAATGGGGCATAAACACAGACTCACTCCCCTTGTCACCAGACACCTCAGGGCTGCCCATGAGGAGGCCTCACTTGTCTCTCATCCGGTGCCTTCCTCCAAGACACACAGCTCAATCACCACGGTGTAGTGGGCCAGCCCGGGGTCTCCTTGCTTTGACCCATTATCCATAGGCAGCCTCAGAATGGCAAAGGATCTGCCGTTCTTGTGGGATCTGGGGGGGAGGGGGCGACCTCCTTGGCCCCACAGGTTGCTAGCTCTGCCTTCCTGATCGTGGTAATGTTTCCTGTGGAGTAGCAAACCCAGACAATTGCTCAGATCAAAGGGTGGGGTGGGAGGGATTTCTGTTTGGCAGTTTAGCAGATTTTCTGGATTAGCAGCAAAAGAGAGCACACCGGCCCCCCTCCCCTCCCCCCCACCCCCCCCTCCCCGCCCACTTTCATTTTCCTCTCTGTGGAAGTTTGTTTCAGGATACTGAAGCTATCAAAGTGTTCCCTGATAGGAAAAAAAAAGATGTGTCGAGGCTCAGAACCTTGAGAATTAGGCTGAGGCTTTACGTTCAAAGAAGTGCTTATCGTTTAGACTTCTCTGTTCCACTGATGAGGACCTGGGTGAGTGAGACCCAGCTCGAGTAGCTCTACTAGATGGGCCCGTGATCTGCTTGAAAGTCACTGTTATTACAGTGCCGGGGTTCTCAAAGCACTTTCGGCTTGGTCTGCAGCTGGTGTGCAGTGGGTAGAGCAGGGGGCCTAGAGTCCAGATAGAGCCCCAGGCACTTACTAGCCACAGGACTCTGGGAAAGTCACTTGCCCTGTCTGGGCCTCAGTCCCCTCAGCTGTGAAATGGGGTGAATAATAGCACCTAATTCCCAGGACTGTTGTGAAGATCCAGTGATGTATTTTTTGGTAACACACTTGGCAAACTTTAAAATGCTATATATGTGTTAGTTCTCCTCCTCCTCCCCCTCCTCCCTCCACCTCCCTCTCCCACCTCCTCCTCTTCCTCCTCCCTTATTCTCATGAAATTTAGGGTCAGGGTCAGAGTCAATAGTCAGCCCTGCAGAATGTGGCTAGTTTAGAAACACTGACCAGGAGCCTCGACTCTCTGCTTCTGTAAGCGTCTGCCTCTCTTGGCGCCTCAGTGGGGGAGAGCAGCTAGAGTCATCAGAGTTAGGTGGGAGCAGCTGCCCTCCCATCTTCTCAGTCCTGCTAACATGCTTACCTTGTCTTTGAGAGGTGGGCTCTAAGCGTCTTGTGTGACTCGCCCAGCCTCAGAGTCCATAAAGCCTTGGGGGTGACGTCCATGGGCTCTGGGGGCCCTGCTTCCATGGTCTCCCCATCACATACTTCATATCTCAACCAGACTGGACTGCTCCCCTTCTCCCTTTACAGCATCTCACTTTTGTGCAGTGAACAGCCTGTTCAATTCAACAAATCCCCGGGAAGTTGCTTCCAAGTGCACAGTTTCTATCGTACGCCTTCCCCGATCTCCTCCTCAGAGGCCATCACGCTCAGTAAGCAGCCTCCTTCTTCCCCTGTGTGTAAAGCCAGCCCTGCTTCCGCCGCTGGATGAAGGGGCATCTCTTGGCTGTTCGGCCTCTCATTTCTGTGTGCTTTCTGGCAGGGAGAGCAGCCATTTAAACATCCCCAGGCAGGACCCAAGACAGTGGGACATCATCGAGTAACTGGACATGTTGGTTGGAGACGCCTCAGAGCTCCTAGTGGGGAGAGCTGCCAGGAAGCCAAGCGTAGGGAGGTATCTTCTGGGTTCGTGCTCCCATGCCCAACGCTCCCTTGGAGAAGCTTTGCCTCTCGCGTTTGGTTGCATGGTTGGTTTTTTCGAAAGCTCTTCTCTTTACCTTTCGGATGGCTTCATTGTGGTAGGTGAAGGCTGAATTTTCCCCCTTTTCCACCCATTAAAATTCATCTCAAGCGATAATGACAGTGATGATGATAATGACAACATCCAGCATTAAGTACTTGTTTGATCCTCACAACAGCCCTGAGATGTTGGTACAATTATCCCCATTTAACGGATGGAGTAACTGAGGCAGAGGGATGGTAGGTGACTTGCTCAGGGTCACACAGCCAGTGTGATTTGGGATTGGAACTCATGTATTCCTGACTCCAAGGCCAACACTCTGTCCAGAAGTCGATGCCAGACTTCACGGCAGACTCTGTCTGGGGCCCCTTCTTGGGAGCCCTTTCTAGCTCCGTTGGCAGCATCTATATTCTCTGAGGACCCGAATGATTGGTTAATTGGCCCCAGGGCCTGAGGGGAGGCCGCCTTAGGGAGACAGAAACCATTGTTCTCCCCAAACCCAAGGTAGGAAATAAAACAAGCTGGAGGCAGTGATGGGGCTGACCCTACTGGGCTGGGCTTTCAACATGGCCTAATGAGATCATGGAATCAGACGGGAAATGGAAATCTGGTGCCAATGGCCATTCCCCACCCCTTCCCCTTTAGAAACCAACTGCTAAACATGTTCTTCAGCAGGCTATTTACTGTCATTGGTGAGCTATGGGGTGAAGCCTAAGGGCCAAAGGGCCCTGACCCTCTCTAGCCGTGCTACAGATGTACTGGCCTCCTGAGGGGGTACAGAAAAACCATCAACTTGGGCTTTTATTTTTTAGAGCAGAGAAGAAATTACAAAACACCCCAGCAGCCGAAACCAAAATGGATTTCATGCTTTGCTTCCTTAGTAGGAGAGCACAGGCCCTGCTCTGAGAGGAGGGGGAGGCTGGGTTCTCTGTGGCCCTGAATGTCCAGCTGAAGCATTTGCATGATGGATACAGTTTGGTTTGGGTTTTTCCCCTACGATGGGTTACTCACAGTGATGCTGTGAATTTCCTCTTTTGCAGAAGGGGAATTTGGGGGAAAATGACGAGCTGTTCTCCACTTCTGATGGATGGTTGGGATCAAAGGCTGGTTCCAGAGAGAACCGTGGGAGGCCTCTGTGCCTGTGTGTTGGGCGGTAGAAGGCCAGGAGAGCTGGAAACTAGGTCCTACCTGGCTCCTTGCTGACTGAGTGACCCTGGACAAGTCACTTGCTCTTCTCAAGTCCTGCCTAGGGTCTTAGGACTGTAGGGTCATAGTTTTAGAGCTAGAAGGGATCCTATCAATTCACCCCTTTCCATTCTATGGACGAGGAGACTGAGGACCATCCAGTGACTTGTCCAGGATCACATAGTACATGTGAGAAATGGGACTTGATCCCAAGTCTTCCTGACTGGTTCCCTAGCCTCCACACAATGCTGCCAGTCTGGTTTGTGTGTATGGAGGTCTCACACACACACACACACGATGTCTTATGTATGCCTCTCATTTCTGTAGTCACAGGCCAGGGTAGGGGAGCCGGTGTCCTTCACAGATGCATTCATCTTTAACCGGAGGATCTCCACCCTGTCCTGTTAGGCTGTGTAACACCGTCAGCTTTCCCGGGGGAGCATTTAATATTTTCTATCAGGAAAGCAGCTGGGATTCTGGAAAAAGGCCCAAGGAAGGTTAGCAAAGAGGGTCCCTGCTTTTCCTGTTCTGAATCAGTACACCTCAGGGTCAGAGGGAGCTCTAGCAGTCTGAAAGCTGTGAGCCATTGAATAAAGAAGGGGTGTAGAGGGTCAGAGAAGGATACTGTTTAGAGCAAGAACTGGTAGCTCAAATAGGCAGTTAACAAGTATTTTTTAAGTACCTACTATGTGCCAGGCTAAGCACTATGCTAAGTTCTGGGGATACAAAGAAAGGCAAAAGACAGTCCCAACTTTCAGGGAGCTCACAGCCTGATGGGGGCGACAACACACAAACATCTACGTACAGACGAGAGGCTCCTTTGGAGTAGGAAGCTTTCCTGTGTGCTCCAAGGGGAAGAAGGGTTTGGTGGGAATATCCCTCCTTCATAGACAAAGAGGGCACCATCATGTCCTGCCCCCAGTGGAGTCGGGGGATGGCAAGGCAGGAATTGTGGCCTTTTTCCATCCCCTAAGCTCTTTCCTTGGAGTACCTCAACCTGTATCCCCTTTGCAACATGAAGGGAAATAAATATTAGCATTTACCATGCTCATGCCATGGCAAATAAAAGAGATTAATTTTGTTAGAATAATATCATTAGTTACCAAATATTTCCTTGCCCCCAGGACAAGCTTCCAGACACACCTGGTTGGGAATAGGATCCTAGATCTAGGACTGGGAGGGACTTTCTGACACCATCTAGTCCTGCAGCAGGTAGGGAAGTGATACATGCCAGCCATGAGACCTTGGAGCAGTCACTTGATTCCAAACTGTCTTAGGCAGTGCCTGGTACACAGTAGGTGCTTAATAAATGCTTATTGACTAGCTGGCTGCACTTAGTTGTTTCCATGTTGTCTCTCCCATCAGGTTGTAAGCTTCTCCAGGGCAGGGTGTGCCTTTTGACTTTTTTTTCTTTAACGTGTGCACTTTTATTTGAACTGGTCTTAAGTCAGTGTACGGGTAAAGCTTCTCCCCTCCCCCAAGTACTGGCGCCAATCTCAAAAAACTTGCAGGGAGATTGGGGGCAGGGAGGGAATTTAGGGGACCATTCATTATGGCTGACATTTTTTTAAAAAAGGAACTAGTATTAAGGCGGAAGATACAAAAAGTTTGTTTAAAGGATTACATAATTTACATGTAAAGTGATACTTGTACCTTCCCCTCTCCCCATCTGGATTTTTGTTAAGTAGCTCCTTTGCTCTAGCAGAGAACAGCCTTCACAGAGGCTTGTAACTCTGTAACAACACATTATACAATATTTGGAATGACTATGAAAAAAAACCAAATGTACAGTCAGAGTCCTGAAGACGCACTGTAGAACTTTGGGGATGTTTGCCTCCACCATACTCAGATTGCTCATCACCATTCCAGTTTTTAAATCCTGAGTCAAGCTCAAAAAAAAAAACCCAAAAAACAAATAAAGCCATGCCAATCTCATCTCTTTTTCTGGGCAATTATCATGTCATACCCTTTGACAAAAAAAACCAATAAAACACAAACAGTCCATTTAGAAGCATTTGCGGTGGACAGTGGAGGGCCCAGATTCATCATAGTCCTGCTTGCTGATCCGCATCTACTGGAAGGTGGAGAGAGAGGCCATGCTGGAGCCTCCAATCCAGAGTATTTGCACTCAGGTGGGGCAATGATCTTGATTTTCATTGTGCTGGGAGCTAGGGCTGTAATCTCTTTCTGTGTTCTGTCAGCAATGCCTGGGTACATGGTAGTACCCTGAGACGATACGGTATTGGCATACAAATCCTTACGGATGTCAACATCACACTTCATGATTGAGTTGAAGGTAGTTTCGTGGATTCCGCAGGATTCCATACCTAAGAAGGAAGAGAGCTGCTGGGCATTGGAACCTCTTGTTGCCAATGGTGATAACTGGGCCATCAGGAAGCTCATAGCTCTTTTCCAGAGAAGAGCTAGATGCAGCAGTGGCCATCTCCTGCTCAAAGTCTAGGGCGACGTAACACAGCTTCTCCTTGATGTCACGCATGATTTCCCTCTCAGTGGTAGTGAAACTGTATCCTCTCTCAGTCAGGATCTTCATGAGGTAGTCTGTCAGATCACAGCCAACCAGATCCAGATGGAGGATGGCGTGGGGAAGGGCATAACCTTCATAGATGGGCACAGTATGGGTCACACCATCACTGGAGTCCATCACAATACCAGTGGTATGACCAGAGGCATACAGGGACAGCACAGCCTGGATGGCAGCATACATGACTGGGATGTTGAAGGTTTCAAACATAATCTGAGTCATCTTTTCTCTGTTGGCTTTGGGGTTCAGGGGGGCTTCTGTGAGCAGCACAGGGTGCTCCTCAGGGGCCACGCAGAGCTCATTGTAGAAAGTATGATGCCAGATCTTCTCCATGTCATCCCAGTTAGTGACAATACCATGTTCAATGGGGTACTTCAGGGTCTGAATACCTCTCTTGCTTTGGGCCTCATCCCCCACATAGCTGTCTTTCTAGCCCATTCCCACCATCACACCCTGATGTCCAACAATGGAAGGGAAGATAGCCCAAGGGGCATGGTCTCCTGCAAAGCCAGCTTTTCACATTCCAGAGCCATTGTCAACAACATTATCCATGGTGAACTTTGAAGTGGCAAGTTTAAACCCTTAAGAGAAAGAGGAGGAGGTGCTGCATGTGGAGGCAGTGGGGAGGCAAGTGCATGCTGGGTGGAAGAGCTCACAGCTGACTTTTTTACTTTTAATCTTTATCACTTAGCATGGTACCTCTGTGCAAACTAGTAATAGATAAGGTAATAAATGGGAAACGGTCCTAGAGGGAAGGCCCTAGAGAGAGTTCAGAGGGATTGGGAAAGGCTTCCTGAGACAGGTGGGATTCAAGTTGGGGAAGCCAAGAGAGGGAGTTGAGGAGGGGGCGCATTCCGGGCATGGGGGAGGGACAGCCCAAGAGCATGCCCAGAGCTGAGAGATAGAGGATCTTGTTTGAGAACTAGCAAAGGGGCCGCTGTCATTGGATTGAAGAGGCCGTGAGAGGAGTAGAAGGTGTAGGAAGACTGGAAACAGTGGGAGAAATGGGTTATGAAGGACTTTGAATATCAGAGTGTTGTCAGCTACTCATGAGTTGCTAACTGGTATCTGTGACGGAAATCTCCGCACGTGGATTTCTCTCCACTGATGAGATCACAGGTGTGTCCCACCTTTTCTCCAGACTTAGCGGTGCGGAATGAGAATCATGGAACTCCAGAATCTTGTGTGTGTGGAGCTTGGAGGGGCTTCAGAGGGCGTGTGATCCAGCCTCTCACCTGGTACAGGAAGCACGTCCGCACCTTCTTTGGCCCTTGTTTGACCACTTCCAGTGACGGGGAGCTCCCTCCCTCCTTCCCTCCCAAAGCAGCCCAGCCTGTTGCTGGATGGTTCTTTCTTCCTGCTTTGCGGATGCCTTCTTACTTTCAAACCATCTTGTTTTTATTCATCTGAGTGTAGAGTGTCTCACCTTGTGGTATGTAAGCTCCTTGAGGGTGGAAATTATCTGATTTTTATCTTTCTATCCCTAGCGTCATTACAATAAGAGTTAACCAATCCATAAACATTTATTAAGTGCCTACTGTATGCTTTAGAGTTTGCAGAGCACTTTCCCTGCATTGTCTCATTTCGTCTTTACAACATGTATTTAGGTGCTATCTTCATTTTACAAATGAGGAAACTGAGGCTGAACACCATTAGTGACTGGCTCACGGTCCCGCAGCAAAGCCTTGGATCTTTCATTTTCTTTTCCTCTACTGCTGAGGGGACTTCCGCTGTCAATGCAGATGGACACCTGGTTACCTTAAGATACCTGCCTGGGGGCGTTTAGAGGACCGCGACATACCAAGGATCACTGAGGCAGTCGGTGTCAGAGGTGGGATTTTCTCAGTTCTCCCTGACTGGCTCTTTAATTCACACACACACACATCTCTTACATATAGTAGATGCTTAATAGATGTTCATTGAATTGAGCAGTGCTCATTAATGGTACAGGAACTTGATTGACTGGCAAGCCCCTCAGGACCACGAGTGCCAGGGGGGCATTTGGGAAGGAGCCTGGCATTTCCATTCCAAGTCTCCCCTTTACTGGGAGAACCCTTGTACCCCTCTTCCAGGCCCTTCTTAAGGACCTGCCCCCCATGAGTGGTGGCCGCTCTGATCTGCCAGCATTTCCCTGTGGCTGCTGCCCTGGTCGTCTTGTTCCATGGGGCTAACACCGTACTGTGCATTCGGAGAGTTATTTTTGGTAGGGCTTTGATTCTTCTCATTCCATCGGTGACCCCTGATGTCACAGAGGCCCAGCTGGGTCATAAACACATCAGAGCACGTTCCAGCTCTCTTGGCTAACCTTCCACACTATTTTTCTTACACTCTCCAAATGACATAATTGGCGGTCTGTAGCTTCTCTTAACGCAGCCATTTCTGCCCCACTTCTTTTCTTGTACCTTCCTTAAAAGGGGCGAACTGGTTGACTTTTGCCCAGAGAGTGTCAGACTAGACCAACCCCTGGTTAACATCGAACAGATGGAAGAAACCAGTGTATACTCTGTCCAAGACGCCTTCATGGTGGCACTGTTTACTTCGGTGTCAGGGCCCAGAAGGGCGGCCTCTCCTGCTTATTGGAATCTTCCCTGGCCTGGCCAAGCCCCACCTCTAAACACGTGCTCCACAGCTCTAGGCGAGAGCGGCAGCTTCTAAAAAAGTCAGGCGTGCTTCTTAAGCAAGTGAATCAGCACACTCGTTTCACTTTGGTGCACATGAGGATGGCCCAAACTGCTGTCTGTGAAGTGGGCATCCCAGGAGAGGACTGAGTCAGGATGGGGCCGAGGTGTGAATGTGGATGGGTGATGTAGTAGAGATCCGCTGTTCGGACAATCTTTTCTATGCCTGGGCTTCTCTTTACTGGCATTCCAGCCTTCTCAAAACAAAGTAATTTTAGTGCACTTTACACCTGCCTCTGGATTTGGGAATAGCCTACACAGGCACTATCCTGCTTGCTTCCCCCTGTTTTCTGAGTGCTTTGGGTGTGCCTCTAGATGAGCAGCGGGAGTGCGGGGAGTTATTAGGAAGGCAGAAATGGAGCCCTGGGTGCCTTGCATGGGCCCTGCTGGGTCATGCCTGGTGGTAGCAGAGTCTCCATCCCTGGTGCCTGCAATCCTCGACTCCCACGTCTTGAAGGAGTTAACGGGCCTTTCTTAAAACCCTCTGACTCACAGCGAGGCCCTAGCCTAAACAGAGACGGGTCATGGCTCCTCATCTGAGGCTGTACAGAACCCTGAGGTCGTTTGCATTCAGGGAAATGATTGATTTCACATTTTTCAGGAGCTGCCTGCTTTGCCCCCAGGGGGATGGTTCGGGGCAAGGAATTTTTAATATGACTCCTGTGCAGGGCATCATACACCCACGCATTTTTACATATATGTGTATGACATACAACCTTATGTGTCCATATGCGTGTGTGTCTTTGCGTCACACCTTGCTTTATGTCAATACACAGCAGATTGGTAAGTGAAGCTATCTTTGAGTCAAGGAATCCCACATCATTCTGATATACGCATAAGAAGCGTCTTGTTCAAGGAGAGCCTTGGATGCTACATTTTGCACCAGTGAGTGCAATGCTTTCTCTCTCTTTTAAAAAATGTATTTTTACTAATATTCTAAATTATTACTACTATTATTAATATTTTTGTTTATACATTGCCTCAATTTCTCCCTGTTTCTCCCCTTCCCCCGCCAAGGGAGTAATCCCATGAAACCAAGAATTTCAAATGCTTTCTTAAAATCAATCATCATTCAACATGGAAGATCTTCTGTTTTCTGTACCTCTCAATGACTGTGAACATTTAGCCTTCTCCAGAAGGTCGCCCTGCAAAAGCTTGCCTATTTCCATTTCAAGCTTTCATCAAGGATGCCTTCAGTACATGAGAAGACCATTCTCACAAAAATGTTATAGAAATGAAAAAAGCAGGCACAGAGATCAATCATTGTCCAATGTCTTTCTGATTCCCTTGGTTTGGCATAAATATTGATATTTTCCCTTCATTCTTTTGGGATCTTTCCCCCATCCTCACATTTAATTCCTTTGTACTTTTAAAACTGTGTCACCTCTGGCTTGGTTTCGTCCCCTGCAAACACTAGAAAGGTCTATCTGCTCCTCCTGATAGTATCCTTTTTATTGCTACTTCATTATCTCATGTGTTGGGTACAGGGTGGTAGAATTCCATTCTGGTGCCCCTGAGATTTGATCACTCTGAAAACTCTGGCGGATCCGTTCCATTTCGTGCCTGTTTGCTCTCCTTTCGTTTTTGCCAAAGGGCCCTCTGGTGACAGTCTGGTTTAGCCAATCCTCCCCAGAGCTCTCTGCAGGCTTGGTTTTCTCCTTGCTTGGCCCTCGCTGTCTTGTAAGACCATCCTGTTCACAAGCATCCATTCTCCTCCTCTGCCGTGTGCTCTGAGGCAGTGTTGTCCTTGGCCGCCATGCCTCTTTGCTTGGCAGGGAGATGGAGTGTTTGTTGGCTGGGACAGTTTCTGGGCTCTCTCGGCCTCATTGTGGGTGAGTATTTTCCATCTGTTGAATTTTTCTAGGAAATGTTAATAGTTCAAGTCAACTGCTTCACTTTTATCTCCTTCCCACTTTTTTCATGGTCAGAAGCTTGTCTAAATAGGTCGGGTTAGAATGGCTGTGACTGCACGTAGCACCTTCTTTCCAGTATTGGCCTTTTCCTAATTTGGTGTTAGCCATGACCTTTGCTCACACCACCTGACGCTCTCATTCTGTAGACAGTTGATTCAGAAGTGACTGAGACATTTGCAATCATAGCTTGCTAGCTAGGAAGAGAGCTCTCTTTCTCTCTGCATCTGTCTACACTTACGCATACCCACAAACTCACTCTGGGCTTGAGATTTCATTGGTATATGGAACTCCCAGTGGAGAAACACTATCTGCTGGTATAGGTGAACATCCTCTGTACCATCTGCTCTTACAGAGTTGAATGGTTCACTGAGGAGTTAAGTGACTTAACCACAGCCACTCACATAGCTGGGAAGTGTCAGGGAAAGGACTTGAACCTCTCTCTTCCTGTCTCCAGGGCCAATCTTCTACCAACTCTACTTTGCAGCCCTTCCTCTTAAGATGGAGTCAGTTTTATTTTATATTATATTTTTTAGGATGTCCAAACTCCCTTTTCAAAAAAAGTATTCATGATGTTTGGGCACGAAGCTTCTGAATTGTCTACGGACCCTGGAGCACTTGGCTTCCTTGGCTTTGAACCACGTTTGCCGGTGTAATTTTCTAGGTTGTCCGCCATGTCTCTTTGCCCATCGAGGTCTCCAAGTATGACTTGAAGTACTGGGCAAGTGACTTATTGATTTCTCTCCTTTTCCTCCTCTGCAATGGTCCTTGTTGGGGATCTGCCATTAACACCATAATGCTCTGTTTGCTTAATCTCATCATGGACACTACAACTCAACAGAATGACCAAATAACCAGTGAGAAGGTATTTCTCGCTTCCTTGAGGCATGCGTCCCAGAGCTCTCATTTCTCTCTCCAAGGAGGACCTGTGAGCTGTCCCTCCATTTCCTTTTGTCCCCTAGTTTCCTTTTGAGTGAGAATGTCAGTGTAGATGTGGGCCATTGTTCCAGACTCACGGCCATTCACTGATGTTAGACAGTGACTGCAACTAGGTGGTGCAGTGGAGAGCCCGGAGTCAGGAAGACCTGAGTTCAAATGCAACCCCAGACGCTTCCTAGCTGTGTGACCCTGGGCTAGTCATTTCACTCTGTTTGCCTCAACTTCCTCATCTACAAAAGAAGCCGGAGAAGGAAATGGCAAACAAGAAAACCCCAAATAGGATCACAAAGAGTCACGCATGACTGAAAAATGACTGACCACCAACAAGCACATCAAGAGTACCTACAGCTTGGCCTGTTGATGGCCTGACAGTGGTGGACTAGAGACAGCTCAGATTGGAGCTGATTGTTAAATTTTCAGAGTGAGCATTTGCATCTTGGAAATCAGGACTGCACATCAGGGCTTGATTTATTGTTTGGTTGATCGTCGAGAGTTAAGAAAATGTTTAATAATGCAGGTTAAATTTAAAAGTGTGTTGCACATACTCCCCCCGCCCCCCCCCCCCAGCCAGTTGCTTAACATTTAGCAGCACATCTTGGCTGAAAACTGGGAAGCTTTTAGCAGCCTCTCCCCCTCCCCCTTTCCCCACCCACCCTGTTGAACTGAAAGTGCCCATATGGGACTGAGGGCTTTTGGGTATTTTGGCCATTTTGTGAGTTCTGTAGCCAATCCTTTTTCACTAGGTGGTGAGCTTTTGCCATTCACTGGGCTGGTTTTCTGAGGGCAGATGCAGTCAGTTGCTAGTTCCATACCCAAAACCCTTGTTAACCCTGTTCAGGCCAAGTCAGAGCTTTGGCTACATCAGCATAATCTAGGAGAATCTGGCATATAAAGGGTGAAGCATTGGAATAGGGCCTTCCTGTCACCACCCCTTTCCATATGTGAATGTATGCCTGCATTAAAAAACCTACACTAAAGGCGTCCATGGAAAAACAAACGTGTCTTTCAAAAATAAATCTTGAACTCTACAAATACAAGCAAAAATTTGGCTCACATTCGGAAGTGAATAGTCAACAAATGTGAACTTAGATGGTGCTGCACAATGGAGATGAGTCTAACCGTGTTCATAGGGAGTGTGGGAGCTTGTGACTATGCCGTGGAGACCCACATGAATATGCAGGAGGGCAGAAGCAGGGATTTAAGATACCTCCAAAGGGCCTTCTGTGCTGGGGTGCCCTTGGGAAAACAGCCAACTTTTATGTGCTTTCTAGTGTGCTGTTCAAGAGAGTGGGAAAGGAAGGGCAAATAAGGCTCCAAAAAGCTTATGGGGCCAGGCTGTGGTGACTCAGTTTCCTGGTTCTGTTGTGTGTGCCCTCGGCCATCATGCATGAAGGGAATGGGTCCAGTTGGAGGTTTCTGTGGCACATCTCTGGTTCCCTGGTGGTTGTGGGGTTCATAGCACTGTCCTCTTCTGTTCTGGAGCAAGGACATGGAATTACATCCAAGAGGGAGTCTGAATGTTGGTGATGGATTCCCTGTGTGCTTGTCCTCAGAGCCATGGATCTGATCTTCCATGACTGAGCCTGCCCTCCTCCTCCCCTGCTCTGCCATCATTGGGTGACTTCTTGATCACTAGGCATCTCCATGACAGAGGCTGCTCTGATGTCAGCAGCGCTCGTGGTGTGAGCGGCTGGGTGCTCCAGTGGATAGAGCACAGAACCTAAAGTCAGGATGAGCTGGGTCAGAATCCTGCCTTGGACAGTCACTGGCTGTGTGACCATAATATCTTTCAGCCTCAGGTTCCTCATCTGTACAATGGGAAAAAATAACGTCACCTGCCTCCCGAGGGATTATCGTAAAGATCTAATGAGATAAAACATACATGAAGCATCTTGCCGACCTTAAAGCGCCATGGAAATGTGAGCTGTTAGCTATTAAAGGAGGAGACTGTCTCTGACCAAAACGCCCACATCAGCCCTCGCTCTTCCCCCTTCCCCTCCCCCTACACGGCTCTCTGTTTCTGTGTCTGTCTCAGTCTCTCTGGGTTTCAGTTCTTTTTCCTTGTCTTGTTCCTTCCTCTTTCCCCTTCCCTGTCCCCTTCCCTCAGATTGCCACGAAGTGGAGCTAGAATACATGCATTATTATTTGTCCTGTCTTCAAATATCTTAGGTTTCCTTCTAGACTCTAAAAGCCAACAAGTGGAACAGAAAACTCCAGTTTGTATCAGGTCTCCGATCTCATCCATGAGGGGATGGACTCCCTCCACTGTTGTAGATTGCGCTTCATCGCTGTGTGGGACTCTGGTCCACATTTCCCCGTAAATCCACCACAGGGTATCTGCCCAGTGCACTGGGGGCCTTTCTCTTGACACATATCAGCGATCGTATAGTAATGGAGCCATCAAGATCTCCTTCAGTGATTCCTTGCTCCTATAACCTAAGTGGACCATTCCCCCATACATTTCTCTGATGACATCCTTCATATTTTTTTCTGTTCTAGTCAGAAAATAAAACAATATGTGTTCTTCCATTTTACCTAGTTGAAGGAAGGAGTGGGGATGAAATAGAGGAAGGAAAAGAACTTTTTATCTCTTAAACAATTGGCATATTAAACTAAACTAAGTTGTCTTATTTATTTAGTAATTTAAGACTCTAAGTTATAGGGGAATTTCCATACTGTATCTGTGGAGGGAATTTCCACACTGGGAATTCCCCACACTAAGGAAATGAGAGTTATGGCTCTAGACAAAATAGTTTTTTACTTATCTGTAACCCAAGAGCAGAGATTCTTAACTGGGGCTCCATGAACCTGTTTAACATCTAGATAACTATTTTTTTGAAAAACAGAATTGATTCCCTTTGTCATCCTATGTATTTTATTTTATGCATTTAAAAACCATAATTCTGAGGAGGGTTATATCGGCTTCATCAGATCGCTTCCAGAGGGATCCATAATACCAAGAAAGTAAAGAAGACCTGTCCTAAATGGATTTTTCCCCCATGTGGGCCACAGGTCCTCTCCATAGTTTATGTTCCCACAGCTGCCATAAGTGGCTGTAAAAAAAGAAAGCAGCTGCATTTTGTAACCAAGTGTGCATGTGTGTGCATGTGCGTGCGTGTGTGCATGTGTGTGAGTGTGGAGAGTGAGAGAGACTGGGGTGAATAACAGATGGCTGTCCCCTCCTATCCTTGAATTTGGGATGGCAGGATGGGATAGAAAGAGGGAGGCTTGGTCTGTTCTGTTGAAACACGCTTCTGTATCATGCATCATATGCTTATGCTTCTTTGGCTTCTCAGCGTGTCCGTGGGAATGGTCATCCACTGAGCGCTACTGAGGAATGGTCAGGCATACCTGAGCTGCTTTCATTTTGCCTTTGTGCCCCCAGCACCTGGCCCAGAATCTGGCCTTTAATAAATGCTTATTGATTGATCACTCTGACAACCCAAGAGGAAGCCAAGGTTTCATGATCCATACCTAGCTGTCCATCACATCTCGTGGCTATCACTATGGTAGTATGTTGGCTGGTGTGTCCAGTCATGTGAATTGGGTACTTGGGCCAAGGAACAGTTGTTCTCCAACCTTGTCAGTGGCTCCCCCTACTGCCATCCTGGTGGCACTGAACTTCACTGCTGAGTTGCCCTCATGCCAGGAGAGCAGTGCCGTCTTGGAAGTGGTAAACATCTTAGGCAAGATGGCTTCCTTCCTCCCATAGGCTGCGCAGAGAAATGGCAGAGAACACAAAGAGATGGGGAGAAGGCTGGGTTTGCTTCTGGTTTGGGGGGTCTGAATCTGAACTTTGTTATTTCCTTCCCAAGAACCTTGGGCCAGTCTCTTGGCTTCTCTGACACTCAGTTGCTCCTCTGTAAAATGAAGGCAGTTGGACTAGATGACCTCTAGGGTCCCTTCCAATGCTAAAGCTATAATTTTATGACCTCCAGTCTGGAGGTCTGAAAGAAATTTGTTCTGGAATAAATTTTCAGGCTCTACAGTCTTTCCTCTCCCCTCACCTTTAGTGAAATGTTCCCTGAAGTCTTCCCCATCACCTTTTCACATTCTTTGCATAAAGATTCACTTTTCAACAACTTGTTACCCGCAGTTCAGTGGGTGGCCAGTGAGTGCAGATGGTACCTGGAGCAGCCATACCACCGTTTCATAGTCTATCAACAGGATGTCGTGGCTGTCCAGCTGACCACAGTGGAATTGGCTTATAAAAGCTCAATATACTTGACCACCAAGAAGATATTCTTCTATACAAATTATGTTTTTTAAAATTAAATTTTATTTTCACTTTTAATGAGAAAATGCCTATGTTCTTTCTTTCCCACCCTCCCCCCATTGGAAAAAATAAAAAACAAAATTCATGTAATAAATAAGGGTGGTTAAGAAAAATAAATTCCCTTGTTTCCACCTGTTTTTACATTTTCCCTCTGGCCTCCTCCATTTGCCAAAGGCCCTATGGTCAGTGACTACTTGGGAGAGTGGCAGGTTGCCCAGGCTGATGTGCAAAGTAGTTTGGTAGGGTCCAAATGAGCATCCGGTCAGTCATTCATCACTGTACTGCCAGGGAGTCCTTGAGCTAAGGAGAGCCGGAGAGTCTGTCTCCCCATAACTTCCACATTGGCAGGCCTTCCTGGAGACTGGTAGACAGAGAAGTTGGCTGTTGCTCAGCACTCAGTTCGTAATTCTTAGGACTGTTAGCTGGAATCACCTTCCCCATGCCAGATTCACTCTGGATTCCACTGGTCTTTCTTCTCTTTCTGACCTTCTCAAACTCCCTAGTACAGCAGCATTGGTTGCCTTGCTGGTCCTCAACCTCCTATCTGCATGGCTTTCCCTTTCCCCCTGGGCCTGGCATTCCCTCTCCTCTAACTCTTGTTTTCTCTGACTTTAAGGCCATGTTCTGTAGGAGTCCTTTCCCTGTTCCCCTGGCTTACTCCAATGAACTGTAAGCCCCCTGAGGGCAGGCCTGTTTTTACCTTCCTTTGTATCCCTAGAATAGCAATGCTTGTTGCCTGGCTGAGGGCTGAGTACATGCCAACCCTAAACTGCACATGTAGAATCCTTGCCCACCGCTGCTGATGGTAGAAGGGCAGAAATACTCCTTTATGCAGGGTATCTTAGACTCTCAGGGGCTTTGGGAGTGATTCAAGAAGGGCCATGGGCCTGAAGAAGACACTAGTAGCTAGTACTTTAGAGTTGAGAAGGGCCTTCCACCAATGCCATCCCATTGAGCGTTGGTCCCAAGTCCCAAGGAGGTGTTATGGGGGGTTGGGAGGAGCGATGATGACATGAAGGCAGATGGCATGGATGTGGCTGAAGCAACAGTTAGATGTTATTAAGCACCCCTATGTGCCAGGCCCTGTGCCAGTCCCTGCCCTCAAGGAGATCACAGGCTAGGGAGAGATAACATGCAAACAAACATATACAGACAAGATGTAGAGAGGATACATTGGAGCCCATCACAGAGGGAAAGCATGGAGGCCTGGAGAAGGCTTCCTGTGGAAGGCAGGATTGGGGCTGTCCATGGGCATTAGCATGGGCAGCGCCGGAGGATCTCTGCAATCCAAAGACCTCACTTCTGGGAAGAAGCTGGAGTTCAGACAAAGCCTTCGCTTCCCTGTATCTCAGCACCCTAATCTTTGGCAGATTCTGCTAGCTTTGAACTTTGACCCCCGTCCGTCCATCTGCTGAACGGTCCTGAGTCTTTCTTAAAGCAGACTGGCCGAGCCTTTGTGTTACATATCCCCCCTTCCCCTCTCCTGCCTGCTCTTCTGCTGTCTCCATGAGGATTACGCTACCCCCCACCCCCACGCTTGGGGATTTCCCTAATTACTGGCACATGTTGGCCCTGCCTCGGGCAGTGCATGACAAGTAATAACTCAAATACAGTGTAGCTGCTTGACTGTGTTTTTCAAGGCATGAAACTTTGGGAATCGGGGAATTTTATAACACGTTTTCAGTAACTACAAAGATGAGTGTCGAATGATCCTGAAATGGTGGTGATTTAGTTAAAGTACGGAAACCTCTGACAAATTGATGTCGGGGTTCGATGTGCGAAAGCCTGCTAGGACAATTACTGTGTTGGATCATGGCGGGCAAAGAGTCAGTTATTCTAAGTTAGCGACCTGGGCAGAGCCTGCTGGTCCTTCTCAGACTTGGCTTGCCTCAATTTCCGGGGCTTAGGCCGGGTCTAAATCACAAATCTTCTCTCACTATCCGTGCGTCCTTACTATATTGTGTCTATTGCTTAGGATGTGTAGATAGGAGTAAGGCAGTAAAGAGCTGGACCTGTAGACGGGAGTTTTATTTGCAGACCCCTACACATTTATCTAGGTGATATGTCAGATAGAGCGTTAGGGCTGGAGGCAGGAAGACCTGAGTTCAAATCCAGTGTCAGATACCAGCTAGTCACTTAATTCAGGTCTACCTCAGTTTCTTCAACTGTAAAACAGGGATGAGGATAATAGCACCTATCTCCCAGAGTTGTTGTGAGGACCAAATGAGATATTATTTATAAAGCACTGAGCACGGTGCCTGGCACACAGTAGGCACTAAATAATTTCTTGTTTCTTTCCTTTCTAACAATAGCTAACATTTATACAGTGCTTTCAGTTTTGCAAAGCGCTTTACAAATATTATCTCATTTTATCATCATAGTAACACTAGGGGTTTTTTTTTGCCATTCCCATTTTGCAGATAAGGAAACTGAGGCAGGTGGTGGTTAAGTGGCTTGTCCAGGTCATGCAGCTAGCAAGTGTCTGAGACCAAATTTGAACTCGGGTCTTCCCGTCATCCATCTCTCTGAGGCTCAGTTTTCTCATCTGTAGGAAGAGGAAGGTGGAGTTAGTGATCTCCGAGGGTCTATGGTGCTATAAAGTATCACGTCCTCTTAAGCGCACTGTCCTTCTCCAAAGGCAGGTGTCTCCAGCTTCCCCCTCACATCTTCACGATCGAGCTGGATTGAATGAAACACGTGCCGGAGTGTGAAGTCACCTAACTCGTCTTGGCTGCCATCCAACCAAACTTTGCTACGATTTCCTTTGCAGAAAGTCTAACGGTCCTTTTCCCCCAAGCAGCATAAAAATTGTTTCTTGTAAATTACCAGAGATTGCCAAGAGCTACAGAAAGTCTCTGTGAGCTATGGAGCTGCGGCTTTCCTTTCGTTGTGGCAGCTCACTGTCTGGAAAGCAGGGCCGTGGTTCACGTGGGCTACGGGCTAGACCTAGGAGACAGCCCCAGAGCCATTTGGGGTAAGCCCACAGCCCCAGCCTGTGCTGCAAGGTCCCTGGGGGGAAGAGCCTCCCAAAGCATCCCCTTCTGCTATCAGGCAACTCTCCCTGTTAGGAAATGTTTCTTTATTTGGAGCAGGATCCCTTCTGTTAGTGGTCGTGATGCAAAGGCTGGTGTGCTCTAGGCAGATGGGGGTAAAAGGCATTCTTTGTCAGATGTGGCTTCCATTAGGTGGGCTTGGATGCGTCAGATGCCATGGTCATGGAACTCCTCCTCAAAGACTAGAAGACACCTATCAGGCCATAACCCGCCCCCTCCATATCTTTTATTCTCTAGGGTAAACATTCCAGGTTCTCTTAGCCGAGAGACAGAGATGGGGGGGGGGGTGTGATGGCCTGCATGCAGAAGCTGTGATGTGCAGATGGCTGGGAAGTGGCTTGAATGTCATGCCCAGAATGCATGTAATCGTGCAGGTGTGGCCTGAGTGGGTCAGAGGGTAGTGGGATTCTCGCCTCCGTCACTCTGGGTGCTGGGCCGCTGTTAGTGTTCTGGGCTTCTGTGTCACGTTATTGACCCATAGTGGGTTTGTGGTTCATTGCAGCCTTCTGATGTTTTTCACATGAGCTGTCCCTTAGCCACAACTTCCCCATCTTGTACCATGGAGTTGTGGGGGGCATCACACTTCACTGTATTAAATTTCTGTTTCCTTCTTTGTATTCAGATCCCCCATGCCTGTCACAATTCCTGGCACACAGTAGGTGCTTCCTGTCTGCTTGCTGATTGATCCTTCTTCTCAGGCATGGCCCTTTGGTCCTCCCTTGGTGAGGGGGAGAGGTTGACCTCAGCATTCGGACTTTCCCAGGTCCATCGGGGTGCTGCCCTCTCTTCTACCAGGCGTCTCATGTGGCTGTGTTTTTCTCTTCCAGGAGGAGATGGGTATTTCCTGTGAATTGCTGGAGTCCGACTTCCTCAAATGCAGTGTAGGATTTCCTTTCATGAGGTCAAAGACCAAGGTAAGGAGCAGACTTTCTTTTTTTCCTGACCAGAAGCCACCAGAGTCCTGTTGTAGGTAGAGATGCATCAGAGACAGAGGACCTGGCTTCCAGTTCTGTTACTGTCCCACATCTCTCTGACCTCGGGTAAATCCCTTAACCAGTGTCTTCATCTACCAAACAAGGGGGTTCACCCTAGGTGACCTTTGGGTCCCTTCCAGCTCTGGGCCTGGGATCCTCCAACGAATGGGCTCCAGGATCAGCTTTTGCTTTCTCTCTGCCTGTGGTGGGACATTGCCTTTTCCTGCTAACAGTGAGCTTTAGCTCACATGGTTCCCTTGTGATATTTTAATAAGCCAAACCGGCCTGCTTACTGTTCCCTGACCTTGACCTTCCATTTCTGGTGGCTGGGTCTTTGCCCAGGCTGTGCCCCAAGGCTGAAATGCCCTCCCTCACTTCTGCCAAGGCTCTTCTCAGATGCCACCTTCTGTGTGGAGACTTTCCTAATCTACTTGTCTCCCAATCATTCCACAAACACTACTTAAGCCCAGTGGGTTCTCCCTCCTCCAATAATCTTTACTTCCTCATCTGGATAAAGATATATTCCCTCAGGAGATCATAAGCTCCTTGAACGCAGGGCCTTTGTGTGTGTGTGCAACTTTGTCTTATGTATCTCCATTGACCTAGCATAGACTCAACCTTACAAATAGTAGGTGCTCAATAAATGCTTGTGGAATTGAACTCAGCAGCATCATAGGCTCATTAAGCAGGAACTGGAGGGATCTTGAAGGCCATCTAATGCCAATCTCTCATTTTACTGATGAGGACAAGGAGGCTAGAGAAGTGAAGTGACTTTCCCAAGGTCACACAGGCAGTAAGAGACAGAGACAAGATTTGAACTCAGTTCACCTGATTGCTCCAAAGCCAACACACTTTCCACAAGGCCGTGCTGTTGTGATCCCTAACCCTGCTTTTGTGTTGATACTATAGGGCATTTTTCGTCATTCAAACTTATCCACCAAAAATGATTTTAATGACTTTAATTAAAATATAAAAATGCATCTCAGTGTAGGGGCTCCAAGTTCAAAGTCCATCCATCCATCCATTCATTCAGCAATATTTCCTGATCACCCACTAAGCTGGATGTTGCAAAGACGCCTCAGATCTAGGTCACTCATTGCGTTGGCAGTCAAGTACAAATACGGAAGTGTCCTTGCGTCCACCATGACTTATTCTGTGAGTTTGGGGGGAAATCACTTTTGGCCCTTTGTTTTTTTCCCATCTGTAAAATGGGAATTATAACCCTTGGTGTGTGTCCCTGGACCATGGAGCCCATTTAAAATGGGAAAACTTTGTTCTCCTTGCATAGAAACCATTGAATAGGAAACTTCCTCTGGGAGGAAGACATCCCCTGGTGCCCTCCTAGATGGGGCATCTTGTTTTCCCAGGAGGGCCCATTGAGGGGGAGCATTTGCCCAACTGTTGCCTTTGGCCCAATGGTGATTTAAGGCAGCCCCCTCCCACCTTCTCCAATGGACTCTTTGTTCCTTCTCCCATATTCTCACTCCAATGTATTCCTAAGTTTTGAGATCAAGGCCAATGATGATAGACTGGGAAGAGGGAGCAGAGAAGGGAAAGATGGAGAAAGCAGCAATAGCGGGTATATGCGCATGTGAGTGTGTTTGTGTTTGTGTGCGTGTGTGTGCGTCTATGCGTGTGTGCATGTGTGTGTGCACACATGCATGTGTGAACGTGTGCGTGCATGTGTGTGCCTATGTACGTGCGTGTGCATGTGTGAATGCGTGCATGTGTGTGTGCATGTGTACACGTGTGTATGCATGTGTGTAGCTGGCAGAATTCCAGGCCAATCCCATCATCACTTCTGGTTCTGGGTCTTGTCTGCGTCATCCAGTGAGTTTATGAGTGCGCCACCTAGTGGTGAAATTTCTTTTAAAATCATTCACCATCCTCATTGAAAACTTCTCCACCAGTATACAATGGAAGGAAAACTGGATTTGGAGTCAGAAGACCCGTGTTTAAATCCTACCTCTCTCACCTCAAACTTGTGGGACTATGGGCAATTCACTTAACCCAGCCAAGTCTTGCTTTCCTTCTCTGTACAGTGGGTGTGGTAGACCAGCAGGCCTCTGATGAGCCTTCCCACTGGATCTGTGAATCTGAGATCCCGGCTCTGCTTCTCCATGATTGGGGGCAGCCAGTTTACCTCTGTGAGCCTCGTTGTCCTAATTTGTCAAATGCGGATAAGACTAGGGACCGCACAGGGAATGAGCGGCAGAGCTAGAATCTGGTTTGCTTCTGATTCCTTTGTACCAAAACAAGCTGCTCTGCTGGGGCAACCTTTGAGCTGTGGGGTCCTGGATCCACCAGTTGGGCAGAAGTCTCCGGCTCTGCCTCGGCCTCCCCGGCCTCTGGTGTGCTGCGGCTCAGTCAGTCAGTCAGTAAGAAGTTAGTAAGCCCTTGCTTTGTCTTGTATTTACGAAGTGCTTATGGACTTCTTCTGTACACGTGTCCACGTTGTCTCTGTGGATAGAACTCGAGCTCTCTGAGGGAGGGACCTGTTTCCGCTCCTCTTTCTGTATAAAGTAGGCACTTAGCAAACACTGGTTGATGGATTGGTTTGTTCCACCTCCACACCCAAATCTCTTAGTTGACCTTTGACCCCTGATTCCTGGTGACAACCCCAGGCTTCTGAGTGGTCCCTCCTTCCTAACCTAGTGCTTGGTCTTGGCCTTGAGCTTTCTCGTGCTGTCTTGATGCAGAGGATCCTCTCCACTGGCTCCTCCCTGTTGGTCCAAGGCCCAAGTGTGGCTGTCTTTTCATCCTAGCTTTGGACTCTGTCTTCTGGAGCCAGGGCTTGGCCACATCTCAGCCTGTCGGTGACCCCTTCTACTTCTCCAGGGGCTTTCACACCGGCCTCACTGGAGCATCAGAATAACTCCGGGAGATACCAGCAAGAATCCTAATTCCAATTTTGCAAACGGGGCAACTGAGTCAGCAAGAAGTGAAGATTTGCTTGAAGGTGCCTGCATGCCAGGAGCTCAAAGCCAGGCTTCCAGAACCCTTTGCCAGATGCCTTTTCTCTAAGGGACTTTCAATTACAATCTTCTTCCTCTTTTTTTTGGAGGGGGGAAGGCAGGGCAACAGGGGTTAAGTGACTTGCCCAAGGTCGCACAGTAAGTGTGTCGAGTGTCTGAGGCCGCATTTGAACTCAGGTCCTCCTGACTCCAGGGCCGGTGCTGTACTCACTACGCCACCTAGCTGCCCCACATTCTTCTTATATCTTCTCTTCTCTGTGTATAGGAAGGCTCATTTTATTTGGTTTTTGTTAGTGACAGCATAGACAATAAAATAAAAAAAAACACACCCTCAAAAACCTCCACGTGAGCCAACGTGTCCCTTGTAGGTTTTTAAAAATGCATCCCAGTTGTGATGTGCAGGGGAAAAGCACCAACGTAACGGTCATTTGTGGAATGAGACCTCCGGGAAAGAATGTAGCATCTCCTAGGATTTTTATTATTGAAATTATGCACATGGCCGGATCCTGTTCAAGATGTGCATAAAAGGGAAAGCTTGTAGAGCGAGGGAGCCCTTGGGAGGTGAAGACGCTGGACAGGATCATAGGGGGCCAGCCTTGGGGCTGGGAACGTCCTTCTGTGCCAAACATCTCTTTCTCTTTCTCCAGTATGAGTTCAGCGTGATCTTTGACACTAGCCACCTGTCTGGGGAGGAGGAAACCCTGAAATTTCTAGTGACTGCTCAAAGGTAAGGCCTTAAAAATTTGGCCAAAGATGTTTACACTATTGTTGTTTTTTAAAAGTAAGAATGAAAGGGGGTGTCTTGGCTACCTCTGTATATAGGAAGGTTCATTTTATTTGGGGGACTTTGATGGCACATGTCTCCAGAGTCTGATGAGCAAAGGTGCATGATGCAAACTGGGCCAAGTGGGCCTCCATATTTATTCCTAGCCTTTGTTAACCCCTTGGAGAAGACACTCCAACAGGGATGGCTGGTTTCTTTACCAAACAAAACAAATTTATGTCTGCTACTCCTTTTCTGCTTTGTTGGAGGTGCTTCTGAAGGGAAATGCGTAAGGGATGCTGGAAGAGGGGCAGGCTGAGTCTTCCAGTGGAAGGGGTGGGAGTGGCGACTGAGATGTGAGGGGCCTGCCCTGGCCTCTCCCACTGACCAAAGCAGGGAGAGAGATCATTGAGCCTCAGTTCCCAGGCTCTGAGAAACTGCCAGCATTTATTAAGTAATTTCTGTTGAGGGAAGGAAGGAAAGTTAAACCTGCTGACTTTCCCAAGAAAACCAACTCTTTGTATGTGTGAGAAGCTCCAAGCTACCAATATCCTGTGACAAAGAGAGGCCTTTTGGTGTTTGGCTTCCCTAACTCCCCTTGTAAACTTGGCTCAGGCTGGGGCAGCCGTTCAGAAGAGAGATGAGGCTTTGTGGGTAAATCAGACTGCAGCAGCCACAGGGAGTTGGCGAGAGGCAGAAGATGCTTTATCTCCCATTGGGGGACAATTCTGCCCATCTTATGGTACCTAGGTGTGGGAGGGCTAGAGGGATGCCTGCAGAATCCCCCCCTTCTTTTAGGGCTAGTTCAGGGGTCTGTCATGAGTAAAATCCTGTTTTTGATCACTTTTGGGAAAGGGAGGAGGGCTTGGGCTGCTGTTTGGATCCAAGGTCTTGCTAGTTCTGAGAATTGTGACTACTGGGTGTGTGGCTCACCTAGGTGCAGGGAAGCCTCCAAGCTGAGACCCCTTTGCTTTGGGGGATCACATTCCAGGGCTGGAGCATAAAGGAGCTCAAAGACAAAGGGGAGAGGAGAGGCATCCATTAGAGTGGAAACTCCATGAGGGCAGGGATCAATTTTTTTCTTTAGGTCCCCAGAGCCTGATCTGGGCCACAGGAGGTACTTAATCAGTGATTACTGAATTATAAACCAGAAGTTCCATAAGTCTGAAATTTATTTTATTTTAAATTTTTATCAAAATCTTTTAATTTTTCCATCACTTTCATTTCTTAATACAGGGTGGCCCAAAAGTCTTAGTGCAGCATTAAGTTTTAACAACTTAAAAAGGTACTAAGACTTCTGAGGCCATCTCCCTTCCCCAGAAAGTCATCTCTTGTTAAAAAAAATAAAAATGAAGTGGAAAAAGAAGCAATTCTGCAAAACTAGGCAACGATCCACTGAGTCTGGTAGTGTACGAAATATTTTGCCCCTGTAGTCTCCTACCTCCACAAAGAGGTCAAGGAGGGCCAGCTTGAAATCTATGCAAGCCTTCTCTATATTATCTTAATTATCACATAGTCACTAGAACAGCTGGTTCTGTTTGACATTTCCTTCTGGGATCTGGCGATGCCTGGGTTTTCATCTTACACTTCTGAAGTGTAAGCCGAGGAAGTTCCCAGAAGCTGCTATGTTCAGGTAGCCCCTTCCCTGGCACCTGGGACAGCATCCAGCTCCCTGTGGCTCTCTCGGGCCATTGGCCATCCCTGCTACCTTAAATAGTGCCCCATTTGCCAGAAGCAGCCAACACTTTGGAAAATGTAAGCTCCCTGTGGCTTACTTTTCGTCATTGTCTCTGCTCAGCACTTAGGACAGTGCTTGATCAATGTTTACAGAGTCAAGACAGCCCTCTTGGGGTTCAAGGTCTAGTGCTTCTACTTTCTCACCCTGAGGGCAGTATTTTGAGAAGTAACTTCTCTCATTTGTGTCTGTCCACATTGCCCAAGTCAGAAAACAAGAGCATATGCATTTGTTAAAAAAAAAAAAATCATGTGTCTCCCCTCCTGGGCATCTATCTTTGCTATCTTGGTCTGTCAGTCTACATGAGATGCTTTAATGGGAGACCCACCATATGGTAGTTGACCAGAGCCATAACTAAGGTGGGACAATGGGGCTTTGTACTGGGGTCCTAATTTTAGAGTCCTTTAGCACCAAAAAATACCAATTTTTTTACCTAGATAAGAGGCTTCTCTTGGTCTCCCCCTCCCCCCATCCCTCAAATCTGGCCTCCAGCTAGTGTTTTCCTTTGAGATTACCTTTTGTGTTTACTCTATATGTCTTGCATGTATATTTGCATGACTGTCACTCCCCCATTATGTGAACTTCTTCGGAGCAGAGTCTGTTGTCTTTCTCTGTATCCCAAGGCTTAGCTTGGTGCCTGTCACATAATAAATGCTTGTTGACTGCTAAGATGGGAAGCTACCAGTTGGTTTGCTAGGGTGCGTTTCTCCTACTCCTGACTTTGAGAGCACAGTTCGTGCTTTATTTTCTGGGCAAGGTTAATGGTACCTTCCCCAGGGGGAACAATTCCTGATTTAGGCTCTGTTCCTGAGCCCCAAGAATCAGCTTGTTCACAGTGATATCTCCGCTTGGTTCAGTGGTTAAATTGGGTCCTGCAGACGGATGCAGTGACGTGATTATCTCTCCTTTCTCGAAACCAGTGGCAACGTAGAGCGCTCTGACTCACTGCATGACAACAGCCTCGTCCTGTCAGTGCCCCTGGTGCATGAAGTGGACACGTCCGTTGCTGGGTAAGTGACCAACTGATCGACCACAGCATTGTCAAAACATGTGGATGTCCTTCACGGGTCAGTTTCATTCCTCCATGTTTCCCCTTTCATCTCTGGGTGCTCCCTCGATGTGGAAGGTAGAACTCCCTGGCCCTGTGGGTCTTCCTCATGCCTTCTCCTTCTTTTGTGATAATAAGCCCTAGAATATTAGTCATTGGCTGACAAACTTAGATCCTGTGATTCCATGAGCATTCTGAACTCCAATATCTTTCTTATTTTCCCAAGAGGCCTAGGAAAATCCCAGGTGGAGGCCAATCCTGTGGTTCTGCAATTAAAACTGCGGTTGAGAGGCTTGGGGCCAGAGGTTAGGGCCAGCTGTTCTAAGACTGGCCAGCAGTGGGGTTCTGCAATTAAAGCTGTCATTGAGAGGCCCGAGGCCAGAACGCAAGACCAGATGTTCTAAAACTATGGGGGGGTCTAATAGATGTCTTCATATTTTACAGTTAGTTCTGGATACCCCTTCTTACCCCTTATTCTGAAACCAGGGAGGGTGATGGTAGTGAGGTCTAAATTGGGTGTCGAGGGTGACGGTTGTGGGCGTCATTGGAAAATTGAGGCAGTGAGAGTTTGGGAGGCTAAGTGTCCATTGGCTGCTGAAGATGGAGGAACCATGGACCCCAGCTCCTATTTCCACATTCAAGAGTCACACCAAAGGGCTTTTGCCTCTTGCTGATGGAAGCTGGAAGGATCTGTGCAATCCATTTGGATAAAGTAAGGACCTGTTGAACCCTGGCCCCAAAACTTGGGCCGAACTCTTGAAATGTTCAGAGACTCTCATCTTTGACTTTCAAGTATTCCTGGGTCCTGGCCCAGGCTGGACATGGAAATGTTGAAATCCTGCACAGGAGCTGAGCTGGTGATGAGACTCCGAAGTTGGCCTCAGAGGCACAAGCACTGTGGCAACATCTTCCTCCTAAGAGAAAGGATTTGTTCTCACCAGATTTCTAACCCTGAGTTTTCAAAGAGGCAGCAAGATGCAGTGGGAAGAATGCCAGATGGAAAGTCCAGAAGGCCTAGGTTCGAATCTGTTCTTTGACACTACGCGCATGAGGATGGACGAGTCACTTACTCTTCTCTGGGCCTATTTGTTCGTCTGTAAAATGGGCATCCAGTATACTATCCACCTCCCAGGCTTGGTGTGAGGAAAGTGCTTATTATAAAATGTGAGTTGTTATGGCCATTATCTAGCCCCGAGATTATCTGCAGGTCCAGGTTCAGGACCCCTCCCTCACGTGGGCAGGACGGGGCGTGTAGACCTATCTCACCTCCATGGGGCTGGGAGCGCCTTTTGTCCAGGACTGTGCCTTACTTACCCCTCTCTTCTCCTTAGCTCCTAGCGCAGGGGACCCTCAGTCAGTATTTACCCAACTAAGTGGGTGAGGTGAACTTTCCTCATCTGGGACGTTACAACAGTGGCCAGAATGATGATGATAATAAGTAGTGATGATGGTGGCAAGTTTGCATTTTAAAGTTTGCAAAGGGTTTACACATGCCAGCTCATCTATACATGCCAGCTCATTTACGTAGGCTAGCTCATTTACGTATACTAGCTCATTTACGTATGCAGCTCATTTATGTATGCCAGCTCATTTACATAGGCTAGCTCATTTACGTAGGCTAGCTCCTTTATACATGCCAGCTCATTTACGTAGGCTAGCTCATTTACGTATACTAGCTCATTTACGTATGCAGCTCATTTGAACCTCCCAGCAGCCTTGAGAGCTAGCTGCTACCAATTTAAATGACGATAGCAGTTAACATTTACATGGTGCTCACCATGTGCCATCATCTTCATTTTACAGATGAGGAAACTGAGGTAAACAGAGCTTAAGTGACTTGCCAAAGGTGGTACAGCTAGTGAGTGTCTGGAGTTGGATTTGAACTCAGGGCTTCCTGACTCTAGGTCCAGTGCTCTGTGCTGCCAGCTGCCTCCAAAGATGGAAGACTTTTGGGCAGAAGCATGGACAAACACCCGTGCCCTTGCTCATGTGTCTCTCACCTCAGTTCCAAGCTGGTGCCCTCTCGCCACGCTGGGCAGGCTGAGTCCGCTCACATGAACAGTAGGCTTCTGGGGATGTTTTCAGTCAAGCACAAACATGTGCATGTGTCAAAGGGTCTTCTGTAAATTAAGAAGACAGTTCCTTAGAGTGACATAAAGATAGAAGATGCACAAGTATTCCTGTAGAGAAGCCAGACTTCAGTGGCCTCTCCTGGTCCCAATTAGGCCAACCTTGAAGCCAATCCAAGTGGGCTTCTCTGTTCCACAGTGAGCAGAGAAGAAAGAAGGAAGGAGGAGGGAGGGCGTCATCAGCCTTCTCCTCTGCCTACCCAAGGAACCCTGGCGTCAGCTGCTTTCTCACCTGCCAGGAAGGACAGAGACACCAAGAGATAAGAGAAAGAAACGCTTGATCTGGTCTGATCATGTGTCAGATATCTTATATAAGTCAAATATTTGTCATCAATTTTTATTTGTCAAAATCTTAATGGATGTCTTTTGGTTTTCCACCACCTTCATTTCCAACTCTTTGTCTTCTCCTGCTCCTCCCCAGGAGTCCATCCTTTGTAGCAAGGGTAATTTTCTTTCCTTCCCTTCTCATTTAAGGCAGAAGTAGATACAGTTCAGGCAGTAGTACAGTTCAGGCAGTTGGCTGCACAGTGGTGGGTGGGAGTCTGAAGGTCTGGGTTTGAATCTCGGCTTCTGCCCTGACTAGCTGTGTGGCTCTGTCTCTGTCTGCTTCAGTGTCGTTATCTGTAAAATGGGTGCCATAGGAACACTTTTTCCTTCTCAGGGCTGGTGTATGGAAAATGCTTAAAGACCTACAGAAATGTGAATTTGGGTGATTCTTTTTTTCCTTGTAAATAAATGTCTCCACCCAGGTGCTGTTTGACGCCTCAAAACAACATGGTGGTGAGCTTGAGTCCTTGAAGGCCTGTGTTGGTGCCATCGAAGGCAGGTCTGATCCAGCTATGGAAGGGCCAGTGCTAGGCTGCCTATGTCTGTCCCCTGAGGCTTCACCAGCTAAGAGACGTGTGTGTGTGTGTGTGTGTGTGTGTGTGTGTGTGTCTGTCTGTCTGTATGAGTGAGTGTATTTAAGTGTGTGTGTGTGTATCCATTCCCCCCACTCCCTACCACAGAAAATGTCACAGCCCAAATCTCGAGTCATCAGTGGCTCATCACTTATCCTTGAAATATCCAAGTATTAACCAGTGAAGTCAGACTAACTCTGACCTGAGGACACCGAGTGGTGTGATGGACAGACCTGGCTTCCAAGCCCTGCAGTCTGAGGTTCCAGCTCCCCTCTGATATCTACCACTGGACAACTGGGGCCACTGCCCTTGACCTCTCAGGGCCCAGGTCCTCAAGGCTCTACATCGCAGGTCAGGTGCTCATTTAGATTAGCAGAGGGACTTTCCTTTCTGAGAGTTTCTACTCTAATGAAATCACAGATCTGAATTTTTTAAAAAATGAGCCAATCCTCATGTTTCCTGGGGCATTGATTTCCTCTTCCATAATGCCAAGACCTCCCTCTGATTCCCAATGAATGGAATGACTTCCAGAGCACATGGACCACTTTCCTATTCCAGTTTCTTCCTGCGGGTTTTTTTCTTTCTGCTGTTGGATTTTGACAAGTGAATGACTCCTCCGGTGCCACCCAGTGATTTGTTGACGGTCTGTTATGGAGGCATTGGGAGGAATCTGGGCTTCAATTTTCTCATTTGCTTTGTTGAGAGAGGAGATATGGAAATCACCAGGACTGAATGACTGAGCAGCGAGGAGATGTTACTGGATCCCTGACCACCTACCTAGCTAGCCAACCTCAGCGCTTCACCCACAACCCCCCAAACCTCCTCCAACTGCTCATTTTGGTTGCTGTTACCGTCTAAGCCTGTAATCTTCAGCACTCCTGAAATTGTGACAATTCCATATGAAAGGAGAAGAAATGGATTTGGTCGGGTTGGTCATTTGTACAGTGTGGTTTAGGATATCATCACAAAACAGGACCCCCCCCCCCCTTTATTTTCTTCCAATCTTGCTGTGGCACGCCTTGGCTCGTGAACTCATTTTCAAATGATAACCAAAACCAAGAAACAAAAAGTGTAGACTTTTATCCATAAGTTCTAAAAGAAACTGCAGTTTATTTCATGTTGGCTCAGCAGCCCAGTCGTGTGGGTGGGCTTGGCCTCAAGATTGTGCTTGCTTCTCAGCTCTCTGGCTTACCAGCTTTGCAAAGCCTCAACTTTCTTAGCTGTAAAATGGGGATAATATTGTTACCTCCTTTATTGAATTGTTGTGAAGGCAGCCTGAAAAGTCTCAGACATGTGTGAACTGTCTGGATCCCAGAAACACAAGATTTGGATTCGGAAAACCTGGGTTCAAATGCCGACTCAGCTGTTTACAATCTGTATAATCCTGGGCAAGTTGCTTAATCTTTCCAGAGCTCTGTTCCCTCATCTGCCGAATGAGGGGTTTTGGCTAGATGACCCAAAGCTGCTTTCAGCTCTAGATTGTTGATCCTGTTTTCCCATGGACCTGGGTTCAAATCCTGACTCTGCAACTTCTTATCAGCTGTGACTTATGTTAATGTGACTTGCTGATGGTCACATGGGTAGTGAGGGGTAGGGGAACTGAGATTTGAAACCAGGTTCTGAGACTCCAAAGTCTGGGTGACCAAGAACCCTAAACTCGAAGCTGACATGACGGTCTTGTCTCGTCGTTTCCGCAGAGTCGTATCCCCCACTTCCTTCATGTACGGCGAATCCATCGAGGCGTCCAACTTCATTCACCTGGAGGACTGGGAATGCCAGTATCAGCCTCTCAACATCACCCTGCAGGTAAGAGCCTCCAGAGTGTCCAGGGATCCGCTGCCATTGTCTACTTAGCAAAATTAATTCGAATTCTTTTGTTGCTCTAGTCAGTAATGCTACAAAATGCCTGACAGGCGGGCACGCCCTCTACCAGGGCAGGTTGGCCACCCTCTCTAACGTGGTCTGGAGAGGCTTGCCTGGGGCACCGTCAGAGGTGGAACCCGAACCCAGATGTTCCTGCCAACGAAGCTGGCTCCTTCCACACTGCGTCATGCTGCTGTTAGGCTGTGGGACTCTTCCTCCGGTGCTGCTGCTCTTGTCTGGTAGCTAATACTGTTAGTACGGTTCCACTCCCTTAAAAACTGCCTGCATTTCTATATTGAATGAAGGATTACAAAGCACTCTGCATTAACTCATTGGAGCCTTACGATAACCCTGTGTGTCAGGTGCTCTTGCGATTCCCATTCTGCAGGTGAGGAAACAGGCCGAGGGTGATCCGTCCAGGTTCACCATGTTAGTATAAGTGTCTGAGGCAGGATTCAAATGCAGGTGTTTCAGACTCCCAGGCAAGCCTTCTACCCTCCCTGTCACTGTTCCCCGTGAAACAGCGGTACTGTTTCATTTACAATACTATAGATACAGGCAGAAGAGTGCTGGCTTTAGAGTCAGAGGACCTGGGTTCCAATCCTGGCTTTCCTCTATTACCTTTGTGATGGGGGCTAACTCTTCTGGGCCTCACTTTCGTCCCCTGTGAAATAAGGAGGTTGAGCTAGGTGAGCCCTAACTCTATTACCCATGCTTCCCACATTCTCGACTGCCTTCGTGGGGGCCTGGCCTTCTTTGCGTAGATGAAATGGTTTTCGGATGGGCCGTTGAACAGTCGCAGCTAGAACGTGTCTCCGTGCGGCTCAAGCCAATCCCTCTTCCGTTTGGCCTCCAGGTGGGAGTCGGGGAATGGAAGAGAAAGACAAAGAAAGGGCTGTTGGAGGGCCTGGGAAGGTGGGGGAGGGGAAGAAGCTGGGGGACGGGGAGAGGGCGTAAGACAAACATTTGTTGGCTCTTATAAACAACAGGGCTTTGGCCTGCATTCTCCGAGGCCCTGTGCCACCTCCTGGTAATGGGTAACACATGGCTCTATCTTGGGGAGGAGAGACTCGATTGCAGAGACTGTCATGCCCTGCCCTTGATTTACAGGCGGGGAGGGTGGAGCATGGTCAGAGTCAGAGCTGGAGGCTCGTGAGCGCTGGCTGTGAACAAGGCCCAGGCCGCTAGTCCCTGGGATTGAGAAAGAGAAAATCAGTTGCTAAGATAGACCATTTTTTCCATTGCCTTTTATTATTGGTTGGGAACCAGATAAAGACCAGATGTTCTGATGATCTGACTAATAGTTTGCCTCTCATGATTGTATTAATAATGAAAAGATGAGGCGAGGCATGGGGATGACAGTCATTATATTTATAACATAGGATGCCTCCCATGGTCATGATGCAAAAAGCTTTACCATGGAAATGAATAAAAATTATAAATACATAAAATATAAAGGGTGCACGTGTGTGTGTGTTTGTGCGTACGTGTAAATTGCCCTCTAACATGAGACTTTTCTTTCCGAAGTTGTGATCAGTCTTTCTCTTATAGAAGTGGGAATGGGCTGGTATATTCTGGAGTCCCTAACTCACTTCAAAGTACAGTGCAGGGACTGGGCTGTTTCCTGCTTGAGACCTTTCCTAATAGTCTCAGTTTTTGTCTTTTCTCCCCCTGCACCATGAAATTATTGTGTGAGTGTTTACATATATATACACACACACATATGTATGCACGTGTATATGTAACATGCATGCACATATATGCATATTTATACCCATCCTCATAGGTGTGTATATTGTATTTATCCATCTGGGTAAATATTGCTTCTTCCTATTAGAATATAGGTTCAGTGCCTGGCTTAATTGGTGCTTAATTAATGCTTGCTGACTGTCCAGCAGGAGGTAGGCAGATTTATAACGGCTCATGGGAGCATAGACTCCAACCTGGCAGAGTCTCGTCTGCTACCCAGTCCAGTCCCTTCATTTACAGAGGACTTAAGGCTTTGTCTAAGGCCACATAGGTAAGGTCAGAGGTAGAATTTGAACCCGAGTCCTTTGACTCAAGGGCTCTTTACACTGCTTTTGTTGTTTAGTTCTGTCCGACTCTCTGTGACCCCATTTGGGGTTTTCTTGGCAGAGATACTGGGGTGGTTTGCCATTTCCTTCTCCAGCTCATTTTACAGATGAGGCAACTGAGACAAGCAGGGTGAAGTGACTTGCCGAGGGTCACACAGCTAGTTAGTGTCTGAGGCTGGATTTGAACTCAGGTCTTCCTGACTCCAGGCCCAGCATTCTGTCCACTGAGTCACCTAGCTCCCTTCATCCAATGTATCCTTTATAGTCTATAACGGATATGGGGTCATCCATTCAGTCTTTGCTCTCTGTGCCTCAGTTTCCTTAACTGTAAAATGATCTATGCCTATAAAATAAATCTCAATATCCGCAAAACTCAGTGCCCTGTGATCCTAATGAGGGGGAGCTCACCGGCCCCCCAGCTAGTGCACTGCTCTTTGGGGCAGCCCTTTTCATTAGGACTATGTCCTTTTATCACACCTAGTCTATCTCTGCTACTTGCGCTAGCTGGGGTCGGGAAGACCTGAGTTCAAATCGTCCTCACCTGCTTTCTGACCCTTGGTGGTCCACTTAAGGTCTCTCTGCCTCAGTCTTCTCACCTGTTAAAGAAAAATGGAAGGAGTGGACTTGGATCCTTTGGTTTCTGATGGTAACTTTGCCTCCTACAACCAAACAAGTCCTGCTTCCATCTATCAGGCCCAATGGCACTCACAGACGCTTCTCATGTCCCCTGGAGTTCTCTTCTCCCGCCCCTCCAGAGATCCTCATCTGACGTGGACTTCCATCGTCCTGGTTGCCCTCTCTCAATGCTCTCCATCCTATCAATGTTCTTTTAAAACCGCGGTGCCGTCTAGCACTGACCCCCATGCTCCGGCGTGGTCTGACAATGGTTGAGGACGGTGGGACTCTCACCTCCCATTCCTGGAAGCGTGGCTTCTCTTAACATAGTCGAACAATCATACCCTTTTTGGCTTCCCTATTACAATGTTAACCTCGATTGAATTGCAGTCTGTTAAAACCCACAAAGCTTTTTCAAATGAACTGCGTGCTAACCGTCCCTCCCTCACTCCCCACCCTTTGCCAAAGCCAATCTTTCTTACCTTTCTTTGCTTTTGGCGCACGCTCTGAGGTTTGCACTGTGGAACTTTCTCTAGGTCTCCTCTGTTGTCCAAACCCAGCCTTACTCTGAGGTCAGTGCATTGCCCAGCTTACCTACCTGCCTGCTGTCTATCTCTGCCTTCATTGTTTTTCAGGAAAATGATCAGGCATCTGGGGACACATTGGCAGGGTAGTTAAGGAGGAGAAGCAGGAGAGGATTCCAAGAGCCAAGATGTTAACGAGCGATTAGTTACATATTCCAAATCGAATAAATTAGGGTATCTTGCGATCTCATCTTGGATGTCGAGAAGAGATGAGGAAATACATTTCCCTCCTTTCCAAGGATTGGTGAGGAATATGGCAGCAGGACCTCATCCGTGCTGTCCAGCCCAGAGAGGCTATTTGTCTTTCAATTGGCTTTGGCTTTTTTTGTTGATCATGTTACAAGGCTCATTAGGCGGATGGGAGAGGAGGTACTTTATCTGCAAACGGCTGTGCTGTAAATGACAACAAGCATCCACAAACCATTGGTTTTATTAATATTTTAAAATATGGCCTGATTGAGCAGAACAGTGCAGGCCTAAGAATCAGAGAGACGAGTGCTGGGAGACCTCGCTGAGCCTGCCTCAGTTTACTCTCATGGAAAATAAGTGGGTTGAACCAGACGCCTTCACACATCCCTTCTGATCCCAGATCAGCCGTTTGTCCTGTAGATTTCCTAGTGTATCAAGCAAGTTTATAATGTTTAGAAGGAAAAAGAAGAGCTAGAGCCCTTAAAAGGGGGAAATACATTATTTGTAGTATTAGGTTTTTGTTATGTTGAACTTCTCTTTGCATCTATGTTCTACCCTCTTAAGGCATGACTTTCTCTGAGTGACTTTATAGCAAAGAGAATGTGACAAGTCTGTTCTAACAGGAAGCTTATTTTTATTGTACTTAATATAGAGAAGCAGTGTGGGGCAGTAGATACAGGGCCAGTCTTGGAGTCACGAAGACCTGGGTTCAAGTCGTGCTGAGACCCATACTGGCTGTGTGACCTTGGGGCAAGTCACTTACTTCCCTTGTAAGTGCCTAGAAAGTTCTCTAGGATGGTAAGCTAAAGGGAGATTGCCGATCTGTGTTAGAGCGTTCAGACGCCTTTCTCTCAAGGAGTTCCTGAAACTGATAAATCCTCAAATGGACCCAAGAAAACTAGCAGCATGTTTGTGAGTGATACTTTCATCGGATGATATGAGTGTGTCTTATGGAATATTCACAGGTTTATAACACTGGACCAAGCACGCTCCCTGGCTTGTCGCTCAACTTCTGGATCCCCGACCGGCTTTCTGCAGGAGACGTCGAGATGTTTCTCATCCAGGAGGTGATGGTGAGTTTCAGGGCTCCTGCCCCCTTGTGCTGAGTGGACTCACACCTGGCTCGTAATCCATATTTTCTTTTCATGTTCCTGTCGTATTTCCATCCCTCCCTCTCCCCAAGGCCCTGGGCTACAAAAGGCCTGTTAATCACATGTAATTCAGTTCACTTCAGTTCAAATGAATTCACTTCATTTCGATGAATGAACGCAGCTCAGTTTGATTCAGTTCAATTCAGCAAACATTTAATAGGCAGGTCTGAAAGGTAGAGAGAGGTGGTGCTGTGCAGTGTTTGGAGAGATGCCCCTCAAGCTGGGAAGACAAGTCCCTCTCTGACCCATCTTGGCTGTGTGACCCAGCCTCTCAGGGCTCTAGGGAACCCTTGAAGACTCTCAGGTGCAGAGAACACTCCCACTTCCACAGGCATTTTCCTGAGCTGACCATTTGACCGTGGCAATCTGAAGCAGAGATGTCTGGGACTGGAATCCTCCAGGCCCCTCTTTCTTACCCGTCTCACCCACATTCTCTAATGGTGTGTGTGGCCTTGGTTTAAATCAGTCCTGAGGTAAAGCTTGAGGTTTGGGCACCGCAAGATCCAGTCATCCTGTTGGCAGAGGACACATAGGGAACCTTCATGGTCAGGTAGCTGAGTGTGACGTCCCCAGGGCAGAGTCTGGTCATTCTCATTGTGTCTGGGGCTGCCGATGGAGTCAGGTGGATGCTCGCTTTTTAGTGATGCTTTGGCCGTTGGGTCTGCGTGTGACAGAGGACACATATGGAACCTCCATGGCCAGGTAGCCGTGTCTGACGTCCCCAGGACAGAGTCTGGTTGTTCCTCATTGTGTCTGGGGCTGCTGACGGAGTCAGGCGGATGCTCGCTTTTTAGTGATGCTTTGGCCATGGGGTCCACATGTGACAGAGGCCAGCCTTGGCTCGTCTTCTTTAAAAATGGATGGCTGTGAGCTCCCTCAGGCCATATGTTTTACCTTACGGGCACAATATAATTAAATTAAAATGCAAAGTCATTTTGGGGGATGACATTAGGGTGTGCCTGAGCCCTCTGGCACATTCTAGCCACACACCTTATGGGACCTTATTGTATAGGGAGAGGGAGAGAGACTGGACCTGGGATTTCCTCGGTACAAGGAAATTCCATGTGAAGAAATTCCCTCTACTAATACAGATAGCGATCTTCTCTGCAAATTACCCAGCTAGGTCCGAATTAGGTGAATTCCTTGAAGTGTTTACATGGTTCAAATCCACACTACATTTTTTCACTGGGTTGAAACCACTGACTGTATTGTATTTAATTATAACTTTGAGCCATGTGAATTCAAGCACAGGGGATCACTTCAGTTCTTTTTGCACTAATGGGGACCTAGATCTTAAAGAATGTCCTAGGACCCTGACGGATGAAGAGATTTGCCCAGGGTGGCCCAGCCAGAAAAGTCAGAGGCAGGATGAAACCCAGTTCTTCTTGGCTTTGAAGCTGCCTCTTTGGACCCTCTCCTGTCTTTCTGGGCTTTGTAGGCACTTGATACACGTTTGTTAGCTTGAATTAAATTGAATCGGATCTAAATGAGTGAAGAGAACAGAATGGAAAGACATCTGATTAACGGCCTGGCCTAGGAGAGAAGGCTGGAGGCTGGAGGCCCGTTGAGATGATGAGTCTATGAGCGGGATGCATTTGTAACTCCGGGTGACATCACAGAAAGAAAGAAAAAAAATTAACTCAAGGCTAGGAAAGTGACTGAGCTAAGGAAAGCCCCTCCATAAGTAGTGTGTTTCCCGAATGACAAGGCTGTGATGTCATTGCTCTGTTTGCGTAAGTGAAAGAGAAGACCACCCGTTTTCTGTGGTGGGTGGCAGCTCTGAAAGGCAGCCCTGACTGTGCCCCGGGACCCAGGGCATGGTCACTGTTCTCTGGTGCCAAGGGGATGTGGCTTAGGGTAGGAAGCCGACAGAGCGCTGCCCAGATGTAGTCCAAGCAGGATGGAGTGTCTACCAAGCACGTCATAGCATGGTCTTGTCAAACTATAGTCTGTCCATGTTCAACCGTGCCCCCGCATCTCTCTCAGAGCCAGACTGAGCTGTCCGTGTTAGGTGCCCATCAGCACAAACAGCCCTCTCTCCTCTTTCTGGAAGTCTGAAAATGTTCTCCTAGGATGCATTTCTGGGTGACTTCTCAGGTGTGTTACAGACAAGTTTCCATGAGTTTCAACAGCGACATCTCCATTGGAGTGTTTATTGACCCAATCCAGATTTTGGAAGTATTCCAGAATACAGGACACACATTTCCCCCCATTTTTCTTTACTAATCATGGGGACCCCAGGCAGTGTGATGTAGTGGGTAGAGAGAGGATCAGTCTCCAAGGCAGAACCAGGTGAACTCAAACACTCTCCCCCTCTGTCATATACTGGCTGCATGACCTTGGACAAGCCTTCTAGCCTCTGTTTGGTCCAGGGAACTCTCAGGGACTTGGAGTCGCAGAGTGGCTGCAGGTCTATGTTGTGGAACAAATTTCCTCACAGGGAACTACTTACCCTAATGATATTAGATGCCTAGATGGGAAACTTGCAAGAGTCTGCTCTGGGGAAGCGGAGATGCTCCCTTCCCTCCCTCTTCCCAGTGACGATGCCCTCTCCTCATCTACCTCTCAGTGGTTCCAGAATCTCCACGGGCACATGAATACTTTGGCTTCTGATTTGGTCTCTATTTCAGAGATGGCAGGGCCTGGCTCTGTCCTCAGGCGCTCAAAGCACACTTCCTCCGGTTTATCCAGTGACGGTTTGCACTTTCTTGGAAGTGTTTGATTGGTTGGTGGTTGGAGACTACTCTCACTTCATGAAGATATCAAGGAATCTTATTGCTGATTTTAAGAAAGGAGAGGGGATTTGATTGATTTACTCAGTCACCTCTACCCTTCTATATGAGGTGGGTAGGAGGAGATAGGAGGAGGTAGGAGGCCGTGAATCATCATTATCTGTGAAGATCCCAGGAATCTCAGAACTGCCTGGCTGTAGATTTTCAGTCTGTGTAGAATGGTTATTCTCTGTGGATTTTAAGCCTCTGAAGTTTCTCTCCATTGAAGCTTAGTAGGATAATAGACTATTGAGTCCAACTCCTCTTTTTACATAAGCGGAAACTGAGTCAGGCAGCAGAAAAATGACTTGCCCAGGGTCATAAAGCTAGTAAGTACTTGATGCAGGATTTGAACCCAGTTCTTTCTGACTCCAACTTCAGGGCCCTCTCCATTTTGCAGCAATCCTGACCTTGCATGTTGTACAAAGGGACATTAATCTTTGAATTCCATCAGTGTTTGTAGGCATTTGAGGGGTTTTCTGTCTTAATTTCACACATAGGGTGATTTCAGCCAAAAGCTCTTTCTTCTTCCTGCAGTCATCTTGGCTGTGGCAGTAGGAACAGGGACCTTTCAAATACTTATTATTTACCATCTTATTTAGATGTCTCATTGAGGTAGGTCCTACGGGTATCACAGAGAAGTGAGTGGCCTTCCCAGACCTCACAGTGACTAGGTATTAGCCTTCGGCATTGAACCCACACCCCCAAGTCTAACTCTCTGTCCATTCCACCATGCTGGCTGTCCAAATATAGACGGGCAGAGGGGACCTTGTATTTGCTGGTTTCTAGTATGAATGGTGCTTAGAAATAGTAAGCAGAACATTTAGTTATTCCTTTTTTGCATTTTTTTGCATCTTCAAGGCAGTTTTCACTGTATGGGGGACTCTTGAAGATCCCATGTGGGAGTAGAAAACAGGAGCCTTAAGGGGAGATGAGCAAAGTAAGCAGACCAGTCTTTGTAGCAGACTGTGAGTACTTGGTGGTGAATTGCCTCTGAGAGGACCCTCCTTACACTACTCAAGTCTCTTTACCAGGACTTAGTTTGGGGAGATGGTCCTGAATTTAGAAGAATTCTTAATAAAAATCAAATCCAACAAGAGGCTTTCCTATAGCTATATATATATATTCCTATGGGGATAGGGGAGATTCTGATTCCATTGCCCTTGAAATCTTGACTGCAAATCTGTTCTCTGCCTCGATTTCTCTCTATATCAATATCAAAAGCCATTTACTAGTACCCTCCTCCCCCAATTCCCGGTTAAGAAATAGGATCATACGTCGACAGCTAGAAGGGAATGAAGAAGAAATCGAGTCACCTCATTTAACAAATAAGGAAACTGAAGCACAGAGAAATTAAGTGATTTCCTCCCATCCCTCCCCCTCCACTCTGTTCCTCCTGCCGCCCCACCCCCCAGCTATAACCTTTCTAGGTGGTATCAGAGATAAGATTTGAAGTCAGATCTTTCTGATTCTCAGGCTTCTTCCCTACACCTGCACATGCACAAATCACAAAGGAGTTAGGATGGGTCATCCTTTTATATCTACACTGTTAGCTTGTCAAGTAGTGACATCAGGAATTAAGACCAACTCAAATCAATGGAGATTTACTGTAGGAAATGCCTTTGGCTGCAGGCAGCAGGGGGCGAGGGGAATTCAATCCTTACTCTCCGTCTGCAGATCTCAGATCCAGGCTCTTCCAGCTACACCCTTTCTTAAGAGTCCAAATGGGCAGAGACTGTGAGATGGCAGAGAGCCCAAGTCACCTTGATGCCCCAGTGTTAGTTTCCCATTGGTAAACAGTGGCTCTAGTATTACTCTATCTTTCTCCCTCCCTCTCTCTAATTGCTAGTCCTCCTATAGGAAAATGAAAGCTGAAATCCCCTGCCACATGGAAATCCCACTTGTAATCTGCTTGTACTGAAATTCCTATGGTCCATGCAGCTAGGCTGTCTGGTTGCAAAGGGGTTGGCTTCCACCAAACCTGGCTACCCTGGTAAATGAATGAAACCTGGACAAGAAGGAAGGAGTAGAGGATTAGGTATGGGAAATGAGCAGCTGTAGCCCTATGTGGTGAGAACATCTGAGCTAGAACTCATGCTTGGGAATTCCAATCTAGTCCTAAGCCTTTTTTTTCTTCTCAAAGGATTGCTGTAATCATAGAGATTAGAGTTTTCCACAAGCTGTGTGAAAGGCTTGGTGTTTTTATTCTTCTCTGTTGATGCATGGACGCCTAATTAACTTATTGCCAAAATCAACAAACTGCTGGGCTTCAAAATGTTTTGTTATCTGCGGATGTTAAACATTTTTGGCATGGACAGGAAGTCTTTGGATTATATTTTTATGCCATTTATTTCTCCTCTAAACAAAATTTGGCTTCATCTGGAATTCCTTTTGTGTACTTTAAGTAGCCTGAATATATATGTCACTCCTTTCCGGAAACATCAACCCATCTGAATCAATTTCACACTCGTAAAGGTCATGTAGGATGTGCATGGAGTGGACCACATCCAGGTGGCATCTGGTCGATGGAGTATAAACCAGTCACATTTTATGGGATAGCTCAGTGATGGAATCTTCAGTTATTTTTCCAGCATCCTGTCCTACCCTCCCCCTCCCCAAACCCCTGATACATCCAAGAAGCAAAACAACTAATAGGAAGAAAAAGTGGGGGGACACTCCTTAGCTGCGGTTTCTAGATGCACATTTTGCCAGGAAGTAGAGTGAATGTGAAAAGACCCAATTTTAAAGTAGAAGCGGGGTCCTCTATGACCCACAGATGTGTGTGAATTACGACTTTCATTTGGAATGTCCCTTTTCCCCTTTCCCTCTTCTTTGCATCCATTGTCAGTTGGGACCTTGGATTCCTAGTAAGAGATGAATGGATGTGTTTCCAGGTTTTGGCTGTTGGTTTATTCCCAGATAAAACCTATTTTAAAGCAGGAAAATAGAAGCTGAGGAGGCATCTAGGGTCCTTCCTGTTTTATTTTTCTTTTGGTGGGGGGGCACTCATTAGGATTTGCAGTATGGATCTAGTTCACTCAATCCCCGGAGCTCTGCTTTTGTCTCTCTCACCTTAGCCTTCTGTGTTATCCACCTTCTCTTGCTCTGATACCCCAGCATCACCAGCCTTTCCCCAGTTCCCTCCTACCCAACCTGTCCCGCTGTGCTCAGGGAGCCGTGGGAAAGGAAACAGATGTACCTAGTGTCTGTTTTTATTGACCAGAGTGCTCTTGTCTCTCCAGAATTCACAGACACCCTGTTTCTTTAGAGGGCAGCAATGTGGCGTGGTGGGTATGGCTTGGGTTCAAATCCTGTCTCTGACCCCCACTGGCTGGGTGTTCATGGGCAAGTTCTTATAGATCTCTGAGTCTCAGTGTCCCCATTCATAAAAGGGGGATGATAATACCTGCGGTAGCTACTTCATATAGTTGTTATAAGGGTCAAATGAGATGTTTGTAAAGTACTTTGTAAACCTTAAATCAGTAGAGGAGTATCAGGCGTCATTATTCAAAGGGAGGCACCAGGGCACAGTGGAAAGAAAGCTGACCTTGTAGTTAGGAGGACTTGGGTTTGAGTCCTGACTCTGATATACCCTAGCCCTGTGGCGCCCCCTGGGAAATGCTCTAAGATTATAACTGGCAGAGAAGGTGTTGGCCTGAATTGGGAGAGGGGCCTTCTTCACTGGGGACTCCCTATGCCAGTGGAATCACAGGCTGCATAAGGGCATACACATTTTATGTGTGTGTGTGTATACATATCTGTATATATGTATGTGTATATATATATATGTATATATATATATATAGAGAGAGAGAGAGTCTCTATGTGTGTATACACACACACACACACATCCCATTTGAGTCTCATAATAACCCAGTGAGGTTGGCCCTACATTATCATTTCCTTTTTATAAACGATGAAACTGAGGCAGACAGAGGTTAAATGACCTATAAAAAGTCTCATAGCTGCTACCTATCAGAGGATCTGAACCCAAGCTCTTTTTCTTCCTGTTCTTCCTCTTCTTTTCTTCTTCCTTGCGCCTCTTCCCATTGAGAGTTAATAGAATTAGGTTTGAACCCAACAAGACTTGGGTTCAGAGCCTTCCTTTGACACTAGTAGTATGATCCTAGGTGACTTACTCAATCCCCCTTAAAGATGGATTAAAATACTCTCAAAGACGAGTCTAAGTGCTGGCTGGGTTGCCATCAGTCTCAGTGGAAGGAGATCGCACATGGGGGTTTTCTACACTAACAGAATCCCAGGTATCTTCCTGTTAACAAACCTTTGAGTTACTTGGCATTTGGAGTCTTCCTAGATTCTGGTTGGCTGTAGCCCACAGTTGTATCACCAGCAGAATAATTAATGGTATTAAAAATGGTTTCTTGTTGGAAAGTGCTGTTTGGGGTCATTGAAAACTGATGCCCCTTAAGGAGCCAGCCTGGCTTTCCCTTCCTGCTCCACGGTGGCCCTTGGACATGGTTCCCATGCAGTCTCTGGATGGACGTGTTGGCCGGGCTGCTCATTCACCTGCCTGCTGTCATCTAGACAAGGAATGCTCATCATCTGTTTCGTTTTTCACATTGTGGACCTATCTTTACTGTTAGCTGAAAGAAGAAGGTCTTGTGCCTGTGGACTCTCTTCTCCTCCCAATCTCCTGTCTGTACGCTGGGCTCACTCTGTGCGATTCAATTCAACTCAACATTTATTCGGCTTCTACTGTGTGCAAAGCATTGTGCTTTCCAGTCTTAGGACCTCTTTGTCCCCTCCGTGCAGTCAGTGCTTCAGCCTCACTGACCCATGTGCTGCGCAGTGCACAGTCTCTGTGCCTGTTGATCGGCCAGCCCCAGCTTCTGGAATGCTCTCCCTCTGACTTCGTCCAAGGCTCCAGCTGCAATTCCACCTTCTGTAGGAGACCATTCCCAGCTCCTCTCTCTCCATTGCCTTCACTCTGAGGTTGCTTTTCACCCACTTTGTGTGCTGCTGTAGCTTTTATGTGCCTAGTTATTTACATGTTATCACCTCATTAGAATATGAGCTGTTTGAGGGCACAGACTTGTCTTTGCCTTTCTTTTGCCTAACCCCAGTGCCTAGCACAGTGCCTGGTATATAGTAGGTGATTAACAAATGCTTGTTGATTGACATTCCATGAAGCACGTGGGATATAAAATGGAGAAATGATGCAAGCCTTTGCTCTGCTGATGGGAAGGACATGACATGGATGATAAGAGTGTGACTGAGCCAAAGAAAAGCATGTGACAGAAGGCTCTAAGAAGATTTGAGGAGGGGGCGGTAGTATTAGGCTGGGTTGATCAGGAAGCATATCGTGGAGGAGTGGGCTTCTGAGGTGAGTCTCAAAGCATGAGGGTATATTAGGAAGGCAGAATTTATGATTTCAAAGAGAATCTCATATGTGCCTAAAAGGTCCGGAACCGCAGGATATAAGGAATTCTCTAGGCAGAAGGCAGGAGAACTAAAGCATGTATTTACACTCCACAATAACAAGCCCACAAACCAGCGTCCCCATTTTGATATTTTCATCAAAAGCTTCCAGGCCCAATAAGTCCGCCTTACAAGGGTAACCAGGAGGCCACAGAGAAGCGAGATGGTATAAGGCAAAATCGTATACATGCTTCCCCTCTATGGTAAGAAGATTACCCACTAGCCTCCAGTCACCTCTGCTACCAGCAGTTCAGCTTCGGCTGTAGGTGTCTCTGGCTCCAACCGGAAAAGGAAAGGAGGATCTTCAAGCTGTCCTCTCCCCTCTTATAGAGTTTTTGACATCATCAAGCGCTGCCTGAATGACCAGGGCTGATTGGTTCTTGACTTGGCCCTTCCCCCTAGCGTAGACCACGTTAACACACTTCCCCTCAGCCAGCCCCACGACTCATCACACAGGAAGCTCTGGTCCTGCACCGGAAGAGCAAGCCCCAGCGTCCAGGGAAGCTCAACGAGGCAAGCTGAGTCATTCAAAGAAAACAAAGTCCATTCTGGCTACACTCCACCCCTCACAATGTTCTAGGATGCACAATCCAATCATAATTCAAATTAAATTATATATCCTAGAACATTGTGATCCAATTATGCAGGAAACTAAAACATCATTCACAATAAAGCAAAACATATCATTCAGTGACATTCCCAAATATTGGTTTACGATTCAAATGTGATCCACCCCTAGATCCCAGCCAGATAATCGCTTCAATCAATCATCCCAAAATAATTATTAATAATTCCAGTGTCCACCCCTAGATCTTCGTATCCATTACATAGGATCAATAATATCATAACAATAAAACAATATAGCAAGGATAACACAAAATAAGTACACAGAACACTATCATCATTCCCCCCCTCAAACAATTGGGGCTCAAAATCTTGGGGTAATGGGTGAAGGTCTCATTTTCCATAGCTTCTTCTTGCTGAAATTGGATGTAGAGGTGTCCCTGCCCCAAAGAGTCCCATTCCAGAGTTCAGTTCTTTAGCGAGCTGGCAGGAATTCCAAGAATGCTACGTACTTAGGCAGTCACCGGAAACTGCAGGGTGCTTAAACCTGCAGGAGACAGAACTAGCGACAAGGTTAACTAAAACAGAGAACAAAAAGAGTAGGCAAGTATGGGCTATTATCCTTTAAATAAAATCATCTCCAGTTTAGTTGAAATTTCAGTTATGCAGAGATCCAATATCAGAGCCAAACTCAGATGGGAAATGTTTCTTTTTAAATGGAACACAATGAGGAAACTAAGCCAAGAAGATCCCACCCTAGATGGAGACCAGGATTGTCCTCCCAGCCTTTCCCCAGATGTACAAGGGAAACCAGGAGGATCCCATCCTAGACAGACTAGGATTGTCCTCCCAGCCTTTCCCCAGATGTACAAGGGAAACCAGGAGGATCCCATCCTAGATAGACTAGGATTGTCCTCCCAGACTTTCCCCAGATGTACAAGCTTTTATCCGTTAATCACACAAAGTCACCTTCCCTCTGAGTGGCTTGTGTCAATTACCAGCATCAGCCATACCTGTGGGGTCCGTGAATCTAATATTATAGCCCTATTCACGGTAAAATATATGGTTCAGGGGCACGATTTGGTAATTATCTTCCCCTGAATAGACAACTGTTACAGTGTTGTTCTTCCCATGGGCTATGACTTCTGCAGCCTTTGGAATATCATCTGGCTTCTGTTTTACCTATACCTTAGCTCCCAACTTTATTCTATCAATGGAGCAAGCCCCTTTTGCCCCTCTAGTAGTTATTTTGGGAGGAGGGTCAGTTTTCACAAAGGGTATTTTTCCACAGGGGATAATAATCACTTGAACTATCCTATCATTCCTACCAAATTGTACAGGTTTTTCACCCAAATTCTGGAGTGTCACAACAATTTCTTTTTGATAATTCGAATCTATCACTCCAGCCAATACATGTACTCCTTGAGCTGCTAATCCTGGTTTAGGTAATATCTGTCCAAAATGATTCTTGGGGATTCTCATACATACTCCAGTAGGGGTTTTTCTTATCTCTTTTCTATTCAACCTAAAATTCTCTATACAATGTAAATCATATCCTGCTGAACCAGGTGTTCCTGGACATGGTAGGGGGACATCTTCCCTCACAGTCCAAAATTCAATATTTTGGATCTCACGTGTTTGCTGTTCTCTAATCTGCAAATTTGGGGTTCATTCTGGCTAGAGGTGTACTCCCCCCTAAGGGCCTATTATTCAAATTACGTAAGGCAATAGACAAATTATCCTTCCAATGTCGGTATGAATTATTAGAGCTTAATTTTCTCAGCTGTTCTTTCAACAATCCATTCATTCTTTCAATCAGCCCAGATGCTTGTGGGTAATATGGAATATGATATATCCATTCTATATTGTTCAACACACAATATCTTTTCACTTCTTTGCCCTTGAAATGTGACCCATTGTCACTTTGAATCTGCATTGGGGTCCCGTAGTATAAACTTACAATATCTAGGGTTTTACAGGTGTTTTTCTGAGTTGCGTCCTTATAAGGACAAGCCACTAGGACACCTGAATAGGTGTCAACACACGTACATACATATTTACATCCTTTATCCTGGGGTAGTGGGCCAATATAATCTATCTGCCAAATTTGGGCTGGAACTTTTCCCCTTGCTATTTCTCCAGTTACTATCCTAGGAAGAGTTCGTTCTTTTTCTAATTGACATATACAACACCCCTCTGTTATTTGTTTTAACAATGCATGAGAGATACTGATACCCCGTCCTGTGCCCATCGGTGGGTGGCCTGGACCCCTAAATGGCCGGCGGTCTGGTGGACCCATCTTGCTAAGGCTGAGTCATCAGTTTCAGTTGGAGTAGGGACAATACATTCAGTGGCAATCTTTGCTAGTCGATCCGCGTGTGCATTGTACTCACGCTCTGGTGTGGTCAGGGTCGCGTGAGCATCAACATGAAAAACTGACAAATCTGTAACCAAAGACATGTCCCATATATTTTCCCATAACTCTTTACCCCAAACTTGTTTGCCATGAATCTCCCAATTCTGATTCCTCCATATAGGCATCCAAGTAGCTAATCCATTAGCTACCGCCCATGAATCAGTAAATATATGACACTGTCCTCCCTTCTCCATTCTGATGGCCTGATGTACTGCCATCAGTTCAGCATATTGGCTACTTCCTCCTATCCCAGAACTTTCCAGAGTTCGCCTAGTACAGGGGTTATAGGCTACTGCTTTCCAATGTCTCTTCTGTCCTAAATATTTTGCTGTCCCGTCAGTAAACCAAGCGTGTTTCTTCTGTTCTACACTTAGTCCATCATACCCATTATTCCATTTCACTAAGGATGGCACCATCTGTTGCTTAGATTCAATGGGTTTTTCATTTCTCTCAGTGCCAATGTTCGCCACTGATTCATGTAAAGCAGAAACTCCACTTTTGCCTGCTCTGGACCTATTCTGAATATACCACTTCCATTTGATTATGCTCGCCTCTTGTGCATGTCCAATTCTGTGAGAAGCTGGGGTACTCATTACCCAAGTCATAATTGGAATTCCAGGCCTTAATATCACTTCATGACCCAGGGTTAGTTGCTCAGTTTCTACTAAAGCCCAATATGCAGCTAACAGCTGCTTCTCAAAAGGTGTATACTGCACTCCAGATGAGGGCAGTTTCCTTGACCAAAAGCCTAAAGGTACACTTCGGCTCTGTTGTTTTTGCCACAGACTCCAATTTGCATAGTCATCTTGTACAGTCACTTGTAACTCCACTGGCCCATTTTGCATAGGCCATAAGTCCAGAGCTAATTGTATAGCAGCCTTTGCTTCCTCAAAAGCTCTACTTTGTTCAAGGCCCCAATCAAACTCATATTTCTTTCTGGTGACTTTATACAAGGGTTTAAAAATCTGTCCCAAATGTGGGATGTGGTGTCTCCAATAACCAAATAGCCCTATGAACTTTTGGGCCTCTTTCTTATTAGTAGGGGTGGGAAAATCCTGAATTTTTTGTCGAGCTTGTGGGAGAATTTCTCGCAGTCCTCTATTCCACTGTATCCCCAAGAATTTTACAGTTTGAGCTGGCCCCTGAACATTTGCGGGGTTGATTTCCCATCTTTTGCTTTTCATATGGTCAGTTAATAATGCTAAACTCTCCTCCACTTCTTTTATATTCTTTCCCTGTATAATGATGTCATCTATGTAATGTGTAAGCTGTACACCAGGTAGCTTTAATTCATCCAAATGCTCAGCTACAATCCTGTGGCAAATAGTTGGGCTATGAATATATCCTTGTGGCAGGCGTGTAAATGTATACTGTCAGCCTTGCCAAGTAAAAGCAAACTGGTTCCATTGCTTGGGGTCTGTTGGGATCGTAAAGAAGGCATTGGCCAAATCAATAACTGCATACCAAGTCCCTTCATGTTTTTGTATTCTCTCTATTAAAGTAACCGTGTCTGGAACAGCAGCATACAAGGGAGGAGTCACTTTGTTCAGCTGTCTATAATCTACTGTCATCCTCCATGTCCCATCTGACTTTCGGACTGGCCAGACAGGGTTGTTCCATTGAGTAGTTGTAGGGACTAACACTCCTGCCTCAACACATTCTCTTATAGTGTTGGCAATTTCATCTTGCCCACCTGGCACACGATATTGCCTCAAAGTAATTACTTCAGAAGGTTCAGGCAAAGTGATTGGATCCATCTTGATTTTCCCCACTAAGACTGCATTAATGCCTATTTTCCTCACAGCAAATTGGTATTTTCCTTCAGGTAAATTTAAAGTCATACCCTTCAAAATGTCTATTCCAATGATGTATTCAGGAATAGGCACAATAACCACACTATATTCTTTCTTGGGCAACTGTCCAATTTTCATCATCAATTTAACTTGTCTGGCTGATATTTCAGTCCCTCCTAGTCCTGTGATGGTAATAGGAGTTCCATGGCTGAATTTGTCTGGATTCCCATAGATAAGGGTGGCCTCGGCCCCAGTGTCTATTAATGCCCTAGTTACTGTACTTGACCCATTTTTCCAATATATGGTCAAGTTAATGTGAGGTCTGCAATCCAGCTTACGTATTTCCTTAATTTGGGCTGGGGCCTGGCCTGTTTCCTAGTATTCCCTGGCATGTGATTCACTTGGGTATGAAGGTTCACCATCTGTAGCATTTGCAGGAGCAGTTCTTATTTCCCTATCTCTCCTGTTATCGAGTCCTTTATCTCTGTACATCCTGTACAATTCATTGGTTGGAATGCCATCTATCGTTTCAAAACCTACCCCTGCTCTCAATAGAGCAGTGAACATTTCTTTTCTTGTCACTCCATTTTGGTGCCAAGTTTGCTGGCTATTCACCCTTCTCTCTCGAGGAGATTTATCCCTTCCCCAGTCTCCTAAGTCATGTAACTGTAAAATCTTATTTATCACCTCTGTAAGATGGGTCCCTACTTCCCTAAGTAACAGATTCAAAATTAGTTGTTTATAAGCAGGGGGAGCTGTCCTAATTATTAAATTTCTATGAGGGATCATTGTAATATTTGTCTGCAGTTCCTGTCATAATAGCAGTCTTCATTACCTCCTCCTTTAGTCTCATGATACAATCTTTAAGTGAATACCAGGGTCTGTGCTCAGTGGGCCACATAGAATCATTAGTATATCTCTTATTGCAGCTAATGCCAACAGAGTAGTCCTGCTAGCATCATCTCCTTGCTGATGATGTTCCCTAAAAGCTTGCTGAACTAGAGGATCGTGGCTGATACCTATGAATCTCATACAGTCCCTCTTATCTACTAATATTCCACCTGGCCCCTTGATCACTGAGCCTTACCATCCAAGATATTAATGGTTCTCCTACTCTTTGGCTGAATCTACTCAAAATATCTGTGACCTCTTGTGGTGAGAAATCTTCCTGAAATTCCCTCGTAACTACCTCGGGTTTCTGTCCTCTTCCTCTCTATGGGACAAACGCTTGTCTGAGTATTTAACCATCTCCCATTCTCTGTGCGAGGGATGTCCTGAACCCTAGTAGCATTTTCTCTCTCAGCCCCTAACATTGTCTCATTTTCCCCCCACTCGCTTCCCCTGCCACCATGGCAAGGACAAAGCAGGCAGTCAGGCTTGGTCTGGGCTGAGTTGGGATGCACTCTTGGCTTATTTGGCCTCCTGTTGCTCCTAGCCACATTAATAGAAAAGTTCTCATCTGAGTCAGTGGGTTCTTGAGCAGCAATTTGTTCTCCTGCTATCTGAGATTCCCCTTCTTGCTGTGGGGTAGGAGTGCCCCCATCTCTTTCACTTAATCTCAATCTTTCATATACTAGCCGGTAGGCTGATAATACTATCCAGCTTTGCCTAGATAGTGATGCCCCTGACTGAATCCCAACCTCTTGTAAACACCTTTCCAAATCCTTAGGATCTCCTCTCTGTACCCTTGGTTCCCAGTTTTCACAGGGTCCAGCTTTTTTAGACAATTCCTTTGCTAAGGAGGAATAAAATGGATCCTCCCACCCTGGGATATTCATCTCTTCCTCTGAAGTTCTTCTGCTTCTGAATAGAGATCTTATATCTAGCGATCCCATCCACCTCGTCGCCAAATATATTAGGAAGGCAGAATTTATGATTTCAAAGAGAATCTCATATGTACCTAAAAGGTCCGGAACCGCAGGATATAAGGAATTCTCTAGGCAGAAGGCAGGAGAACTAAAGCATGTATTTACACTCCACAATAACAAGCCCACAAACCAGCGTCCCCATTTTGATATTTTCATCAAAAGCTTCCAGGCCCAATAAGTCCACCTTACAAGGGTAACCAGAAGGCCACAGAGAAGCGAGATGGTATAAGGCAAAATCGTATACATGCTTCCCCTCTATGGTAAGAAGATTACCCACTAGCCTCCAGTCAGCTCTGCTACCGGCAGCTCAGCTTCGGCTGTAGGCATCTCTGGCTCCAACCGGAAAAGGAAAGGAGGATCTTCAAGCTGTCCTCTCCCCTCTTATAGAGTTTTTGACATCATCAAGCGCCGCCTGAACGACCAGGGCCGATTGGTTCTTGACTTGGCCCTTCCCCCTAGCGTAGACCACGTTAACACACTTCCCCTCAGCCAGCCCCACGACTCATCACACAGGAAGCTCTGGTCCTGCACCGGAAGAGCAAGCCCCAGCGTCCAGGGAAGCTCAACGAGGCAAGCTGAGTCATTCAAAGAAAACAAAGTCCATTCTGGCTACAGAGGGTGACTTCAGAAGCAAAGAGAAGTAAAGGACATGTATGGTGTGCCTTCCACTCCTGAGATGTACCAGCATGGACACTAGTGAAAAACAGCGAGAAATGAGAGTCTAGTTTGCCCAAAACCTAGACAACACAACAGAAGTAATGTGGAAATTAGGCTGGAAGATAATTGGGAGCTGGACTGTGTAGAACCTCAAATGCCCAACTAAGAAGTTTTTATTTTATCCTTTGTCCAGTAGGGAGCCATTCAAGGTTTTTTTGGGAAAGGAAGTAGTTTGGTCAGGCTTGTGATTTATGGAGATTATTTTGTTAGGATGGGTTGGGAGTGGGAGAGAATGAAGACAAGGAGATCAGCCAGGACGTGATTATGAGTATATGTGAGAGGTGATGTGGGCCTTACCTGGGCTAGTGGCTGTGGGAGTAGAAAGAAAGAGATGGCTACAAGAGATATTATGGATGTAGAACTCATTGGATTTGGTAATTGAGTTGATTTGGTGGGTGTTGGGAGAGAGAAATTGACTCCAAAATTTTGAGCTTGGGTGACTGGGAGGTTGGTTGTACCATCAGCGAGATTAGAGGTATTTGGAGGAGGGATACACTGGGAATTTGGGGAAGGGAAGATGATGAATTAGCCTTTTGATTTTTGAGTTTGACATACTAGAAAAATCACAAGAGCAGTGCAAGGGAAAGAGAAGGGTTGGATTTTAAAATTTGGGGGGTGATCTGTGTAGAGGTGATAATCACAGCTGCCAAAGCATATGAGATTGCCTAGGGAGAGTAGAAAGGATGGAAGTGAAGATAGCTGAAGACTGAACCATGAGGGATCTTCCATATCAGGGAAGATGAGATGGACCCAGAGAGAATACTCAGGTAGGAGAAAAATGAAGAGAGAGTAAGCGAAGGAAGAGTATGCAGAAAGAGGAGGCTGCTCAATCATGTCATGTGATTCAGACAATTCAGGGAGGATGGTGACTGCAAAAGAGGTCATTGGATGGAGGAAACAAGATGGGACTGGTCTCATAGAGTGACAGAGACAGAAGTCAGGCTGTGAGGAGCTGATGTGATGAGGGATTCCCTCTGCAGATGTTATGCTGGCATCTGATGCTCAGGAATGGTGGAAGATATCTACCGAGGCAGGCTTTATCGTTGCAGTATTCACTTGTCAGCATAGGGCAGGGTGGGTGGAGATGGGGGACAGAATGAGAAGATGTCAGGGAAGAATGGTTTTAGGGTCATGACCTCATGGACTTGGGATACTTGGAACCTGTGAAACCAAAGGACCTCCAGGGGTAGGGACCCTGTTGAGGCCACAGGTTCCCCACCCCTGAAGGGATCTGAGCCAACTGTGATCATTCTATCCTAGGTACTCCCAAAGCAATTTGTGCGTTTCTTATGTACCTTTCACATATTATTTTGGGTGTGTACATGTGGAAGGGTGTGTGGTATCTCCTTACTCAGCTGTAAACTTCAAGAAGTCAGGGATAGTGTCTTTAAATTTTATTTCTTTCCCAATATCTAATACAAGGTCTTGTACATGCATTTAATAAGTGTCTAGTATGTGCCAAACGCTGAGAACAATACTGTTTTAAGAATAACTTTGAAGACTAAGTCATTTTGACTGTTATAAATACCAGATTAATTACAAAGGACATATGAAGGAAGTTCATGTCTCCATCTAGAGAAAGAAGTGATAAATAGAAGTATGCATAGAATATGTGTGTGTGTGTAGATATATATATATATATATATATATATATATATATATATACACACACACACACAAATATACATATACACACATATTTTTGCCTAGTGGTAGCCGCCTTTAGGGTGGGAGGGAAGAAAGAAAAAAGGAAAAAGGACAAAGTTACATAATAACTTTATATATTTAAAAGGAATAGCAAGTTGTATATAATAGATTAGCAGTTTCATGAACAGTCATCTTTTTCTATTCTACTATGTTATGAAAGTGAAAACTATTTCTTAAGTTCAGAATAAAATAAATAAAAAAGTGAAATAGTTCTTGTCTGCAAGGGGCTTATATTCTATAGGATAAGATTACATACTCAGCTTGAAAATATCCAGAATAATGCAATATCAGGCACTTAATAAATCTTTGTTGAATTGGCCTAAGTCTGAATTGTCAGGGAATTCCTTTTCTATCTTCTGCTCTCCTTCCTGTGACAATGCACTACTTGTACTTTCCTGCATTGCCTCCATTTCTTGAGTTGGAATTGTCCGTCATTTTAATTTGGATAACTAAGGATTCACCTATGTGAATAGGTCCTTGATTAAGCTGTCATTATTTGTGTAAAGCTCTGTGGAGCCTGGTTCTGTGCCTTTTCTCAAATTCTAATAGGGATGGACTTTTTCCAGACATTAAAGTTCAGGGAAGATGAGCAGAGTGTGTCATGGGAAACATTTGCACTCAGTAAATAAGGAAAGCCAACAGAAGCTAATTAAAGCCGAGCTGGAGGGGGCAGAGTCCATAAGAGTCTTGGGTAACTTTCCTGGGAAATACAGCTGTTTGATGATGCTAGTTCTGTGGTTCTTTGCAGCCTTTGCAACAAGCAAAGCCACATAAAGCATTGCTCCCTCTGCTTCTGAACAACAACAAATGGTTGTTGAGAGTAGTTGATAATTAATTAGTCATGTTGAAAGGTTTAGGTAATCCAATTCTCAAATGAAGGTAGGTTCAGAATGCTAAGTTTTTAAACCTGAAAGCTTGTCTTGAAGGCGATATGGTGGTGTGGAAAGAGAATTGGGTTGAAAGTCAGAAGATCAAGGGGTCTAATAGAAGAATGTGCATTATTCAAAAGAACAGGCTAGATCAAAGAGGTGGTGGAGTAGAATTCTACAAAAAATATATATACTCATGTGAATAAATACAGGAATCCAAGGAGAAGAGCAGGTAGCACGGCAGAGAGCTTATGAGTAAAGAACAGTGGAGGAAAGATTATAAGAAATATTCTCATGGAGTATGCTACAGACCACATAGCCAGAAGGAGGAAATAGATTATGTGTTCAGGAAAATGATCACAAATCTGGCATGCAGGCATGAGGTAGCAGTGATAGAGGCCATGATGCAGCTGGACATTTGCTAGTGCTTTCAGATCTCTACCGAATGCAGAACAGCCCCTACAAATTGCACTTCACTTAATGATATTTTTTATTCTCTAAAAGGTTAAGGAAGCAATGAAGGAAACTGATTTTCTGGATGTGATTCTGACCAATGAGAAGGAATTGGTTGCTAAAGTACAAACAATGGAAAGTTTGAGAGAAAAGCTGAGCATGTTCTGACACACTTGATTTTGCAAGAGCTTTTTTTTTAAGAATTCTAAAATTCTAAAGAAGTTGGACAAAGAATAAATGCATGAAAAAGCATTTATTAAGTAGTCATTGTCTATCAGCCCCTGGACCAAGCACTTGAGATAAAAATTAAAAAAAGGACAGCTTCTGACCTCAAGGAGCTTCCATTCCAAAAAGGGACAATAGCATGGAAAGGAGTGGGAGCTCGGAATGTTTTTCAGAGGTGGTGAGTGGAATCATAGAGGAATTGGTTGATGTGACCTTTCTAGGAATTGGTAGTGTTGATTGATCACCTGGAGGAGGTGAGTGACTTGTTGCTAGGAGTTGTGGGGGAGGGCATTCAGAAGGCATCATGGAGGTGTCCAGAGAGTAGCAGCGGGTCTGGGTCAGGCTAGCTCTGAACAATTCTTTACCAATCAGAGTACTGGGCCTCAGGGCACATACTGGAGACAGTGTCATCAAGGGAAATTCCTGGTCAAGAGCAAGTTATCAGAGTCCTTTGCAACTCTAAGTGAGTCTGTGAGTTTGTGAGGAGGTCAACTCTCAGAGTTCATGTCCCAATCTACTCTGAGAAGGGGGAAATTCCTTCCTTATGAGGCATCTGAGAAGGTGACTTTTTTTTTTTTGCAAGGGTGGGGGAAGGCAGGGCAATTGAGGTTAAGTGACTTGCCCAAGGTCACACAGCTAGTAAGTGTGTCAAGGGAGGTGACTTTTTTTGTTTTCCTTCTGGAAAAGGTAAAATTTCTCCAAAATGTGGCCAATTGTTAGTATAACAGATGACCTTGGCAAAGCATAAATAAAATTAAACCTAAGGCCCAATAAAGGATTGATCTTCTGTGATGAGTCACGTAGGTGTCGTAGTGGATGGAGAGCTAGGCTTACAGTTAGGAAGATCTCAAACACTAGCTGCATGATGCTGGTCAGGTCATTTAATTCCTCATCTGTATGGGAATAATGATAATAGCGTGTATTTCACAGCACGTGTTACACAGATAATGTGTGTAAAATGCTTCATAAACCTCAAACTACTCTATAGATGACAGTTCTAATGCATGAGTATCATCATTTATCATTGCTGTTGTGTCTTCTTCATCTACCCAATGGATTACTCTGAGATGCCAAAGGCTCCTCTGTAGACTATAGAGTCTCTGCCATCTTCCTCACCCATGGCCTCTCTTGGGCAAGATTGTTTATTGTCATTGGGTCACAGACAGTTAGAAATAGCCCAAAGTAGGCATTGCTGTTTTCCACTTTCTGAAAATCCGTGTCTCTCCATCATATCCTCGAGAAAGAATGGGACAGATAATGACCTCTGAGGTCTGCCCTGACTTGGAGACTCCTGATACAGGACTGATCCATACATGAGTCTGTGGCCTCACTGATCTCAGAATCAGGGTCTCTCAGAGGCCATCCCTAAAACTGGAACTGCTCTCCCTGACAGCATGCCCCCCACAAGCTTCCCAAGACACAGAGCCTTTCAAATGGGGGAGGGACTCCCTCTGTAGGGGATGCCTTCATTGCCCTTCTCTGGAAGTCATTAGGCCAAGGCTGGATGAATGGGGGCTTCCCAGACAGGTATGCATGGATTAGACAGGATGCTCCCTAAGACCCTTTGAGCTTCTATGGTAAATGAGACAGCTGATTACAGGAATCTCAGAGTCAGAACAGACCTCAGAGGCTGGACTTGATCAAGATGGCCTCAGAGGATGGCTCCTGCTCTCAGCTTCTGGGAGACATTTGCTGGTGAAAAATGGACCACCCTGTACTTAGGAGGTGAAATGCTGCCCTTCCCCTCCTGAAGTGATTTCCGTGTAACCACAGGCCCTGGTCTAATTACACAAGGCTTTCCTTGTTCACCACAGACGCGCTTTCCACATCCCTCCTCCAAATTCCATTGGGGATGGATTCTCCGTCACATACTATCATTGTTCTGATCCGATCCTGATCTGTGAGACAGGCCAGAGATCTGGGACAGGGTCACCAAGACTGACTGTCACATTCCCTGATAGTAAATGGCTTCAGAGGCCGTGCTGTTGCCTTGCACGGCTTACCTCCAGATTCCTGACCCTTCACCCTGAGTTCACAGCTGGCTGGCCTTTGTGCTGGCTTACTGGTAGCTAAAATCTCTCCTCCAGAGCAGCATATGAAAGCTATTAGCAGAGTGGGAAAGGTTCCTTCCCTGCTTCAGTCTTCCCTTCCCTGCCTGGAGACACTGAGCAGGAACAGTGAAATGTAAGGTACAAGGTTCCCTGTCCCTCCCTCCTCTGATCCAGGGTACTCGGTAAGCATGGACGGAGCGAGTGCTTTCTTTGTGCCAGACTCTGTGCTAGGCACTAGGCATACAAAGACAAGTGCAAGTCAGGCCCTGTCCTCCCAGAGCTTGCATTCTACTGAGGAAGTAAACACAGCCTATTAATACAAAAGTGTATGTGTAATCGTGCGATGAGGGAGTGAGCACCTGGTTATTGCAGTCAACAAACATTTACGAGGTACTTGCTGTGTGTCAGGCATAGTGCTAGGTAGTGGGATTACAAAGAAAAAGCAAATGAAGTTCCTGCCCTCCTGGGGCTTCCATTCTAATGAGGAAGGCAGCATGCAAACAGCTATGTACATTCGAGTTAAATCCTGACTAGATGGAAGATTGTCTGGAGGGCCCAGGCGGGGCTTTTCCCAAGGGGCTGATACCCGAGGTGAACCTAGAGATTCCAAGAAGCAGACCAGAGGAGGGAGTGCATTTTCAGCATGGAGGCAGACTTGGCAAAGGCATGAAGAAGGAGGTTTATGTGAAGCATGGTCAGAGAGGGTTTTAGGTGCTGAGCTGAGAAGTCAGTATTTTATCCTAGAAGCACTAGGGAGCCATTGAAAATTCTTCTTCAGGGAAGCTACATGATGACAACCATGCTTTAGGAAGATTATCGTGGCAGTTGTGTGGAGGATGAAGGTCGGGGAGAGACTGATGACAGAGTGAGGGTTGGGGGGCATTAGAGGAAGCTGGGGAGAGGGGATGAGGTTGAACTAGATGGGAGTGAAAGTGAACGGTATGGTAGCTGAGGAGGCTGAAAATCAAAGCTAGGGAACAGCCATTGAGCCTCTGGCTGATTTTCCTTTGTGATGGTCAGAAGCCCTCAGAGGCCCAGAGGTTTGTCTCTTCCCATTTTTTGCTTGGTTCCAGCCTGTATTTGGTCACTATGATAGGCTGGGAATCACAGCAGCTAAGATTCATAGTCATCTTTGTAGATTTTCTCATTGACCTTTTGGCTTCAGAAATGCCACTTGGCAAGTGGGCTCAGAAAATGAACCCCCACTAAGAGAATGAGAATGAGTAAATGAGTCTGCTGTCTGCTCTGCAGTGAGGAATGATGAGAAAGGAAAGATTAAATCAAAACTTTGCAGTTTTGCATTTTCAGTATATTTTTTCCATCAGTTACAAGTACGCTTGAGGTAGAAACTGAAGGGCATTAATTGCACACATTCATAATGAGGATCCTATCTGTAGTTATGCTCTGAAAGATCAGCATTGTTAGCTGAAGCTGGAAGGGTCCTCATGTAAAATACTGACCGAAGTTAGAAGGGTCCTTTTATACTAAAGTATCAGGACCACTTGTCTGTGCTACAAATATCGAATTTAAGCATACAGATGGGAATTCACACACGTGCTTTAATGATAGGCAATGATGATTAACAAAAGGTGTAAGAGCTTGGTTCTAACAGAAGAGAAACAATCAGAGATGGACATTGGAGTGTCCACATGACTCTTTGGCTCCTCTCTGTTGTTGTAATATGCTTCGCATGTTTTAAAGGGCTGAATGAATGCCATTTACAATTTTTCTGATGTCATTACTGATTGCTGTTCTTTCCTGATTATTCAGGGACTATTTTCAAGTCTCTCTGATTCTGTGCCACCTTCTCCACTGTGATTTGGCTATTTCCATCTCCACTGGAAGGAAGGATAAGGCAAAAGAAAAAGAGTTGAATTTCCGGCCAGACCATCTTTTAGAAACTTCTAGTGAAAGATTGCAAGAAGGGGGACGATGATGTGGTTTATCTGTGAATTCCAACCAACTATGCTGTCCATTGTTGCCAAGAAGAATTGTGTACTGGCTCAGGATAGGTTACAAGCACATGGACTTTCTTGGAGTCCAAAGCATTGGAGAAGAGTGGTTAGCCCAGCACGTGGCCCCTGCTGACCGCCTCTGATGTTCTCTCTATGGCTCTCAACCATTGGCTCCCCCAAGCTTGGTCGGTTGGTTTCTCATCTACCCAAGGAATGGTTAGTGTTTGGAACCCCATCTTCTCCTGAGATCCTCATGTGTTGTTTTGTTCTTTTCAGGTTGGTCAAGAGAAAGGAAACTGCTCTTTTCAAAAGAACCCAACTCCCTGCATTATCCCTCAAGAACAGGAAAACATTTTCCACACAATATTTGCATTTTTCACCAAGTCTGGACGCAAAGTACTGGTAAGGCTGTGGGGCTGACTCCTGTGAGTGCGCATTCCTTCCATGGCCCTCCTGGGGAAAATATTTCAAAGAGAAAAGACCCATCTTCTGGGTGAAGATGTAGGAATGTGTGTGCCTGGGTGTTATTCCCAAATCAACCTTTGCAGGGATTGAATTACAAGGATTTAAGGATTATGGATAAATCGTATTTGTCAGTATGCACCTTAAATTGAAGCACTCTATTTAGATTCAGGAAATCTCGAGACTCTAGGGAGCCAATAATCCTTTTAACACACCAGATAGAAACAGGGAATGCTTTTACAACTTAGTTCCAATCTTAATCAAAATTGGACAGAAATATTGGTGACTGACTAGAAAAGAATCCCAAAAGCCACTTTTCCCCTTTTTTCTGACATTTCTTCTACCTCTGGAAACTTGCTCACTTTTCCTTTTTAAAAAAGTAAATTTGCCTTGATTTTTCATATTTTTACATTGGCCAGCTTTCCGCTGGTATCCTTACTTGTTTCCCAATCCAATCCAAGCTTGAAAGCCATGTATATTCCCCACTTTTATCCATTCTATAACAGAAGTTAAAATGTCTCCATTACCAGTCCTATTAGGCAAAAAGGCCCTTGTTTATATAGTACAAATGATCGATCCACAGTTTCACATTACTCTACAAAGTCTTAAAACTGTTTGATACTGGTTAATGTCAGTCTAATTGAGAATTACCTGGATGGGGCATCAGAAGTGAGGCTGGTTGAAAATGTGGTCTTGGCCCCAGTCGTGAATCCCACTGAAATCATGTCTTTCTTCTCATTCCCAGAATTCATGTTGTTTCTCTACAGAAGTTGTGCCTTGGAATCCAAAGTTTTTGCCAGCTATTCACTTTGTTTCCTTGGGCAAAAAACATGTAACTTCTTAACCCTGTCACTTTTGTAGGTTGGAAAATGGGCTTTATGGATTTAGACTGTCTGGCAAGGAGTTGTGATGCTAAAAGAGGCAGATAGACTTCGAGTACAAAACTAATACTCAGAAAGAAATTAGACATAAATGTAAATACGTGCCTTTAAGGATGTATGAAATGTTGAGATTGGAAAAGCCAGTGAGCCTGTTTCTCCCAATTGCCTAAGCTCTTCCCTGACAGTGAGGGGCAGTGGATAGCACACTGGCCAAGAGAATCTTGGCTCTACCCCCTAACTGGCTCAGTGACCTTCGGGGATTCACGTGACCTCTTTGGCCTCAGTTTCTTCATCTGTACAGCAAGAATTTGGCTGAAATGAGTGTTTCCCAAGGTGGGCTTTGAGTCAATCCAAATGGTGATGTGAAGTCACAGGTTGTATTGGTAACATCAGTCCAAATGTGCTGCCCCCAAACTGAACACTGCAGTTCATATGCAGTGTGTGCAGGGCAGATGACAGCAATCCTACCCTCCCTCCCCATTCTGAACCCTACGGTTCTCAAAATCCATCCTGAAATTGTGTTATCTCCCTTAGCTGCCACATCACATGGTGGATTTCTAGTAAGTTTGTAGTCTATAGGTGTGTGGCATGGTGGATGCCATGGATGGTGGATGCCCCACGGCAATAACCTTAGGGTCGAGAAAACCTGAGTCCAATGTTTGCCTCTGACACAGACGGACCCTGTGACCCTGTCCAAGGCCTTAAGTTCTAACATAAGAGCTAATCTGCCTTGCTAGAAGAAGTTGCCTGACCCAGGAGTTCTGTATATCAGTGACATCATAGGACAGATCAAAAAAACAAAACAAAAAACCCAAACTGCAAACTAATGCTAGGTATTTTGTTTTAGATTTTTTTCATGTTGTTTTGCCAAATCTCCCCAGGCTATACTTGCACATTTGATTTTTTTGAGCCCAAACATGGACTTGACATATCTCCCTATTAAATTTCATCTCATCATGTTCAGCCCATTGTTCCAGCCTATTGTGATTTTTTTGTATTATGATCAAAAGTATTAATAACCAAGATGTTGATAGTGGAGCCCATATCCAAGAACCTCGTTTGAATTTAACAAGACAGTGTGAGGACAGGCCCAGCCCCCAACCCCTTCTAGCTAAACAAGATCTGCCTTCCTTAGTATGTGCTTACCCCACCTTGATGAGACACTCGTCAGAGTTGGTGAGGGATGATGAAAGGTCACATTTCTGTAGTGTTTATGGAGATAAAACCATTGATTTCAAGGCAGTACAAGTGTTGTTAACCTCATTTTTCAGGGGAGTAAACTGAGGCTGAGAGAGATTGAGTGGTTTGTCTTGAGTCACATAGCTAGCAAGTGATGGGCAGGACTTGAACCTGATCCTTCCTGCCTCCACGGCCATTATCACCCTCTCCCTGGTTCCCCTTGAGCCCGTGCCAATTAAGGCAAATGCCCCCCTCTCTTCCTGCTCCCAGGTGATGCTTTCTCTCTTTTCCTTTCAGGACTGTAACAGAGCTGGCACCCCATGCCTAAGCATCCAGTGCAACCTGAGTGCATTGGCCAAAGAGGAGAGCCGTAGCGTTGACCTTTACATGCTCCTGAACACAGAGATATTGAAGAAGGTGAGGAAGCCAGCCCAAATCCTCCAAATGCACTGAACTGCTTTCCCATTAGGCTTGGGTTCCAGACCAATCTGTCCATTGACAAGCATGCATTAAAGGACAGACACTGTCCTAGGTGCTAGGAAAGCAGAGAAAATTTAAACAGTCCCAGTCCAGTCTTAGCTATTACTCCTCTGAATAGCCTTGGTCTTGGCAAGGCCAACAGGAAAGTCCTGATAGGGTTAGATACACTGGTGGCAATACCATCATGGCCCTTTGGCCCTATAATTCTAGGCCTAATGCACAATCTCTCCTTCACTGTGTGGTGGCCATATTGGTCTACTAGCTGTTCTCTATATGCAATATTTCATCTCCTGCTCTACATTGTCCTCTTTGCCTGGAATGCACACTCTCCTCTTTCCCTTAGACACCCTAGCTCCCTTTGGGGCTCACGTCAAGTGTCACATCTTGCATGAGGCCTTTCTTGATGCCTCTCAAATGGTGAGGACGCTGCATCCTGAAATTATTTTCTATTTACTTATCTGTGTACATGCCCTTTGCCTCACCAGAATAAACTCCTGGAGCTCAGGAGTATTACCAGCACCTAACACAGTGCCTGGTGCCTAGAGACTTTTTATATTTTGAGCCTAAAGCCACTTTAAAAATATATTCAGTTTTCTTTTATCTTTCATCTATAACTTCTGTCCCTCTGACTTCCCTCTCCCCCTACTGAGAAATCAAGAAAAACAGCCTATTACAAATATGCACTATTAAGCCAAACACATTTTTTTTATTAAAAAGAGTACACTTCAATCTACCCCCTGAATTCATCACTTCTCTGTCTATCTGGAGGTGGGTAGCACATTAACATTAGATGAACTTAGAATCATGGCTGGTTATTGTTTTGATCAGAGTTACTAACTTTTTTGAAGCTATTTTTCTTTACAATATTATTGTTACTGTATAAATTGTTCTTCTGATTCTCTTCACTTCATTTTGTATCAGTTCATAACAGTCTGCTCAGGTTTTTCTAAAACTACCCCCTCCGCCCCTTCATTTCTTGTGGCACAATCGTAATCCCTCACAATCATAGGCCATAATTTGTTCAACCATCCCCCAATTGATGGGCATTCCCTCATTTTTCACTTCTCTGCCACCACAAAAAGGTGGCTGCCATAAATATCTTTGTCTGGATGGGTTGTCTTCTTTCTTTTTGGGATATAGATCTAGTAGCAGTATTGCTGGATCAAAAGTTATGTACAGTTTAATAGCTTTTGGGGCATCGTTTCAGATTGCTTTCCAGAATGGTTAGACTAGTTCACAGCTCCACCAAGAGTGAATTAAAGTGTTTGTTTTCCCACAGCATTCCATCTAGCATTTTTCATTTTCTTTATTTTATCTGATTCAATCTGATGGGCATGAGGTGTAGTACCTCAGAGTTATTTTAATTTGCCATTTCTCTAATTTTTAGGGATTTTTTTTATGACAAAGGATAGTTTGGATTTCTTTCTCTGAAAACTGCCCATTCGTATGAGTGTTGGCTATTCATCAGTTGGGGAAGGGCTCTTATTCTTATGATTTTGAATCAGTTCCCCATATATCTTTTTAAAATTTATTTTTCCCTCTATATCTTAGCAATGACATTTTTTTCAGAGAAATGCTACAAAGATTTTCTCCTAATTTGTTTCTTTTTTTCGAATTTTAGTTGCATTTGTTTTGTTTGTGCAAAAACATTAAAATTTTATGTAGTCAAAATCTTCCATTTTACCTCCTGTAAACTTTTCTACCTTTTTGTTTGGTCATAAACTCTTCCCTTATCCATAGACCTGCCAGGCAATTTCTTCTGTGCTCCTCTAATTTGTATACATTGATCCTCTTTATGTCTAAATCATGTACCTATTTTGAATTTGCCTTGGTATATTGTGCGAATGTTAGTCTATACCTAGCTTCTTCCAAATTGCTTTTCAGTTTTCCCAACAGTTTTTGTCCAGTGGTGAGCTTTTGCCCCCTAGCTAAGGTTTCTGTGTTTATCAACTACCAGGCTACTGTGCCCATTGACTTGCAGTGACTAAGCTGCTTTATTAATCCACCTCTTTATTTTCTATGCTGTATCAAATTCCTTTAATGATGATGGTTTTTTAGTACAATTTCGCATCTGGTTCTCTCCTGCCCCCTTCCTTCCCACTTTTTTTCATTATATTGATATTCTTAACCTTTCGTTCTTCCAGATGAACTTTGTTATGATTTTTTTTCTAGCTCTCTAAAGCAGTCCTTTGGTAGTTTGATTAGTGTGGCCTGAATAAGTAAATTAATTTAGGTAGCATTGCCATTTTATCCTGTTGGCTCAGTATTTGACACTGCCTACAGTTCTTAAATAGATTTGCTCCTATTAAATCTGGCTCGATTTTATTGGTAATATACAGGAATGCAGATGATTTATGTGGGTTTGTTTTATAGCCTACAACTTGGCCATAGCAGCCAAATGTTTCACTTGATCTTTTACTTGACTCTCTAGAATTGTCTAAGTAAACCATCATATTAGCTGCAAAAGAGATTATTTTCTTCATCTTTGCCTATGTTTAATCCTTCAGTTTCTGTGAAAACACACCCAGGTTATAATTTTTCATAAAGCTGTCAATGTACCCGGGCTTACGTTTACGTGACCAGCTGCAGGAACATTTCCTGTGTAACTCACTGCCTCCATTTTGATGCAGGAAGAAACTGGTTTGGATAAATATTATGATGGCAAATTTAATGGCTGTGCATGAAAGCATTTGGTACTTTGGGAGTAGAAAATTAGGGAGGCTAGAAAATGGTTGGAGGGAGGGTTAGACAGTGGAGGAGATGGGTCAAGTTAGAAAAGGAGATGGTACTTCAGGTGCCTGTCTTGGGGATGGGACCTTCACCCTGCCTGACCCACAGTTGGCTGCTGTATCTGCAGTCTTCTCCTGTCTGACTGCTGCTTCTGAGGCTGGATTCGACCCTGGAGGCCTTGAATTGTCTGGCACATCTTGGGCTGGGAGCCAGGACATTGCACTATTTAATCACCAAGAGGAGAATCTGGCCCTAAGTAAAGTGAGACTCACTGGGGTGTCACTACTCTATCTCCGTTTCAAACCAGGCCAGGGATGGGTTATTAGGGGAGAGATTCATAGAGTGAAAGCTGGCAGGAACCTCAGAAGCCACCTAGGCCAACCCTGTCATTGGACAGGTGAGGAAAATGAGGCCCCGAGGGCTCCAGTGATTAAAGGCTCAAAGTAAGGTTCGAACCCAAGGCATCTGCTCTAAACCCAGCACTGCCTCCAGATGCCTCCTGGACAGCCCAAGGAACCTCAGATTTTGTTACTGCTTGATTTTACAAGTACAAACTTGGTTTGTAGCAGGGGCTCCCAGAGCCGTAAATAGCCATAAATATGTCACCTAGAGCACATTCACTTGAGGATGGGGCATTTACCAAGGACAATCTGTCTCATTGGGTGGAGGCACGCTGGGCAACTCTGGATATGGGCGGAGATGGGGAACAAAGGGGACGAATATGCCAGGGTGGAATAGCAAGTGGGGACTTAGGAGCAGCAGGTGGGGCCTAGTATGGTTCTTGTTCTATTTAGAGCTGGAAGGAGTCATCTAATCCAATTGTCTCTTTTCACAGGTGAGTTAATTGATACCTAGAAAGATTAAGTGACTTGCCAAAGGTCATGTGGGTAGCAAAGGCTGCCAATGGATAATTCCCTGAGTGTTTCTCTCTCCCCCTCCCCCTCTTCCCCCCCTCTTCTCCTCTTCCCCTCTCCCTCTCCCTCCTCCTCTCTCCTTCTCTCACTCTCTCTCTCCTTCTCTCACCTTTTCCCTTTCCTCTCTTCTCTCTCCCAATTTCTCTTTCTTGCCCTCTCTTCCCTTCTCTCTCTCGTTTCTCTTTCTTCTCTCTCTTTCTCCCATCTCTGTCTCTCCTCTCGTGTGCATACACACACACACACACACACACACACACACACACACACCGCCCCCCCCCTCAGGCCTCCCTGTTTTCCCAACAGCCAGTGAGGCCCAGGTTTTCTTTGGGCCTATGCCTGCAATCACTTTGGCTAGAGTCAGAAGGTTTAAAGACAGGACTTTAGTTTGCTAAGTTCTCTTTGGTGTGGGCTCATTTCTGTTTCATTTGCCTTTGCTGTTGAGATAAATAATGGAGGCTTTTTGGTCTTGTGGTTCAGACTGAGTGAGAGAGAGTTCCATATGGGGCATCCAGCCGAAGCTGTCACTGATGTCATGATGTGCCTTGGCATTGTCATGGAGGCTCTGCATTTTCTGTGTGTTCTCTTGCTGTAGCTGACAAGTTGGAATCCGGATTGTATTTGCAGGTGTGCCCTGTTTGAAAGATGAGGTGTGGGGGACCCTGTGGGACCCTGAGTGGCTGCATGTAGAATAGAGAGAGATTATGCTTGGAGCTGGTGAAAGAGGGAGCAGGGGCAGGGAACTGCTGCCTGGACTGACAGGGACCTGGGTTGGCCTGACATCCTCCCAGGAGGAGACTACAGTTCCAGGGTTCGGTTCAAGTACCACCTTTTCCATCTACCCCCCAAGCTGCTAGTGCCCCGCCCCATCTTGTTTCCTTGCATTTGTTTTCATAGATTTATAGAGTTAGAAGTGGGAAAGGACCATTAGAAGTCTAACGCCATGATTTTACACATGAGGAAACCAAGGCACAGAGCAGCTAGGTGACTTGTCCAGGGACACACAGCTAGTAAGTGTCTGAGACAGGATTTGAACTAGGTCTTCCTGCCTCCAAACCCAGTGCTCTATTCGCACAGCAAGTAAGTGTGTGCTTTGTACATCCCTCTGTACCCACTGGACCTGTCATTTCACTGACATAGGAGCACACTCCCTCCACCAGTGTAGGTCAGCACCTTCTCTATATCTTATAGTCAGCTGCCTGAGTTAGAGTCCTTTGAGGTTAAATGACTTACCCAGGGTCACACAGCAAGCATATCTGAGGTAGGAATTGAATGCAGATCAATTTTTAGTTTTAAATTTTTTTCCAGTTAAGAAGCATTTGTCTCTCCCTCCTCCCTAATTTCCCCTCAGATTGAAAAAGGAAAAAAGAAAAAGAGAAGCTGGGTCTTCCTGACTCTGAGGGCGGCTTGACTCGCTTTGTCAGGTTGCCTCTCCATAGTTACACAGATAGGTCTGCATGTAGTATGTATACACGTAAGTATGTGTACATATGTATGCATGTGCCTACAATTACATTCAGAGATAGATGAGCATTTCTACATTAGAATAAACAGACGTGTGTGTATTTTGATGATGTGCATGTTTCTCCCCTCTTAGAATGTAATCACCTTGACAGCGTTTTGCCTGTTTGGCTTTTGTCTTTCTATCCCGAGCACTGTGGGAAGTCAAACCGAAATCCCTTTTCTAATGCTTTGTATTGCCAAGGAGGAAGATACTGGCTCATCTAGTACATAGGAGACACAGCCTCACCTGGGAAGCCTTTCAGTGGTTGCTGTGCTCCCTCAGGTGTTACTATCTAGAGAACTGCCTGAAACCTGGCTCAGATTTGATGCCTCCAGCTACCCAAGGCACCCAGCCCAGGCACCCAACTTAGACATTCTATCCCACACAACCCCTGTGAGACTTAATCAGTCATCATAGGATCATTGAGCCAGAACTTGAAGGGACCACAGTCAATCAAGAGGCATTTATTAAGTGCTTCCTGTATGCCAAGCACTGGGGTTAGAAAAAGGATTTCAGTTTGACTTCTCACTGTGCTAGTCTAATACCTGTAGAACCTTAACTTCTCTGGGCGTCCACTGTGTCTTCATCTGGAAAATGGGTGTGAGTAGACCTCAGGTGTGGATTTCTGAGCCACTTCTTTTGGGGGAGAAGGTGTGTGTGTGTTCACGTGTGTGTGTGTGTGTGTGTATGTTGTGAATTCTGGCTCCATCTCTTACTCATCTCCTTCTCCCCACTCATAAGGCTGCACCCCCAGACCAGGCCCTCCTCACTTCTCACCAGGATTATTCCTGATGGGGTTTCCAACTTCCAGCCTTTCCCTTCTCCAATCCAGTCACCTCATAGCTACCCAAATTACCCTGCCAAGGCACTGGTCTGGCACATAGAATTTAGGCTCCATTTAGGGCACAGACTATCTCTCTTCTGTGTTTGTATTTCTAGAGCCTAACACTATGACTGACAGTAGGTGCTCAACAAACATTTATTCATCAATTGACATTATTCTCCTGCTCAGGAAACCCCCGTGGCTCCCTATTGCCTCTAGGATAACATATAGGGTCACTTTCTGTCTCACCTTCTCTCACATTACTCCTTTTGACATAATCTCTACCCAACCAAGATGGTCCACTTGATGCCCTGAACAAGACACTTTCTCTCCCTCTCCATGCCTTCTCACAAATCCAGGTGCTAGGATCCTTGGGATTCCCAAATTTCTGGCTTCCACACCAACTATACCCTGACTCTTCTTCAACACACATTAACTCACACACTTCCATAAAATCAGGTCAACTTGTTGCTTAAACTCTTCTGCAAATTGTCACAAACCATCTCCATCCTGGGCATCAAAGGAATGATTGCTCAGGGGGATAATTCACAATTTCAGGCAGCTGCGCCAATGCAACATCTTCCCTGTACAGCTGTCTGCCTCCCCTCTCCGCCCCCCTGGGATCATCAGCCTTTTCGATTGTGTATCTACTGGTATCCAGATATCTGGTGAATCAGGACATAAGGTGATTTGGGGCTTTGATTCATGAAATTCTATTTTCTCAGTATGTACTATTAATTGGGAGAAGGTTTTTTGAAGTTTAAAACTTTAGCTTGAGGAGAAGGAAGAGGTGGGGTATGTCTTATGGGGATAAACCAATCAGCTGTACTAATCAGAAACTTGTCTTTAGTCTTTAGGCAAACATATCTGGTTTTTATTTCATTCAGTATTTTATGTTCATTTATAAAATCCTGAATGAAATGAAATATCAGAGAGATTATCTTTAAAAAAATCGACAAGAAGTTGGCCTATCATCTTCTCCTGGCTTCTCCTTATCACATAGACATTTTTGTTGCTGTTCAGTCATGTCAGACTCTTCATGGCCCCACGGACCACAGCACGCCAGCCTCTCCTGTCTTTCACTGTCTCCCAAAGTCTGTCCAAGTTCATGTGCCTTGTTTGCATGACACTATCTATCTATCTCAACCTCTGCTGTCCTTTTACCTTCAGTCTTTCTTTTTGCCTTCGATCTTTCCCAACACCAGGGAATCCTATTTTCTCATTATGTGGCCAAAGAATTTAAGCTTTAGCTTCAGTATTTGACCTTCTGGTGAAGAGCCTGAATTAATTTCCTTAACTATGGACTGATTTGATCTCCCTGCTGTCCAAGGGACTCACCAAAGTCTTCTCTAGCATCCCAGTTCAAAAACAACAATTCTGTGGTGCTCAGCTTTCCTAAATAGTCCAATTTACCCAGCCATACGTTGCTATTGGAAAAACCATAGACTCTGACTATGTCAGCAGGGTGGTGTCTCTGCTTTTTAGTCTGCTGTCCAGATTTGCCATGGCTTTCCTTCCAAGGAACAAGCATCTTTTAATTTCATGGCTGCAGTCACTGTCTGTGGTGATCTTTGGGCCCAAGAAGAGAAAATCTGGCGCTGCCTCCATTTCTGCTCCCTCTATTTTCCAGGAAGTGATGGGACCAGTTGCCGTGATCCTAGTTTTGTTTTGTTTCGCTTTAAGCTTAGTGGTTTGTAAATTCAGTGTGAGTCAGCCAAGACTTCATCTAGTCAGATTCTGCATTAATAACAATACTATATTCAGAACAAGGATGAGGCAAAGTTACAGTACTGGTTAACTCTGGTGTGGTGAGGCCCCATCTACAGTGCTGTATACAGTTCTGGGCATGGGATATCGTAAGGAGGATTTTAACAAGCTTGAGAATGTCTGGAAGAGGGTGACCCCAATAGTGGGTATACAAAAAACCATTCTATAAGAGGAAGAGCTTGGTGAGGAGAAGACTTAAGAGGTTCCCGAGATCCATCTTCAAGTATCTGAAGAAGTTCCATTTAATAGAGAGATCGGCTGTGTTCTTCTAAGCCCCAGAGGGGAGAACCATGGTAGGAGAAAGGAATGGAAGCTTCCCATATGCAGGAAGGTGCTGGCACTTAGAACCGTCCCTCAGGAGAAGGGCTGCCTCTGGAACTGGTGCATTCCTGAATATTGGAAATCTTCAAGGCAAGAGGAAGAGAGTGGATCCGCCTGGAGTGGGGTGGGGAGTGCTACAGGAGCCATTCTTTAAGTCACCTTCATTTCCGAATATATGCATCCCCCATTTGCCTATGGCATGAGCTATTGTTGTGTAACCAAGAATAAAAAAGAAAGAAAAAAAAGTAGTTCAGGAGAACCCAACTAACATATCAGTTGTATCTGACAGTGTGTGCTATGTTCCCCATCCTAGTCTCGCATCATAGTCCACAAAGAAAGGAGGGAAGTTCATTGTCTTAACTCTTCTCCATGTCTGAGTTTGGGTATCATAATTATAGTGTTCATTTCTCTGTTCTTTCCATTTGCAGCATCTCTTATATATGTCTCCTCTTCCTCCTCTGCCCCAGTCCTGGTGCAGGCTCTCATCACCTCATGCCTAGGTTATTGCAGTAGTTGCTGGTGCCTCCAGTCTCTCCCACTCCAGTCCATTCTCCACTCAGGTGTCAAATGGTCCATGTGACCCTACTATTCAGCAAACTCCAGTGGGCTCCCTGTCACCTCCAGGAGCAAAGCCCTTCATAACCTTACCATCTTCTTGTGCCTTATTCCCTCCATGCATTGTGTGATCCTGCAGTGCCAGCCTCCTTGACGTTCCCTACACAATGTGCTTCATCTCCCAATCCTGGGCATTTCCACTGGCTGTCCCTCATGCTTGGAATTCTCTCCCTTTCATCTCTACCTCCTGGCTTCCTTCAAGTTCAGCTAAAAATTATACCTTCTGTAAGAAGCCTTTCCCCATGTCCTCTCAATACTCCCCTCAGGGCCTTCCCTCTGCTAATCATCTCCAGTTTATCCTGTCTAAATCTTGTTTGTACAGAGCTGTTTGCGTGTGGCCTCCCCCATAAGTCATTAGACTGTGAGCTCATTGAGACCATACGCTGGGTTTTTGTTTTTTTATTTTTGCCTTTCTTTGTCTCTCAAGGATTTAGCACAGTGCCTAAAACTTAGTAGGGGCTTAATAAATGCTCGTTGACTGACAAGATTAGAGTCATTATAGCTATATTGTTTTCCTGGGGATTCTTACCTCACAGTTCATATTTGTCCTTCTGTGTCCTCTCATTCCTGGACAGGATGCAGTAGATGATCTCTGAAGGCCCTTTCTGCTATGTGATAATATGCATAGCTATTCTTGGGGGGAAGAGATGTCTTAATTGTCTCTGTGGTATTTTTTTTCCTTACAGGATAGCTCATCAGTCATCCAATTTGTGACCCGAGCCAAAGTGAAAGTGGATGCTACTCTTAGGGTGGTGGAAATAGCCAACGGGAACCCAGAAGAGATCACAGTGAGTCAAAAAGCTCCTTTCCCTCTTAGTATATGCCAAGAAGTGGATAGTAGTTCTCATGAGCAGCTAAGTCAGGATGTAGCTTATTTAACAAATGCCTGGCTGCCATTGGTCCCCAGCCTGGGGTCACTTTGAAGTAACTCTGTGACCACCACTGTTCTCAAGGACATCATCTCAAAGCCGTGTACACACTGGAGGGAGTCAAGTGCCCCTGCCAGGGTTTAGATTTTCACTGTGAGGCCCAGAGATATGTTTATTCAACTTAGTCTGTTCTCTGAAACCAGGGCTCTTCTCCCAAACCGCATCATTCGTGGATTTTAGAACTCATTGTTTTAATAACTTGGAGAGGTCCTATCCAAGTAGCCAAGCACTGGATACTTCTCGAGGGTCCCTCCCCCTTGTTATTTAGCAATCAAGGCTGGCACGAGACTGTTCAGGTTTCAGGGCTGAAAGAAGCCCGTGATGGTGTGTGGGTGTGAGAGAGTCTGAAAGGGAAGTCTGGTCTGGGGGTCTCAGGGCTGATTAGTTCTCAGAGAAGGTCAAGGTCAGCCTTTGTTTGGTATCCACAGACTGAGAACCTTGGCAAAATTAGAAATCCCTTAAATAGATCATGGGATCATAGACACAGCCTAGAAGAAACATTGGAAGCTGATTAGTCCACCGACTTCAACTTACAGATGAGGAAACTGTCTCCGTCAGAATAAGTTATACAAGGCCCCACTGGTATTAAGTGTCAGGGGCAGGATGTAGAGCACAAATCTGTTCCCTGATGGTAACTGCTTTGGACACACTCAGCCCAAGGTGGAGATATCTCCTCTATAGCAGGGGTTTTCTAGCTTGCACACATGGGACTCCCATAAGCTTGAACGACTTCCCCTCATGTGGTCATAAGGAAAATCCTCTAAACCTGAAAGCAGTGCATAGATGTTTTACCATGGCTAAGATTATTGGATTTCAGACAATTTGAATGAACAGGCCAAGGGTCAGTTTTCTTGGATGTTAACTGCATGGTATGGTGGGGAAAATGCTGAACTTAGAATCTTTGAACCCTAAACAGCATCCCATTTCCACCACTTTCCACCTATGTGACTTTGGACAGATCATCTGCCCTCCCTCAGTCTCAGTTCTTCATCAGTCTAATGAGGGACTGGACCTGATGGCCCCTGAGGTTCCTTCTAGCCCTTGATTTGGGGTCTTGAGCAAGACACTTCCTCTCTGTAGTCCTCAGTTTCCCCATCTGTAAATGAGGGTCTTGGACTTGGTGGCTCAGGTGTTCCTTCTGGTTTTAGTTCTGTGATGCAGTGATGCCAAATAATGGAGGGACCTCAGAGAATCTGCTAGGATGAGTCTTCTTTTGGTGCTTAGTGGGAGGAGCAGGGTAGTTTACAATCCAAAGGAATCTGCTACCTATTGATGGGGTTCCATAATGGAAAAAGCAGGCCCTATTCAAGGTCGTGGAGGAGTTGCTTGGGAGGCAGGGTCATGTAGACCACTAATGTCAAATTCAAATAGAAACAGATCTCTGCTGCAGACTGTGGCATATTGACTTAGAAAACCATAAGTTTACGTTATCTATGTGGTATTGTACTTTTATTTACTTTGTTAAGCATATCTTAATTACATTTTAATCTGGTCCTGCTCCGTGGGGGAGTTTTGCCAGCACTTTTCACTGTGGGCTGTGAGTTTGATAACTGTGCCCTATAGAAGGGATTTGGATTCAGGAATACCTGGGTTTAAATCTCACTTCTGACACCAGTTGTGGGACTCTGAACATACTACTTAACCAGTGCCTGGCACATAGGAGATGCTTTATAAATGCTGAGAAATTCCTGCAATTTAAACAGATTTTTCCCTCAATAGAAATGTGAATGACTGTTTTCATTTGGCTGTTTCGGTGACAGCCGCATCGATCTCATAGCTGCCTGCACATGAGAGAATGTGTGGTGCAGTGGGTAGGGTAGCAGGCTTGGAATCAGGAAGGCCTGAGCCTGAATCCCATCTCAGCCACTTCCTTTCTAGCAGTGGAGCCCTGGCCTGGCCAGGTGGTTTTGACTGTCTCACCATTTGCCAAACAAAAAGCAGCATTTCCATTTTACTGACTTTACTTTTCAGTGTGGTGGAGAGGATCATGGGAAATGTTATATAAGAAGGACTTTGTAAGCCTTGAAGTTCTACCTATGGGTCAGCTGTTGGTATTGTTACTACTGAGTAAGGGAGAGGTGGGGGGGAGAGAGAGAGAGAGAGGGAGAGGGAGTGGGAGTGGGAGTGCTGGCCATGGTGTCAGGAACACCTAGGTTCACATCCGATCTCTGATGCAAACACTGGCGTTGTAACCCGGGTCAAGTCACTGAACCTCCCAGTGCACCCAGGAATTGGAAAACTCCAAGTTAGGGAACTTAATGCTTTGGTGGAGGGACCTTCTTTTTGTTGTCATCCTCTTTCTTTATTCCTCTTCTTTCTCTGCTTCCTTCTCTTCCTCCTTCCTTTTCTTATTTTTCTTTCTTCTTCACTTTCCTCCTCCTCTTCTTTCTTTTCTTCCTTTTTCTTTTTCTTTCTTATCTTCATCTTCTTCATCTTCATTTTCTTCCTCCTTCCTCTTCCTCTTCTTCTCCAAACACACCTTATTCCTTTTTCTCACTGTAGGAGATTGGGTTCATGTGTTCATTATCCTTGCTTCTTTCATAACTTCCTGTGGCAGACCTTCTGCGCCCCCAACAATGATTCAGGAGTCTGAAGATCCTGAGAGGTCAGAGGAGGCTTAAGCATTCCCCCTCACCCCCTTCATACATCTGCCATTTGTATCTGGAGGCCCAGCCGAGAATCTTGAATCTGATTTCCTGGCTGAGAGGAGAAATATGGTCCCTGGGTGGAGGTGGAAGGTGGGTGGAGGGGGAATAGTGACATGCTCTTCTGCTGCAAACAAGCTCTGTCTGGTTACCATGAAGGCCGGATTTCCAGAGAAACATAAATTGTGGGGGAGATTTCATACAGGAGACTGCTGCCACAGCGTTTAAATTAGGTTCAGTTTCTCAAGATGTCAGCTCAGGGCTTTATTTGGGATGGTCTTTGGCAGGATGCACTTTTAGCTAGTAGGGGAGTCTGTGTGGGAAGGAGAGGGCAAGAGTTACAATGAATAATTTAAAAAGACTCATGAACATTTGATCGGTAGCCACTTTTGAGATGGAGAACAACCCCCAAAGCTGATTGTGTATAACTTTTCATGGATAACATTTTTGGGTAAGCTCTTTAAAAGCCTCCTCTTGAAAGATTGGGCTGTAACTCAACACGCACTTCTCCTGTGTTTACCATGGGTCAGGCGGTGGGGTGGATTGCCAGATCGGACAGAGGAGCCATCATCAGAGCCAGGATAATCCGGGTTCGTTCCTGGCTCAGGCACATACTGGCCGTGTGACTCTGGACGAGTCACTTAACCTCTCATTCCTCTAGAGCAGGGAGGTCTTTACCTGGAGTTTTGCAAACTTAAAAAAAGTGAAAATATTTGATAACTGTACTTCATTATACTTGCTTTCCTTTGTAATTCTGTGCATTGTATTTTCTACATTTAAAAACATTGTTCTAAGGAGGGGCCCATAGATTTCCCCAGAGTGCCAAAGGGGTCCTGGATCCCCCTTGCAAAGTGAACTGCTGCTCGAGAGGCAACTCCGTAACAATAGAAGAGGCAGAGAAAGTGCCAACCCTCACTGGGAGTTCCTTACATAAATGAAATCACAGGACCCTTCCTCATCCCTATCCCCTCTGTGTCAGGCATGGTGCTAGTACTGAAGAACAGAATAGAAAGGGTCTCTGCCCTCAGGGAACTCCCAGTCCAATGATAGAGACAACATGTAAACAATTAGATTTATACAAGATCCATCCAGACTAGAATCCCAGATTTAGCATTGGAATGGAAATCGAGGATCATTTATTGCACTCCCTCCTCATTATCTCGAGGAGAGAATTGTCCAAGGTCATACAGGTAGTAAGTAAAAAGACTGAGATTTGAACCCAGGCCCTTTGCCTCCTAATGCAGAGCTCTGTCCACTGAACCCTTCTATTGAGTTCAGAGGACCCAGGCTTGCATCTGAGCTCTATAACTCCTCACCAAGGCCCTGGGTCTCTTTCGGGCTCAGTACAATTGGAGAGGTAGATTAGATCAGTATGACTTTCATGTGGATTTGAGCAAATTTCCATCCAGGGGGATGATTAGCATTCCAACCCAACCCATGAACTCGCACCAACCTGCTCAGAAAATATCTTAAGGTCATGGATTCAGAACCAGAAGGGTCCTTTGAGATCATTGAGTTTAGCTCCCTCATTTACAGATGAGAAAACTGAGGACTGGGGGGAAGTGACTTGCCCAGGGTCACCCAGGCAGGATTCAGACCCAAGTGCTCTGGCTCTACATCTAGGGCCACAAGCCACCACTTGGCACTTTGCATTGGCAGGAGTCAGAGAACTCAGCCTGAAATCTGGACTCAGTTGATGAGCTTGCTGTGACTGGTGGATGAGCCCCAACCCTCCTGGTGCCCTACAGTGTGAGAGCTGGACAGGACCTTGGTGACCAAGCTGTCCAGGTCCTTCTTTTGACAGATGAGCATAGGTAGCTGCCAGGGGATCAGTCGAGGCTTTGAAAAAAACATTTATTCCTGATGCTGTTTTATGGAATTTTAAAAGTTTTATTGATGCCTCTGGTTTTACGCATCACAGACATTTCCAGTCTCCTCTCACTATTGAACCTTCTCTTACAACAAAGGAAAAGTTAAGCAAAACCAATCAAGGCAGAGACCTTACCTGACCGTGTATGCAGCATTCCACATCCCTACTATCCCAGGAGAAAAGAAGGAAAGTCTGTTTCATCATATATTTTGTGGAACCAAGACTGACCACTTCACTACATTTAATCAGTCTGGTACTTTTTAGGGTTGTTTTCATTTACATTGTTGTATTCATGGTATACATTGGTTTTTGGGTTTGGTTTTCTCTGCTCTGTGTGCTCTGATCCTATACATTTCTGACAAGTTTTTTTGAATTTTTGCAGAGAAAAAGCCCCAAAAGATTAGAGGTGTTTCAGCAGTTTGTGTGCTTAATATGAGCTAACAAGATTAAGTAAGTTTAGAAACTGTAAAGAGAGATATTGAGTCCAGATCATGGGAGAATATAAGCTTCCTGAGGGCAGGCACTGTCTTGTTTTTGGGTCTATACCCCCCAGCATTTGACAGCCATGCAGTAATTGGAATGAAAAGTGGTCTTGGAGGGGGCTTGTAACCTGCTGGCTGTGTGACCCTGGGCAAATCACAACCTCTCAGAGCTGTGGGTGACTCTAAGAGTGTAAGTTCAAAAAAAGTGGAATCTCTTGGTAGGGGGTGTTTGTTGATCCATAGCCAGTTAAATCATAGATCCAGTCCTTCATCCCTATCCACAGCACTCAGGACAATACCTGGCACACAGCAGGTGGTCAGTAAATGCACGTTGATTGAGTGATGGGAGGGAGCAGTCTCAGTGTCAGACTATTTGTAGAGTATTGTGCCCATTTCTTGGTGTGCCTTTTAGGAAGGTTATTGCTAAGTTGGAGAAGAGGCAGGACAGTAAGGGTTGTCTAGGAAGGACCATACAAAGACCCGACCTGAACCAGGTCATCTGAGCCAAGACATATGGCCTGAGGAGGTTTAGTCTGGAGAAGAGAAGATTCAGGAGGAAGGGGAGGGAAGGGCAGAATGGCTGTCTTCAAGTATTCAGGGGGCTATGTGGAAGAGAATTCCTTTGGTTGGATCCCAGAAGGCAGAACTAAGAAGAGTGAATTAAAACTGTCAAGATACAGATCTAACCAAGTGCTTCCTACCTATTGGAGCTGTCCAGCAGAGGAGCCACCCAACTCTAGAATGTCAGCTCCTTGAGACCAGGAACTAGATGTCTTTTCTTTCCTGCTGCCTGTGCCCTGTAAACATCATTCCATCTTCTATCTCTTATGCCTTTGCTCCTATATTTGGAATCCAAACCAAACAGGTGAAGTAAAAACCTTGTCAGCCATTCATCATTTGACAGAAGGCTGCCATCCTTCAGGACAATGCATGGGGCCTATTTGCTCAGCAAGGAATTTGCCTGATGGCTAGGGATTGGGGTGGGGATTCTTGGCAAGAAATATATTAGATCATGGACAGAAGCCTGGACTTGTTGTTCAGAAATTATGTGTCTGCTGTGAGCCCAGACCCTGACATCTGGCGAGTGAGTGGCCCAAAGATAGTGAAAGGCTCAGGATGCCAATCCCTGGGTGAGTGCTGCAGTCCTAGGGTTTAAGATCATAAATTTAGAGCTAGAAGGGACCCCACACACCATCTAGTCTGTCATTTGATATAGGAAGAAATAGGTCCAGAGTGGGGGAAGTGACATACCCAAGATATACCTGAGGTAGTCAGGGGCAGAACCAGGATTCAGACAAGGGTCCAAATGACTGTTCTCACTGCTCCATCTTGCCTCCCTCCTGGAGTCAGAGCCTATGGTTCCTCAGGGAAATGAGGGTCATCAGACTCATCTATCTATGTGCATGTTTCCTGAAGGACAAATAAGAGAGCAGTTCTAAATTGGCAGCAGAGTCCACATGAGCAGATCAAGTCCTGACTGATTCTTTAGTTCCCTGGGACAGAGACAAGCAGAATGGGGACCAGTAGGAAACATCTGGTCATGTATATCCTTTAGCAAGGGGCCATAACATGCTGCCTGGAAGGGGACCAGGTGCCTGCCCAGTTTCATGGGAAGTGCTGCAGGCCAACCCCCCTCTATGGAGGGAAGAGGCTAAAGCCAAGCTGGCCATTTGCCATGGGCTGTGTTAAGGTGGTGAGGGTGGAGAAGAGCCCTGGTTCATCCATTCTTCTCTCCTCCACTTCCTTTCTCTCCAACTCCAGATGCCTCCCAATGCCCTCACTCTGCTACCAACTGATACTCCTGATTGACCTCTATCTTCTCTATCATAGGGACCAAAGGACCAACCAGGAACTCTGGTCACACGTGTCCTTTAGCAAGAGACCAGAGCCCACATCTCACTGGAAGGGCCTTGCATGCATGCCCAAATCCATGAACTATGGTTCATTCTAATCCCCCACTAATTACACACACACACACACCAAAAACAAAAATTAGAGTTCAGTCCCTACTGGAGGGCCACCATTGTGCAGGCAGATATGATAGTATGGAAGGTATGAGCCCCAGGCTCAGTGGAAGTACTGCATAGAAAGATGAATTAGGCTTATTTTGCTTGGCTCTAACTGGCAGCACAGAACAGTATCTAGAGAGCCAGCCTCACTGCTACGGGAATCTGGGTTCAAGTCTCATCTCTGTCCCTTATTGGTGATGTAACATCGGTCATGTGGCCTCTCAGTGCTCTGGGTGACTAAGTTGCCGGAAGGTGCCTGTCTGCATTGGTAGATGAAGTTTCCTCCTGTGGGAATTCTCCAAACTAATGAATTCCCAGGCCCAGACCCTACCTGGCTGTCCACTTGGCCCCAGAGGGCAGAACAAGAAGGAATGGGTGGAAGTTTCAGAAAAATACTTTGACTTGATGTCAGGAAACATTTCCTAGTGGTTGGAGCTCTCTGTGATTATTGCTATGTGTGTGACCTTAGACAGGTTACTTAGCAGCCTTGGACCTCAGTTTCCTCACTGTAAAGCAATGGACTAGATAGTCCCATTATTTACATCTAGCCGGTAGTAGAGACACAGCTGAACCCAGATGGAAACAGAAAGCCACCTGAGGGAGGAAGCAGCTTGAAGGAACGTGACCCCTCATTCCAGCTAAAAATGATGGGTGTGGACTCAACAAAGCCAGGAGCCCGGCTGAGTTTACCACCCAGGAGAGATGCTATGACCAAAGAGAAATGCGTTGATTACCCACTGACTTAGTGAAAACTTTATCAAATACCTAGTTACCTTTTGTAAAAAATAAAATAGAACAAAATCTCCTAGATTTCTGGGGCACGATCATATGTAAGGGAAGGGGAATGTTTGAACTACTGTTGCATTATAAAATAGGTTTGTAACTCTAGTCTTCTGGAATGTGGCCTCAATTTGCTGTTTTCTCCTCTCCTCTGTTTCCATATGTCTGTTTTTTTCACCCGCCTGGTATGTTTTCTGAAGAGTCATATTCAGAGAACGGCGTAAAATGTGGTCTGGCTCTGAGCATTTCTTGTCTCCTGCATACACTGCCCTCCCTTCCTATCCATCTGCTCCCCTCCACTCTCTCTCTGTCTGCCCCCTTACACATGGCCATCTTCCTTTAGACAGGATATAGCTAGAAATACAACTCATCACAAACCACAGTTATTTAGATGTAATCAGAACCCGGTGGAAAAAAAATGTCATTTCGCTGTCATTTGTGTTCTTTCATTTGTTTCTTGGGAAGTCTTCGTCTCTCACTGGGAGCTCTGATGATAATGTTCACTGCTGAGGGGCAGGCCATCCTGGTCTAGCCTGTGCTTTGCCTCACTGGGGCCGTCATTTGGTCCATCGTAGGGGTGTATTGGAGGTTTTGTCTGAAGGGAAAATCACACCTTATCAGAGAGGCTATTTGTGATTACCGGCTTTTGTCTACCTGGTGTCAAGGTCAGGGTATAGGACCCCAAAGGAGCCTTTGGGATTTCCAGAGGTGGAGCTGCAGAGTTTTGCAATGACTTTGCAGAGACCATTTGGTGCCTCAGAATAAATAAATATCCCCAGCCGGCTGGGCCTGAAGGTTGATTCTGGGTCACTTCTCAGCCCTTCTCAGTTGCAGGTCTGTAAGGGCCCTATGGGGTTAGAGTTAGGAGGCACATTTGTCAGCCATTGTTGCTGTCTTCTGAAAACCAAAGTTGGAGGAGAAGACCGCACGCACTGGAAGAGACTCCAGCCTCTGATTCCTGTGGGTTTTTTTGCTGCAGACTGAATCAATCAATGGAAATGGGGCTGGAAGCAGGAATGACTGGCTCTGAACCGCAGAATCTTAACACTAGAGGCCTGAAAGGGTGCTTAGGGGTCATCTGGCTCAACCTCCCCCCTTCTCTCCCCCACTTTGTGTGGCTTTCTTAAAAGAACTGTTAATATTTTTACTGATATCTTTTGGTTTTACATAAGGCTTACTTCCAGATCTCTCTCTCCTTTCTTCCCTACCCTATGGGATATCCCTCTCTTGACACAAAGAAAGAGGGAAAGAAAGCAGTTCAGGAAACTCAACCTACACATCACTCATGCCTGACAGTTTATGCCCCAGGGCTCTTTTCAATTTCCCACACTGCCTCTCTCACCTGTAAGCATTTGAACCTGTCTGTATATATTATTCCCATAAGGTTTCTTGCTGCTGTTTCTTCTTCTATCTGTTTTCCCAAGATGAGACTTCTCAGAATTGCTGGGATGTTTCCATCATCACCCAGGGGATGGTTTTATTGTGTCCCCCATGTGAAGCAGTGGGTCATGCCAAACTCAGAAAGCCAGTAGGATGAAGAGTATCACTGAAATCCGTCAACATGTGGTCATTAAGCTACATGCCAGGCACTTTCCTAAGCCTGGGAATACTAAGAAATGAAAGTCTCTTCCCTCAAGGAGCTTCCATTCTAAGATACAAGACACATACAAGAACAATAAAAGGTAACCTTAGAGGGGAAGGAGCTAGCAGCTGGTGTGTATGTATGTGGGACCAGGAATGGTACCCCCGCAGAAGGTAAGACTTGGGCAGAGTCTTGAAGGAAGCCAAGGATTCTAAGTGGCAGAGTTGGGGAGGAAGTGCACTGCAGGCATGAGGGAGGAAGAACTTTCAGGTGTGGCTGTGGGGCATAGAGCACTAAACAAAAAAAAGTGGAGGGGAGAGGTTAAGCATTCTTTCTGGCAAAATAAGCCAATGAACCTGCTTCTGATGAAAGTGTATAGACTAAGAACAGTAGAAGAAATCCTCATCTGTTTTGTGTCTAATAGTAGGCCAGCTCTCTAGCACAACCTTGCCAAGGTCATGATCTTCTTGAGAAATCTTTAAGCCTAGATCAGAACATTCAGAAATGGAAGAACCTGGGAAGTCATCTATGCCAGTCTTCCAACTTTCCAGAGTTGGAAGCCCCTTCCAACTCTGAGGTTCTGGGGCTTTGTAAGTTAGTTCAATTCTACCTGAGGACTGTAGGGTAAATACGGGGTGATCTACGTCCCAAAGTTCGTGCCCCATGATTCTTGGAAGTCTGGGTCCCATTTTCTGTTTCCAATTACCTTTTCCATTTCAAAAGACCTTTGCTGATTCCAAGGTCTTGCAGTGAACAAAGAGGGAGATATGATTTCTGCCTACTGGCATAAAGTTGGAGAATGAGATCAGAGGAAATGTGCCTTGAGCTGAAGTGAAGTAGATCGCAACATGAAGGTCGTCTGGATCCAAGGGCTAGCTCAGCTTCAGTGGCTGTCTTTTCTGATGGGTACCCAGGCAAGAAACCAGGGCAGACAGATGGGTGATATATTTCCTTCACAATGATATGTAGTTTTGAAAAAATCCAATGAGCTCAAGACCTGTTTTGGTCTTCACTAGTGTCTCATAATTCATCCCATACTCCTGAGACATGCTTCAGAATGTGGGATTAGATGGAGCCCACGGTCTTCTCGGAGCTAGGCCATGTGGCGCTGGTCTGCCGTTAAAGCCAAGAACCTCTGTTGGGGATGGTGATCTGGACCTAATAGAAAACAGCTGCCTTGAGGTGAGAGGCTCTGGAAATCGTTCCCCGTCTCCCAAGACATGCCTTCCTCAGGAGGCCCTGTTGTCTGCCCATCAAGATAATTGCCTGTCAGTCTTCCTAATGGTGACGCAGAACAGCTGGCTGGGCTTGAGTAATGAAAAGCTTATGGAAAGAAGCTGGGTTGAGAACTTGTCAAGCTGCTTCTTTGGAGAGAGAGGTTCAGGATTCAATTGGTCTCGTCCCCTACCCCCAGCCTTCTCTTCCTCCTCTTGGAGGTGTGGCTGCCCTTGAATAGCCAGTGGAAAGGGGAACCAGACAGGAGAGGAGAAGTTGCTGGGGAGTCCACATGGAGAGAAGACTCAGAGCAAGGCATAGTCCAACAGGTCCCCAGCCCAGGTTTATTATTGCAAAATAACCAGGTGCATGATAAGAGTGGCTTCCTGACAGGGCGAGTGGAAGAACATGGGGCAGGTGTCTTAGGAGACTATGGTGGTGCCTGAGCTCTGAGGAAGGGACTATCTTGATGGCTGTCGGGCAGTGGCAGCCCATCTTCCTCAGAAGTCTGGGAAGGAGGCCATCTATCCCAGCCAAGATTCCTTTGGGAATTGAAGACAGATCAAAGTCTTCTCTCTAGAGGTGAGAAGTTTGCCTTGGTGCCACTTGCTTTCAGCACTGAGGTGCCATGGAGAGAGCTCCACGTGTAGAACCCCAGGATGGGGGTTCAGATCTTGGCTTTGCCTCTGCTTTTCAAATTGTGAATAGTTTTTTTTAAGGTACACTAATAGGGCATCCAGTGGGCATAATGGCTGAAGTGCTGCACTTGGAATCTACCTCCGACACTTGACTGTGGGACCATGGGCAGGTCTGTTAGCTTCTCTGAACCTCATTTTCCTCATCTGTAAAAAGAGGAGGCTGGTCTCCAAGGTCTCGGCCAGCTCCAAATGGATGGTCCCACCTTCATTTTTTCTAACATCCCAGGACTATAGAGAAATCTCTTGGCTCTTTGGAGACTAGCCTGACTTTTACAGGAATAATAACAGTAACCTGCCTGATTCATTGGCATGTTCCAGCGATCAGAAATAAGGAAAACAATTCTTTGTGTATTTTTGCATGTATATATTTTTGTAGCATGTATACATGCCTGCTAATGAATTAGCCCATATTTTGTGTTTCACTAAAAATATTTTCAAATGGAATTCTTGTCTTTGTATCCTCAATGTTTGGCACATAATAGACACTGAATAAATAAGTGCTTGATTTCAAATAGCAATTTCCTCAGGATTCCTAGAAAGGTTCAGTTTTAAATGAACTTCCTATTTCCCCCTGCCCTTATCCTTCTCGCCTCTTTCCTCCCTCTTCCTCCCTTTCTTCTATCTCCCTCTTTCCAATAAGAAAAAGAAAATAAGTCCCTCCTAACAAATATTCTTAATCTAGCAAAACAAATTGCCACATTTCCTATGTCCTGAAATGTATGTCTCATTCTGCATCTTGAATCTATCACCTCTCTATCAGGAAATAGGTAGCATACTTTATCAATGGTCCTTTGGAACTGGAGTCAATCCCTGCATAATCAGTGTCTTTAAGTCTATCAAAGTAGTTTGTCTTTACAATGTTATTTTTGTTGAATACATTCTTCACTTGGTCCTATTTACTCTGCATCAGTTCAGACAAATCTTTCTAGGTTTCTCTGGAAACATTCTTTTGTTCATTTCTTATGGAACAGTAGTATTCCAGTACATTCATATACCATAACTTGTTTAGCCATTCCCCAATTGATGGGCACCCCTTCCAATTCCAATCTTTTGTTATAACAAAAAGAGCTGCTAAATTGTTTTTATACATATGTCTCCTTTTCTTCTTCTTTTATTTCTTTGGGGTGTAGACCTAGAAGAGGTATTGCTGAGTCAAAGGGCATGCACGGTCTAGTGCCTTTAGGAATGAAACTCCCTCTTTTCCAAAGATGCCCCAAATACAGAAACGTAGTCTTACAAAGAAATCTTAGTACTATAAGGAGATTGAGGGCAGAAAGAAGAGCCCTATGCATATCAGGCTATTCATAGTAGCTCCTTAAAAATGTGTGTCTTACTTTTGTTGATACCTTGTTTTGATATCATGTTTATCCCTCCCTGTGCTCTATCCAGAAAGTCAGTCCTGTCAACAAAGAATAAAAAATAATTCTGTTCCTTAGTTTGCTCATCTGTAAAATGAGCTGGTTGGATTGAATGATCTCTCAGATCCCTTCTGGCTTTCATTTAAGGTCTGTGATGACATGTGAAGAGAAATCTTTGACTCTCTTTGCAATGCTTTTTTTCTTCAGAAAGGTGAACACCAGGGTATATCTATCTTATGAACACACTCCGCCTCCTCCAGCATTCCTGGGGTCACTGCTTGTGGAGTGAATGGGGAGCTTATGGAAGCTTGAGCAGCTCATGTGACAGCCAGCCAGGGATGGTGAATCATTCATTCGTTCATTCATTCATTCGACAGATAGTTATTGAACATCTTCTAAGGTCCTTTGGGTCAAAGATTCATCAACTTAGAGCTGGAAGGGCCATCTAAGAAGTACGTCCTCTTCCATTTTACAGATGCGAAAACCAAGGCCCAGAGAGATGTTGGCCTTCTAACAACCCCAGGGTGCTCAGATCCCAAATGCAATGGCTTCTTTCTTGTACTTTTCAGGGAAGACAAAGATAAGTTGAGAAAAAAAGCTGAAGAGCAATGTGATTAAGGATCAAAGAGTAAGTGCATAGAACACTGGGCCTGGAGTCAGGAAGACCCGAGTTCAAATCTAGCCTCAGATACTTCCTTGCTGCGTGACCCTGGGCAAGTCACTTAACCTTTGTTTGCCTCAGCTGCATTAACAGTCCCTTCCTCAAAGGACTGTTGTGAGGATCCAATGGAAATGTTTGTAAAGTGCCTAGCACAGTGCCCTGACATCGGGGTCGGTGCTTTATAAATACTTATTCCCTCCTCCCAAAGTATTAAATAAAATGCCCCCAGATGCTAACATAATAAATGCAAATATATTTATTTGTTATAAATATTTATCAATGAAATGTATTTGTTATTTAGATAGTCTAATAACATAAAATATTCTTTTACTTATTATATGCTGTTATATACACATATAAATTTAAACATTTGAATTTTTTACATCTAATAAATATATTCAGTAATTTATTATAAATTCATCTGGCATTTACATAGGGCTTTAAGGTTTACAAAAATACTTTACATGTGTATTCTCTCATTTGATCCCTGAAAATAACCTTGTGAGATAGGTGCATTTAGGATCCCTACTGAGCCTCAGGGGTTAACTGATTCAGTGGGGGTCAGACCACTGGTAGGTAGCTCAGACTGGATATAACACAAGTCTTCTGTCTCCAACCCAGTATCTATCCACTATCCCAAGCTGCCTCTCAAAAGGTATTGTCAACCAACCAATCAGTGAGTGTTTATTAAGCACCTACTATGTGCTAGACACTGTGCTTAGCACTGAGGCTACAAAGACAAACCAGGAAGCTGTCACTGATCACTAGCCTTGGCTCAGTGAGCTTTCCTAAAGTTAGCCAGCCTGGTCCCTAGGCGAATGGCTAGGGACATCACTGAGCCTGTGTAGGAAGTTTTTCGAAGTTGGTAAACCTGCTAAAGTTTGCCCTCCCCTGGCCTAGCCCAGGACCACTCCCCACCCCCGGATTAGTGTGGAACTTGAATGCTGGCTGTTAATGAATAGCTTCATTACGAGATTCTTTGTATAGCTGGGGCAGCAAGGATATACTGGCAATCATTCCCTTAAATCTCCAGCATTCCCTAGATCCAGTCACGTTGGAATTGCACTTCAGAACAGGGCCACTGCAGGGCGTGTAGGAGGATCTGGGAAGGGGAGAACAAAACTGCCCAGGGCCAAGCAGTAGAGTGTGCTTTGGGAAAGCTTGCCTTGTGTCGATAGGATCTCTGATCTGCATGTGATGAGGATTAAAGGCGCAGCTTATCTGACGGCACTTTTCCCATGTTGCCTGTTAGCTTATGTTTTTTCCTTAACCAGACCAATTTAATCCAACAAGTTTTTTTAGGCACCTACTATGTGCTACTAAGAGGCAGCAAGGTGGCACAGTGGACAGGGAGTTGTTCTCTAAGCCAGGACTGGGTTCAAATCCTGCCTTTGAGGCAGGCTGTGTAATCCTGGGCTAGTCACTTCATCTCTCAATACTCTAGGCGACTGTAAGACTAAGTGCTACGACGGTACCCACATGCATTGATGGAGGGAATTCTAACTTTGGAGTTCCCTCTTCCTGTGAAATCACAGGGCCGGTCTGTATCCCTCTCATATATCCTACTATGCACAAGAGACTGTGCTAGATATGGGGATGGGGTGCCATGATAAAAGGAAGAGAAAAGCCCCAAATAGATGTTTTCAAAAGGAGTTAAAGAACATGTGCCCTCTGGTCCTGATAAGTACTTCCCTCTTCTTGTTAATTTCTTTGTATCTAATCTGCACCTTCTTGTTAGCATACACACTGTAACCACGGTGGTAGAATGTAAGATCTTTGAGGGCAGGGACTATTTCATGTTTGTCATGTTATCCTTAGCACCGAGTGCAGTGCCTGGCATATAGTAGGTACTCAATTATATTTTGTTGAATAGAGTTGAGTCTGTCAAGAATATCTTTTTTTAATGTCTTGAGGCTAGGCTGAGAGTTTTTGTTTATGCTTTGATTTTGGTTTATACCTCTGATTTTATTGAGATAAGGAGGAAACTCCCTCTACCAATGTAAGCCAGCACCTGCTCTGCAAATTCTAATCTTAGAGAAGTGTCTGGGGGCAATTGAAAGACTAATAGTAATAATAACTAACATTCATATAACAATATAAGGTTTGCAAAGCAATTTACAGAGATGATCTCATTTTATCGCCATTGTACAGATAGGGAAACTGAGGTCATGAGCGTTTAAGTAATTATCCCGTCATAGCAGAGTTAGTAGATGTCAGAAGGAGGAACTGAACTCAGGTCTTTCTGGCTCAAAGGCTGGCATTCTATCCACCGTGCCAAGCTGCTTCTCATGTTCAATTATTGACGTTTCCTCATGCCCAATTGCTATCATTATATGCTAATAAATCTTTCTAGAATTTTTGTTCTGATTTTAGCGTGCTCTTTAAGTTGTGAGTTTTGTTTTTATAAGGCTGTTCTTTGACAGTCTGCCCCAAATGTCAAATGTACGGCTAGACTCCAGCACATTATGTGCCAGGAAGAAAACTCCTGTGTCTGATTGTGAAATTGTTCTCTGTCCTTGCCTTGTAGGTGGTCTTTGAAGCACTGCACAATTTGGAGCCTCGTGGTTATGTTGTGGGCTGGATTATTGCCATCAGCTTGCTGGTGGGCATCCTCATCTTTTTGTTACTGGCCGTGCTCTTGTGGAAGGTAAGACATTCAGTGAGGTATTGTAGCTACAGGCCGTTGTGATCAGAAGTGAAATGAGGCTCTCACTATATCCATGCCACCTCTTGTACACCCATGCCACGCTCAGTACATCCATGCCTCCCTCAGTACCTCAATGTTCATTATGTTCCAAGCACCCTTGACAGCTCAAAGACAGCAAGCATCTAAGGAAGTTTCCCGTTGGAAAATGCACTGGTGTGGTAGGGTGTGGTAGATTAGATATTGCTTGATGAGGATCAAAATGGCATCCTGGCGCATCATTAGGAGGCACTGAACATTGGATTGGCAGTGGGAGTAAAGACGATTCCATAGCAAGATCCTTCCAAAGAAATAGCATCATGGTGACACCTCTCCTTCTTTGTTCTCCCCAGGATGTAGCTTCCACCCCTTATGTGAGGTGGTAGGAACTTAATGTTAAAATAAAAATTGGCAGTTGGGTAATTTTATTTTTTGTGGAACAGGAGAAAACAGGCAACCATAAGATTCTTTATAGCTATTGCCTGCATGATTTGAGGTTTCTCTCCACCGAAGTTAGATGACATGGTAGAAATAGTCTCCTGAAGAAATGACAAAAAGATGACCCAGCATGATCTTTCAGGAGATATGTACAGAGAGACTATGTTTTGGGGTCTTAAAATAAGGAAATATGATCCAATAAAGCAAGCTTAATATTGCCAAGGACATTGAAGAAAGACATGTCCCATAGATACCAACATGTCCATAGCAGCGCTTTTGAACATTGTATTGTATTTTTTTTGATATCTTTTGTTTTAAGTCTCACTCGTTTTCAGAGATATCAATTTCACTTCCCTGCCAAGGGATCCATAACTTGTAAGAAATACTTAAAAATGAGAGAACAAAAACCAGTACAGCAAAATTAACCAGCACATTACTTGCCTGTCAATCTCTATGATGTTCTACAGCCATAGTCCTTTACCTCTTTGTGAAGGGAGGAAGGTACATATACTCAGTGCTTCTTCAGGGGCAAGCTGGTCATTATAATTATGCAACACTCAGTTTCATTTTTCTTGTTCTTTCACAATTCTGAGACAGTTCATGCAAATCTTCCCATGTTTCACTGAATTCCTAATATTCATTATTTTATACTGCCCAGTAATTTTCCATTACATTCATATGCTGCTTTCTTTTTTCTTTTTTGGCCATTCACCAATTGGTGGAGCCTTGTTTTGGATCCATTTCTTTGTTCCAATAAAAAAACTGCTGCTATAAATATAGTGGGGTATGAATATAATAGCACATTATCAGTAAAATCATGAATATGAGGAATTCAGAGAAACATCAGAAGACTTGTCAGAACTGATGCAGAGAGAAGTAAAGAGAGGAGAACAGTATAGCCAATGACAATAAAGTGAAAGAAAACAACTAAAGGGCAGCTGAATTCAGTTTAATTAGAATGGCCAATCTTGTTCCTGGAAAAGAAATGTTGAAGCCACTTTCCATCTTCTTGTGAGAGAGATGGAGTGTGATAGGGTTAGAATATTATACATGTATCAATATCAGATGGCATTGTATTGTTGGCTGTTTTTATTTATTATGGGGTAGGGCTCATTTGGGGTGGTATGTTGAGAAATGAATAGGCAGCAATAATTATTGAACAATCAATAAAACATTTTTAAAACCTAAAGGGGTTCTAGATCTTTTGAGCTCAAAGGGACCTTCAAGGTAAAGTTTCATTTCACTGATGAAGTAATTAAGACTAGAGAGATGAAGTGACTTGCCCAAAGTCACAATTAAGTGACAATTCTTGGAGTAGAAACCAAGGTTTAGTTCTTGATTCATTACTCATTTTTTTAAGAGGGGGAAGGTAGGGCAATTGGGGTTAAGTGACTTGCCCAAGGTCACACAGTTAGTAAGTGTGTCAAGTGTCTGAGGTCAGATTTGAACTCAGGTCCTCCTGACTCCAGGGCCAGTGCTCTACTCCCTGCGCCACCTAGCTGCCCCGATTCATTACTCTTTCTACTCCATTGTGGTTCTGTTTGTTTTTGTTTTTGAATGATACATTTCTTTTGGACATACTGAACAAAAACTCAAAGGACACCTCTCACACCATAAGTCACGTAAAACCACCAAACCGGATGATTGTCCCTCTCCATTTTTGTGGTTTCCCAATTATAAACAGAAAGGAAGTCAGTGTGCTTTCCCTTTAACAGCTCAGTACTAACCCCATTCATTGGATTTCATCTGAATGTAGTTGCCTTTGAGATTGTTTATTCACATGGGCAGAGACACTGTGTGCTGTATTCCTCTGATTCTCCTCTTGTTACTCTTTGTCACTTCATCTAGGACTTTTCCTGCTTCTTCTAATTCTCCATTCTTTACCTTGTGGTAATATCCCATCATAGGCATATACCACAATTTATTCAGCCATTTCCCAATCATGGGACAACTTTACTTGTAGCTTTTTGTTATTACAAATAATGCTCATGAGAATAATTTTGAACATGAGTCCTTTGCCTACACACGTTAGCCTTCTTTGGAGTATGAAATTCAGGAGTGGGATTGCTGAATAAAAGGGTATGAACAATACAGTAATTTTCAGTGTATTATTTCTAGAATGATGGATCCTTCTGGTTGTTAATGCTCTTTCCCGCCTCCACGGAATTGCTTTGTATATCTTTTGTATTTACTTATCTGTGTAAATAATTAACTGAAAGATGTAGAGAATATGAGATCCCACTGTGCTGATTGTTTCTTAATTATGAAAAAGCATGTGATTTGATTAAACAAAATATGGCCTTCAAGGTCATCAAGGTTATTCAAGATTCCTTGGAAGATGTGACAACAGAAATAACCCCATTCAGTGACCCTCTGATAATAAACATCACACAAGACATAAAACTGGGAGGTATCGGTTCACCAAAAGTATTTATCATTGTGATAGAGGAATCCCAGTACAGATTCCAGCTTTTTCATGTGACATGGACTTATTTACATTTATTCAATTTCTTTCCTTGCTAAATTTGCATTTCAAAGGCCTTGTTCTAATTTTTTGGAAAAGAATGAATGAAAGCCTGTCATGTTGAAGGCTTGTTTTTCTCATATAGGAATATGCTCATCTTTTTAGGATATGTTACATTATCATATTCTGGCTTTTTCTTTTAATAAGTGTCCTGCCTGATTTCTTATTATGTAAAATTTCTCCTCCTGGCTGCTTGCTCTTTGATACTTTACTTCTAGATCTTGGTGACTACATTTCTTACTGAATAAAAGTTAGAATTTTTCTCCTAGAGCCATATGGATTTTATCAAGCCATACTTTGCCACCTTTTTCTAGCATTTCCAGGCAATTTTCTCTATGTTTTTTTTTGAAATATGATATTCAGGTTCTTTCTTTGATGGTATTTTCCCCCAGGAGGCCAATAATTCTCTGATCATCTCTGAAAACTCTGCCAATTACTTTGGATTGCAGAGGTCTTGCGTGGCCCTTAATTTTACTGTCTTTTGATTTTATTCTGAAGCTTGTGGTTTTAGCTTTGCATCTTTGTTTTCCATCCCTGGAGTTCCCTTTTACATAGTGTCTACTGTTTTGTTAAATTTCCCTATTATCTGTTCTAAGCCATTGATTTTCTTTTTTATCTTTTCTAATTCTATATGCTTATTGATTGATTCTTTAAGAGTTCTAATTTCCCTCTAATTTCCTTCAGTTCTTTTGAACTTCTAAGAAACTCTGGGCTTCCTGAGGTTGCTCCAGTCTCGTTTCTAGGGTATTTGGCTATTTCAATATTATTCTTTTCTCCTGGAGAGTATTCCTAGCTTCTTTTTACCCCATAGTACAGCTTCATTGTACTAGGCTGCTTTATTTGCTTATTCATTTCTTTAATCTCCATCCTAGTTTTTTCTGTGGTTTTCTTTGCAATGATTCCTTTCCTTTCCGCTATTTTTGGTTCTTGCTCTTCTATTTTATTTGGCACATTTCTTCCTGCTTTGAGGTGATGAAGGGGAGCTGGGATGAGGCATAACCACTTCTTGCCAGAACTCTCCAACTATGGTTGCTGTATGCAAATCTTATTCACCTTCTTGAAATCTGGACTGTTCCAAAGCATGTAGGACAGATGTTCAGCATAAGTTTCTAGCTGAAGGTTTCTTAACAGCTGATACCTTATTTCAGTCTAGCTCTTTGGTACGAATGAATGAATGAATGAATGAATGAATGAATGAATGAATGAAAAAGCATTTATGGAGTGCTTACTCTTTGCCAAGCCCCCCTCAAGTCTTTGAGGTTAGGTTTGTGAATGAACCATTGGGTTTTCTCTCAGGTGAGGTTTGTGGGGAGGCTAGGACATTAAGATCAGAGAGAATTTTGCCCAGAGCCTCCAGGGGAGTAAAAACAAGAGGAAGGCTGCCATTCTCTGGTAGCTGGATTCACGAAATGCTGAGCAGGAGGTCTGTTGTCTGTTAGAATAGAAATCCAGCTTTTTGCTTGAGGTCTGAGAGGCAGATCATTGTTGAATAATATGAGTTTTGTTCCTTTTATCATGTGATCTCTTGAAATTAAGGAAGATAAAATTCTCTTCATGGTTTTGTTCATGGAACCAAACAGAAATCCAGAAAAGCTCAGGAAAGGGTGGTCCTTATGATGTGCTTCCTCTTTTGGCCTGTGGCTGCTTATTCTAGCTGACTCCTTATGTGCTCCTCTTCAGGAGTCCCTGGCCTCCCTGCACACGAGTGTCTTCCTAAGTGAGGCAGACTCAATTGCCATCTGTTTGGATTTAGTTTTAGTAAGTATGGTTCTTGTAAATGATTGTCAGGGAACAATTCGTCCAGGTGGTCATGCCACCATATGCCTAAGAGATTTAGTGCCATCAAAATGTGACATCAGATTCTTGGATCTGCCCTTAGTCCAGCACCACATAGGGTATGTAAACCCAAACCAAGTCTAGTTATAGAGAAATAGTATCAGGAATCCCCCGAGGGTGGCCTTGGTCTTTGGTGGCTTTTAAGAGGGACGAGTGTAAAACTTTTCTCTTGGGTTCATCAGTGCAACATATTGAAGATAGGAGTTTGGGAAGTTGGTCAAAAAGATGATGCTTAAGGGTTTGGATTTCTGCACCCTGGGTTAGAATATAGGCAGGGAGACCTCAAGGCCAGGGCTAGAGTGTGCATTGTGAGAGCTGTTGAATGTCTTTGCCCAGAGTCTCCCTTGTTTGTCCAAGAGGGAATAAAACTGAACAGCAAGTGAGAGGTAAGAAAACAGCCCAACAATATTTTCTGGGCCAGATACCACAGTGAGGAAGAAGGCTATCCAGCAGTAGCAAGGGTCTGGAATGTCTAAAGGAATGTCTAAAAAGCGAGACATCAATAACCCCCTTGATCTCTGATCTCTAAGCACACATGCACTAAGTTGATACAAAAAGGCCTAGCTGACCTCACAAATACCACTGGGGCTCTTGACTGGTACAAGAGTATGAAAGGTTAAACCAGCATCTCACGTCATGCTTGGCACACGGTAGGTGCTTAGTAAATGTCTGTTGACTAATAGTTTCAAAAGCAACAGACTAGCTTGATAGGAAAGTGGAATAGTATTGTATATTTAAAAGGGGTGGGGAGAAGGGAACAAACACATTGTAAGTGCCTAATATGTGTTGTGCTACGGGCTTTACAAATATTATCTCATTGATTTCTCACAACACTTCTGTGAGATAGGTGCTAATTATTATCCCTACTTTACAGTTGAAGAAATGGAGGCAGGCAACATTTATGTGACTTGATATGGGTAACATAGCTTATAAGTGTCTGAGGCTGGATTTGAACTCAGGTCTTCCTGACTCCAGGCCCAGTGTTATCTCTGTGAGATACTTATGAGAGTAGATCCATAAAATGAGTGGAGAAAATGTGATGGAAACATTTTGGGAGAGGGATCAACAATGGAGGAATAACAGAAGTGTACTGTAGTGCTTCAGAATACTTGGAGAAAAGGATTTGCTGAATGAGGTGTTGGGAAAACATGCTTCTGGCCCAGAGACTTGATACAGCCATGGGGGAGGACTCCTCTCCAGACACTTGCATAGCCCACTCTCTGCTAAAAGCTCATCAATTTCTGGCATATCTATCTTAATGATAATTTTCTTCTCCAAAAAAATGGAGGAGACCTGAGGGAATGGCTATCCTGGACCTGCTTCTGACCAGTGAGGAGGACCTGACTGCAAAGGCGAACATGAGGGCAACCTTGGGAAGAAGTCAGTCTGCCATCTTAGAATTTGTGAGGGCAAAGGAGAGCGAAGTTGGGAATAGTCTGACTTAACGTCCTTGTTTTCTGGACAGTGGATTTTAAAGGGTTCAGAGAAGACAGATTGAATCCTGTGTCTTAAAACTATAGGATCCTAGATCTGGAGCTAGAAGGAACTTAGAAAGTCATTGAGACCAGCCTCTTCACTTTCCAGATGAAGAAACTGAGGCCAGCAGAGGTTAGCCCAGGGTCACACAGCTAGTAAGAGCCTGATTCGTAATTGAAGTTCCGATTTTCCTCACTCCAAGTCAAACAGCCTGTTCACTATGCAATTTAGCTGTGAGGTGCTTCTGAAGAGAGAAAACTCCTCAATGGGATGGTTTAAACTAGTGATTCCCCTGAGCTTCTCCCTAAAGCAAAGACACACCTTTTAAATGATTCAGTTCTTCTGGCAATGCTTCATGATGGCTGGTCATGGCATAGCTTTACCCCTTAAGAATGATAGGTGAGAGTCATTGAAAGAGCCATGGGGAGGTAGATGGTGGCTATGAGCAGGATCCACTTGTGACCAACCAAGAACAGCGTAAGAAACATGGGATGCCATGGGAAAGAAGATGGGCTGATGATGATGAGAATGATGAGAATAGCTCCTAAAGGAAGGTCCCCAGGGAAGATATGGAGAAGAGGCACATAGAGTGGGCAGGCATGGATCACTTGTGATTTGTACCCTTAGAGAAAGTGCCCCCTTTGGAGACAGCTGATCCCCATAGCATTGAAGTACAAAGCTAATGACTCAATGGATGGGAGTTAGCCAGGATACAGTAATCTGTCATTAGAAGGTCCTGAAGACTGAACCAAATGGACTTTTGAAGAGCAGGCATGAGGTGTACTGGTCTCAAGTATTACCCTCAAGCCTTGTGGTCAGCATGGATTAAGAGTAAATTCATGCTGAGTGGTGTCAATTGCTTGAAGCCCCTGCTTGCCCCCTTCGTTGTGCCTGGTTTTTGTGAGAATAGCCACGCACGTAGAATGATAGATAGCCCTGTAGCAGAATGCTTACTTTGGAAAGCTGTTCCCTAATTGGCTTTGGGGGAAAAGGCATTTTTAGGATCTGCCAAGACTTTCTGGAACTGGGTGGCTTCCTGCCCTTCTTGGACCCCGACTCTGCTACCAGTGGAGTGTTTGTGGCTTCCCATTCATCTTGCCCAGTAAATTGTCTGTCCACATGAATTTCAGGCTGCTCAGTTGCTCCCTACATCAGTGGGGCCCCAGCTTCAAGCAGCCTCAGTGGTAGGAGCTGGGAGCAAACCAGACATTTCTTCAAACAGTGAAATGGAGCCTAATAAACTGGCCAGAAACCAAGATGTTCCCAGCTCCTGGATGCCGTAATTTAAACTTCATGCTCCTTGATTGCAGTAGTTGGCTTTCCTCCCCCCACCACCCCCAATGAAATGTTGAAATGTGAAGCTCTTTCGAGAGGAAACGAATGATTTCCTCCCCTTCCCTCCCTCCCTCCCTCCCTTCTCATCATAGACATGATAGGGCTGGACATGTCTGGAGCTGATGCTTCTCTATATCCATCTGGTGCAAAAGGGATAAGACATTTCCTATGGCTCAAACCTCGAAGCTTAAATATCCTAAAATATCTTAAATCCATCTTTACCATCCTAAAGCCTTCATTCATTATACCTGAATATGGGAATTTTGAAAAGGTCTGTGATTTGATTGAGGGAAGGAACTCTCAGTGTGGGAACACTCTCCACTAGCAAAGATTGCAACCCATCTATGTCTTCCTAGATTAATCAATCAACAAACATTTACTCAGTATCTACTATGTGCCCAAAATGATGCCAGATGCTTGGGATACAAAGACAAAAGGGAGACAGAGCCAAGGAATTTGCGTTCTAGTCGGGGAGGATTAGAACACATTCACAGTTAAGTGAACATAAGAGATATACAAAATAAATATACTTATTACATGCAGAGGTAGCAAGCTGTAATGCGTAGATCATAAGCCGGCCTTAAAGCCAAGAAGCTTTGGGTCTAAGCCTTGGGTCAGATATCCTGGCTGTGGGACCCTAAGTCACTTCATTTCTAATGCCACAGAAAGCCCTTTAAGGCTTTAACGGGCAGAGAAAGAGCCAACTTTTCTCACTTGCGCGTTCCCCAGACCCATGAAACCACCGGGTCAGCCCCCATTCCTGTACAGAACAAGTTCAGGGTTCATTCATATCCCACTTTTGACCCACATGGCTGTGTGACCTTGGGTAGGTCACTTCATGTCTCTGACCTGGGTAACTTTCATATTATAACTTGCAAAAGTGCTGACCTACAATGGTAGAAAGAGTTGTCTCCTGGAGAGTTTCCTGTGCCAGTGAAATCACAGATTTGATCGCCAAATGAGAGGGTTTTAGGGGAGGAGGCTGCTAACAACTTGGGGAGCCAGGGGAGCCTTCTGGTAGGAAGAAGTACTTGAACCAAGAGAGCCAGGGATTCCTGGAGGCAGGGGTGGGGTGGAGGAGAATCAAAGCACATGGGGGCAGGGTGGGGAGGGTTGGGGGACAGGCCGCTGAAAGGATCTAAGGCAGCTGATGGATCTGGAGCTCCAAGAGCCCCCTCATTTTCTAGATGAGGAAACAGGCCCAGAGAGGCTGTGACCTATTTAAGGGCACACAGGGAGGGAGCTGCCTGAGGTACTCACGTTCAGAGTCTTGCCCAGGCTCACAGGCATAGTCAATTTCTGAGGTGGGATTTGAACCTTGGTCTTCCTGTCACCACATCCAGTGAGTTATTTTACCTGGACTGGAATAAAAACCACAAATCAAAGCCCTCACCCAACTTAGGACCCACCAAAAAATGAAACCAAGCAAAAAAAAAGCCCAGGCCATGACTCAGTTGTGGAGGAGGAATCTGCCTTTCCCTGTTCAAAGGATCTTTCCACCTTCAGCTGCTGGTGTATAATATGTGTGCGTGTGTATGTATATATGAGTGAGTGTGTGTGTGTGTGTATATATATGTACATACACGTACATATGTATATGCACATATGTGTGGAGCTTCTAAGAAAAATATATATTCTAAGAGATGGCGGTGAGGAGGAACTTAATCACTTAGCCAGTAAACAGTAAGTACTTACTGCATGTGAGCTATGTGCCAAGTACTAGGGTTACAAAGAACAACAGAAATACAGTTCCTACCCTCAGGAGCTTCAATTCTAATGTGGGAGACAATGTATACCTTACACACACACACACACACACACACACACACACACACACACGTTTATGTTTATAAATAAGAGTCGATGCAGAGCAGGCTTGTAGGGGGAGTCCATGCCAGTCATAGGAAACAGCCTGTACAAAAGCCTAGTGATGGGAGATGGATGTCACATATAGAGATGCCTAGATTGGCTCATCTGGAACAGAAGTGGGAAGCAGTGTGCTATAAGCCCCGGAAGGGGCTTTCTGTGCCCAGCACAGCTGGTTTTGTATTTTACCCCTAGAGGGCATAGGGAACCACTGGAGCAGGAGAGGGCTGTGATCAGATCTGTCCTATGGTCCTGCTGCTTAATAATAATAATAACATACATAAAGCACTTTAAAGTTTACAATATGCTTTACCAATGTTATCCGCACAACTCTGTAATGTAGGTGCTAGAATTAGCCTCGTTTTATAGATGAGGAAACTGAGGCAAACGGAATAAGTGGGTCACACAGCTAAGCGTCAGAGGCGAGATTTGAACTCAGGTCTTCCTGACCCCGGGATCTGCACTCTCTACTTCTAGCTACCTCATACTTTTTGTGAGGATAAGAATCTTCATTCCTGCCCAACTCTCATCATGTGATTATTCTGCTTCTGATCCAAAGACATTTCAGTGGGCTACAAACCACTGTGGCTTGGCTACCGAGAAAGCAATGTTTTCTGTCATCAGCTGGTGGATTTATAGCTGTGAGAGACCTCAGAGGGTGCTGATTCCGAGCTCATTTTATAAATGAAGACTTGAGGCCCAGAGAAGCCAGTGGCTTGGCCAAAGTCACACGGGCAGTAATTGAGCAGAGATTTGAAAGTGGGCCCTTGTATTCCAAATTCCATCCCCCTTTTCTTTGTACTGCGCTGCCTTTCTAGTCTGATGCCAGCTTTTGGAGAGCCTTATAAAACCAGCCCACCGAAGGCCTCAAGGAGTGACCTTGACTTGTCTTATTTCAAAGCTCCCAATGTCATCCTTCAGTTTCCACATTAGAGCCCAGGGAGGCAGCTTTGAGATAGGCTGGCTCTGCATGGTCAGGGTGGATTAGCTCTGGGGCTGGTCTCTCTTTGTAGAATAGAGCCTGGCGCTGACCTGCTTGGAGGAATCAAAAGGCACACAAAAGATTCCCTACCTTCCCCTTCAAGAGGAAAGGGCCCAGCAGGTGGGTGTGTCCCTTCGGGAAGGTGGCTTCTTTAAAGGTCCACTTTTCCTAGGCAGTGTCGTCTGATTAGAAGGCCACTTTCCCATGAAACAGTATGAGCTATCAGAGGTATCTCTCTCTATTCTCTTAATGGGCTGCTTCTGGCTGGCATATGGTGTTCCTCATTTTCCCTTGACCCCCTAAAGACACCTTTGGTTTCTACGTTAAGAAGCCTCATTTCCCCCCAACCTCATTCTTTGTCTTTCTGCTTTTCTTCCTCGAGGCTTCTCTCCCCCTCCTGGGCTCACCTGGTTTCTTTTCCCATAAACAAAAACTGTTCTTAAAAACTGATTAGTTTTGTAGAGTAAAAAACCAAAAATCGACTGCCCTCGAAATGCTGATGTCTTTCCCTCTGGCATGTTTGTTTGGCTTTTCAAACTCAGATGGTGAGTTGAATGCTCCTGTGGGCATCTCTACCTGTGTTTGTGGGGAGGGGGCATGGGGGAGCCAACCAATGAACAGAGAGCTTGCCCAGTCTGAACCCTTCTGGTCTGATGGATGGGAGAAGGGAGGGAGCAAACAGCTTCGTCTTTGCTTTGCAAAGTAGCAGGGAGGGATTGTCTCACCAGACAATCAGCTTAATGCTGCTCATTCCAAGCCTTAAGCAATTGGCTGTGTGTGCCCCTAAATATTGGAGAGAAATCCCCAGTGCCTGTCAGTGGTGGCTAAGAAGAGCATGTGCTTTCCCCATCCATCAAACAAGATGATGTGTGTAAGGAACCTGGCAAGCCTGAAGCTGCTTTCTAGATGTTGGCTATCATTCCCATTAATATCATGTTGCTGATGGGAGGGGTATTAGCGTCTCTTGTTTATGACAATGTCTTGTGGTTTAGGATTGTGGGATCATAGCCCTAGAGCTCAAAGTGACCCCTCAACCAACCTTGTTGTTTTTACAGATGGGGAAACAGGCCCAGAGAGGTAAAGTTGACTTGCCCAGGGTCACACAGATAGGTGGTGGCAGGGGGATACAGGTCCTCAGTTCCAAGTTCCATACTCTTTTAACACCATGCTGCCCCTACAAGGGGTCTTTCTGACAGCAGCCCTGTCAGGAAAACACTTGTTATACATTTGTCCCCATTCCACAGATGGGAAAATGGAGGCTCAGAAACTCTAAATGACTCGCCCACACTCACACAGTGAGAAACAGGCAAGGCCAGCCTGGCTCCAACTGGCTTGTGACTAGCCAAAGCTTATGGCCATATCTGGCTCTGATGTCAGGCAGTCTTGTGTCTCAATTTCATTTTCTTTTATCTATTTAAAACAAATTTTTGTTGCTGTCTTTTGTTTTTTATATCACCTATATTTCTGAGTGTATCCTATCTCCCTTCCTTCCCCGGAGAGCTATCCCTCCTACCAAAGAATAAAAAAGAGCAAAGCCAGGCAGCTGAGCAAAGCTAACCACTTTTAAATGAAAGTCTGAAGGTGTATGCAACATTCCACACCCATTGTCCCCCACCTCTGCAAAGAAGCAGGAGAAGGTACTGTGTCATATAGATAAAGCATTTGTTTCCTGTTTACTATGGTACTGGATAATAGAAATAATGGGGATACAATGTTATATATACAGTTCACAGAGATACAAATACAAGAAAAAATAGAGTCCCTACTTTAAGCGCCTTATATTCTAACTGGAGAAAACAACACATAGAATCTGGAAGCCAGGGAGTTAGGCAGGGAGAAGGGTGCCATGGAGGAAGGGGAAAAGTCTGGGGTACTTCATTCCAATCTTGGAGCCCCTGGCCTAGACCTCTAGGACCAGAAGAGAGGACCCCAGGGCAGAAGCATCTCCTGGGTGAGAAGGTGACTCGGGATAGCTTGTCTCTTCGTTACAGTCCAGCTTGACCATTAAACCTTTGCAGGATTCTTTCATTGGGTTTGTTGTGGTTCCTCCCATTTAAATTGTGGTCCCTGTGTGTGTAGTTTTCCTCACTCTTCTTACTTCATTCTGGAGTGCTTCCTGTTAGGCTTCCCATCATCTTCCTTCTTCGTCTTCACTGTTTCTCAGAGCATAGTGATAGCCTGTCGTGTTTGGATCCCATAGCTGGTTTAGCCATCCTCTGCTTGATGGATTTCTCCTTAGTTTCCTTCTCTTTGCTATGACAAAAATACCGTTGTAAATGTTTTGGTAGACATGGAGTCTTTCTGTCTTTGGCAGCAGGCCTTCTGGGTCAAAGGGTATGGACACTTTAGTCCCTTAGCATAATGCTTTCATTTTCAATTCAACTAAATTCAATAGACATTAATTAAAAGTGCATTAACTGTAAGTCAGTGGAGATACAAAGAAAAAACCTCAGGCGGTCAGTCAACAAGCATTTATTAAGCACTTACTTTGTCCCAGGCTCTGGGGATTCAAAGAAAGGCAAAAGCAGGCAGTCTGTGACTCCACGTAGCTTACATCCTTCTGGGGGATGGAGGAAGAACACATCAGATACACAGATAGGTTTAGTACAGGGAAGACTGGGAGGGCAAATAGAGAGTATTAACAACTGGGCAGATCAAGGAAGACTTGGGAGAGGAGGTGGAAGCTGAGCTCATAAATGAGCAAGATCTCTGAGAGGCAGAGATGGGGCCGGGGAGTATAGCCCAGCATGGCTAATGGTTTGTGCCAATTCAGAGAGGAATCACAGGGAGTTTCTAGAGTGGCTGGTGCTCCATGTTGACTCAAATGGAACATCCTGAAGGGGAAGAACATGAAATACGATTGGAAAAGTAGGTAGGGGTCAGAACACGGAGGCCCTTCATTGTTAGGCTGAGAAGTTGGTATTTTACCCTTGAAGCTCTAGGGAGCCACTGACATGGTAGTTTGGTCAGGTTTCATCTTTGGGAAGATTGTTTTGGGAGCTGGGTGGGCCGGGGTCCTCTTTAGATCCATTAGGGCCTTGTTTACATGAGATCTCTTGCAGGAAGGTGAACATGGGAGTCTCCAAGGAATAAAAATCCCTATCTCCTTGACCATTTCCAACTGTGTCCATTACAGTGAATTAAAAAAAAATTAAACCAAAAAGCGTTAGTAAGGTTGGGCTGTAAGTAGGGCATAAAATGGTCTTCAGATTGTTTACTTGGGAGGGGAGAGGGGGAGCAGTTGACCCGAAGGTGAATGGAATAGACCTCAAAGACTTTGAAAGGGCCCCAGTGAGTGAGAGGTGTCTGTCACTGGCTCTGACACCCACTAGGTGGGACCTGGGATTTGAAAAAATGTTCTTTGTTATGCATTTCATCCAGTCAGAGGCTTAGAGATTTAGAAGGGGTGTTAATAGGCCTTGAGGCCAAACCTTTTATTTTATGGAGGAGGCAATTGAGGTTCAGAAGGTTTAAGTGACTTGCCCAGGGTCACACAGCTGGCAAGTGTCTGAGGCAAGACTTGAACCTGTATCTTGCTGAAGCTGGGTCCAGCGCTCTCCTACTATGCCCCCCCCCATTAGTTTGAAGAGATTTCTCCCTCATTAATAATAAACCAATACTTTTTGTGTGTGTATAGACATGTTAGATGGCTTAGTGGTGTGGCTCTTAGGAAGACTAGCCTCAGCTTGGCTTTGGCAGTGTTGGAATCAATGTGGTTTCCAATTCCAGAGGGTTTAAGCAGCTTCTCTCTCTCTTCTCCTTCTCTCTAGATGGGCTTCTTTCGAAGAAGGTACAAAGAAATTATCGAAGCTGAGAAAAACCGGAAAGAGAATGAAGAGAGTTGGGACTGGGTTCAGAAAAACCAGTGAGATGCCATGCAAATGCCACTGGTCACGTGCCACCATGCCTGCTCACCTGTTGTCCCTGTTCTTTGTATCTTCCATATGTGGAAGAAAGAATCTTCTCCAGATTTTTCGGAGGCCCGTCGATGCAGTCTTGTTCCTCGTTCTACCAAGCAAGGGAGCAGATCCCGAGGCCGCCCCTGCAGCCCTGGCACGTGACCTGAGCAGCACACTGAGGCTGGAACGGGTGAATTCTGAACTCCAGAGAGCAAGCTGTGTGCTGAGCAATATTTATGAGTCCAACGTATGTGGTAAACCCTCAGGGGAAGACTGTTGTTGCCTAGAAGTATTTTTTATAAATACAAGCCTTTTATACTGATTATGTCTTTATATTTGTATCAATGTTTTATTATTTCTATTAAATAGCTATAGTTCACTCAAGCACTGATTTCTGGCTGAAACCTGGGAAATACATACATATATATATATACATATGTGTGTGTGTATAAATATATTTTAAAAACCTATTGTATGTTTGAACTTACTGCCCAACGGACTTGCAGATGAAATGAGCTAAAGGAAATTTTTATTGTCTCTTATAGAAAAACAACAGGGCTGGCACTGCCGTGTACCGGTGGCATATGGTGGTGCCATGTACAGTGTGATGTGTAAGCCACGTGTGGTGGTGACATGCTGCAGCCTCTGTGTATTTCTCTCACTGCAGTCTCAATGTAAGTTGGGTGTGAATGGAACCCTGAGGGCTTTTCACCAATGCTGTTTGCTCAAAGAGATCCATCACCTCCGGAAGGGGGAGAAACAAGATCTGGCCTACCTTGCCTTCATTTGGTGGAGAATCTCACTTCTGTGGGAAGACTGGATTAGGAGCATGAGAGAGAGGCCTTATGACTTCCATGAGGGTGATGCTGGCAGAAATCCTTGCCCTGGATCTCATCTGTGTCATTGAGATGCCATACCCAAACCTTCAGGGCCAGTGAACTCCATCGGGCCATCTGAGATACCTGCAAGCCTGGGATGGGGCACCAGCTGCCACTTTGCCTTCCTCCTCTTCTTGTTGTGGGCAGTCATTAAAGCTTCATCCCTAAGCTGCCCAGGCAGCCAGCCCTGAAAGTTCGATCTCACAATAAAAGCACACTGGCAGGTGCTGTGAGGTAGACAGGTCAGTGGGGTGTGTTGCCCTCACTGTCAAGGCTCCTGCTTTGGAAGGATTTGACTTCTGCTGCTGTATTTGAAATCCTGAGCTGTTTTCTATGAGAAGGTTTTGTCTCAGATGTAGAAGTGCTGGAATCTCCCTGGCAGAGCCATCTTTTTCAGGTGTATGGTGGGCTCAGTTTGAGCAGATCCAGATAGACCCACACTAGGAGTCGTGGCACCAGCCCCATAATAGAGAGAGCTCCCCATGCCCAGCTGGACGCAGCCAGTATCTGATGCAAGTAGAGGACTCATGTCCCAGAGGCCCCTACTTATTGAAGCCTTGTGCCTGTGATGAGTCGGCCGAGGCCTGCTTCGAGGACAGAGGGAGAAGCTGTCAGGGGCCCCTACTTATCGAAGCCTTGTGCCTGTGATGAGTTGGCTGAGGCCTGCTTCGAGGACAGAGGAAGAAGCTGTCAGGGGCCATCACAAAGCAAGTCCTACGTCCTGGCGATGCCGGCCCAGCAGCCACCAGCTGAGTTCCTCAGCTCCCTCTCACTCTGCCTCTTATATCTGATAATGTTTTGTTCTTGCTGCACTTTCCTGCCATTGAAATTAAATGCATTTTGTCATAGAAGAATCATTTATTTGACCTTTCCTTACATCAGAGCAGATGATGGGAACCTTTGGAGAGAGAGAATAAATGGAATTCCCCTGGCCATGAAGGCCACAAGGATGTTTCATCACCAGTCTTTGGCCTGTTTGGAGGGGATTATGTTTGGATCAAACCTATACACAGGGAAATGCTTCATGCAGCTGGAAGACTTCGTCCCTGATGTTTTCCCAGAATGACCAAAAAGGAGGGGGATTGGGTGATGTCATGCTGTATCACTACAGGCAACACATTCCCTTGGAAGGTATGGGAAAGTCTGGCTTGTGGTGAGGGGGGGGGGGTGGCTTCCATGGGCAGTCTTTTATTGGCTTCCTTCTTGAATTTTCTTTAATAAATCAATAGATATGAGTCTGTTAGCTCATGATGACAAACACATCAGCTCCTATGGCCAGAAACTTTTTTAGATTCCTCCCCCCTGCCATTACCACCATGCAAGAAATTGACCCCTTTGGAATAATTAGGAAGGCAATGTGCCCTTACAAACAGGAAGGCCCAAGGTCAAGACCCACTGGTGATTCACTAGGATAAGTCCTAGCAACTCTCAGTCCTTTGGGTGAGGCTTTGAGACTTTTCAGTTGCAGAGAAGATGCCGATTTGTATTTGTAGACTTCGAAGTTCTCCTTAAATATGAAATCCTGTGTCCAGTTCCAATCATCATCCCCAAGAAGCATGATTGGCACCCCCAAATCAGTTTCAGTTGGAAGAATCTTAGGACCTCAGATGTAGAGCTAGAGGACCTTCAAGGTCCAACCCCCTCACTTTACAGGTAAGGGAACTGAGATCCATGAGATGAATCAACTTGTCCAATGTCCCACTGGTAGTAAGCTATAGAGCTGGGATTTGAAACCTTGGCATTGGCCTCCAAATGAGGTGCTCTTTACCTTATTTTACATAAGGAGAAGCAATGAAATGTGGGGGCTTCCATTTAAGAGTGCCAAAGCCCTTAGCTGGGCTCATTCCCACAGATCAGTATCCCAGAGCCCTGCAGTTTCATCAGCATGCTGATCTCCCCACCATGCGGATTGTAGCTCTTCCGTAAGTTAGTCTTACAGAGAGACAGATGCCTGAGACTGAGAGGGATTGTGACTTGCCCATTGACACACAGCAGGTAAATGTCAGTCGAACCTGAGTTTTCCCTCAAGAATAAAGAATAGTTTCCCACCGTGCCAGTTTGCTCTAAGCAAATATGGATGCCAGGCAAAAGATAATGCTTGAAAGGAATGGTGAGCTGTGGCTTACTGAAGTAGGGGGGTTGAAAAGTCCAGCCTACTGTAAGAAATGCCTCAGAGTGGGGCAGGTGGTCCCACCAGAATCCTCCGTAGAGCCTGCTGACCCCTTCATCAAATCAGGTAACACGTCAGTGTCTCCCAGCAGCTTCTCCGAGGGTTTCCCCAGCTTCCACCTAGTTGGTGGTTTGGGGCCCATGAGTAGAATGTAAGCCTGGTGAGGCAGGAAGTGGTTAGGCCTTTGCTTCTGTATTCCCAGTGTCTGACACATAGTAGGAGTTTAATTAGGGCTTGTTGAATTGAATGAGTAAGGTGTGGTTTCTCTGTGTTCTCAGTAATATTCATTGTGGGTTTTCTCCTCTCTTGCTCCCAGGTAAGGTAGCTGACTTCACAAACATACCTGTGACCCAGTCCCACTGGTAGCAATATCTTCTGCTTTCCTCCCAATGTATTACCTAAGGTTTTTGTTGACCTTCAGAGAGAATAAAATGTTTACTAGCTTCAAAAGAGGACTTTTTGCTTTAGAAGGTAGCAAAAGCAATGCCTCCTGTTTGGGGCTGACTCTCTGCCGTGTGACCCCCAGGAGAAATGAGTTCCATAAGGTGAGATTTTGACTCTTCGTGTAAAATCACTCAGGAAGTCCTTGAAAACAGGGGTGCATTAGCAAGAGCTGCCTAGGAAGCCTTTCCTTCTGCTTTATTGTAAAAAGGCCTGGGGTCATCATTCCTTACCAGGCAGGTCACTAAAGACCTCAGTGGGCAGGCCTTCAGAAGCCCCTTTAAGCCTCAGCAAGGGTCTACGGACGGCTCATTGTCTTTGTGAAGGATACAATGGAAAATCACGTTGGTATCAAGAGTTATGTGGCTCTTGCCTCCTGAGCTACAGGGAAGGAGATAAGTGAGGAGCAACATCCTTCCCAGGAAACCCCCAGCACCTGTTTTCATTGAGTCAGGAAAGGAATTAACAGAGGGGTCCATGTCAAGGCCAATATCTCCCAAATGGAACTCTCAGATTTGCCTTGGGTGAGCCAGAGTGCCTAAGCTGAGTGCCATTTGTAGATTAGGGATGTTAAATATAAATTTTTTTTTATCAGATTAAATGTATAAGGTTTCAACTCTTCCCTAACTTGAGGGGCATTACGTAAAGAAGGAGTTTTTTTCGGGGCAAGGGATAGAGGAAATCCTTTAGCTAACAGTAGACAGAAAAATAGGATGTTTTTCAAAATGCTCCAAGTGTGTAAGATGTTATTTGTATTTTTAGAGTAATGTTTCACATTAATATATAAAATATGCACATTAAAGAATGAATAAAAGAATCCTTGGTTAAGTGTGCGATAAGGAAGCAATAATCCTCACTGTCCCTATCACTTTGAAAGGAATGGTAATTCCCAGTTTGATATTGAATGTCTTCTGTGTTTTTGGTCTGTTTGGGGAATGGGGCCCAATTCTGAAGCCAATAAAGGTGCGGTGAGACCTGGTGATCAAGAATGGAAGCTTCGCTTGAGGATTGGGCTGATCCTAATGGAAGGGGGCTCACTGTCAATGCTTCACTTTCTAAACCTCACTAATGGACAGAGAAACTGTAAATTTCCCTCATGAATGTTGCTGGGAGGGGCCGCTCCCTCTCCTGATTTTGCCTGTATTTGCATTTCTATGGTCACTTATTTTTGAATTCACTTGCACTGTTTTGGAAATGCCAGGTTTACAAAAATTCATGTTTGGAATAAAAGAGAAAAAAGATGTAAATGATTGTAATATTTTCCCCCTTTGTTCCTTCTTGATTTATCAAATGCGCAGTGCAAGCTCACGTGCGCGCGCGCGCACACACACACACACACACACACACCCCTTAGCAAACTCTCTCCCTTATCCCCTCAATGTCTCCAACTGAATACACAGTATCTTGTGGCACAATTTGGGAAAGTAGCCATTTGAAGACAGATAGGTAATGCATGTGGTGTTTGAAGAACCACAGACCAAGCTGGGAGGAGTCGCCTGGCTGCAGGAAATCGCACCACTTCTATTGGGCAAAGACCACGGTATTTCTTTGTCTCAGATTATGTTATAGACAAAATTACAGGAATGGCGAGCTCAATCAGCCAATGACAATTCTTCCTTCTGGATCCTGGTCTAGGCTCTGCTGATTAACGCTACAGAGATGGGATTCTTAATTAGGGCTCCATGGATAGAGTGCTAGGGGTCTGTGAACTTGGATGGGAAAAGGAATCACATCTTTATTTTCGGTAACCTCTACCTGAAATAGAATATCTCCTTTGGTTATTTAAAAATGTTATTCAGAAAAGGGGTCCATAGGATTTACCAGACTGCTAAAAGGGCCATGCCACAAAGGTTAAGAACCTCAGCTTTAGAGAGACGCATGTTGTCTCTTTATAGCCTGGCAGGTTTATTTTTTGGTGGCGGAGGTGGGGGGGGGTGGGATTGTTAAGTTTATATTTCCTTTGAGTTTGAGTTTCTATTTCCTTGGACTAGCAAGGTGGTGCTGTGGATAGTGCCCATGGAGTCAGGAGGACCTGAGTTCAAATCCAGCCTCGGACCCTGGCTGCGTGCTCTGTTTGCCTCAGTTTCCTCATCTGTAAAATAGCACCTTTGTAGGGCGGTTGTCAGGATCAAATGAGATAATATTTATGAAGTGTTTAACATAATGCTTGACACAGAGTAAGCATTACATAAAATTGAACTGTTATTATCATTAGCTATTATTGGATTCCTCTTGGCACAGAGCTAGAAGAAACCTCAGCAATCACCTGGTCAAATCCCCTGATTTCTCCTTGTCATTTAGTTGTTTTTCAGTTGTGTCCGACTCTGTGTTTCTTGGCAAAGATACTGGAGTATTTTGCCATTTCCTTCTTCAGCTCATTTTATAAAGAGGAAACTGAGGCCAGTGGGGTTAAGTGACTTGCTCAGGGTCATACAGCTAGTAAGTGTCTGAGGTCAGATTTGAACTCAGGACGAGGAGTCTTCCTGGCCTCAGGCCTGGGGCTCGATTCACTTTCCCCCCTGATTTTATACATGAGGAGAGGAGTTATTGCTCCGTTTTATAGGGAGGATGATGGGATCATAGATTCCAGTTGGAAGGACTCTCAGAAGACATCTAGTCCCACCCCTGAGACCTAGGGAGGTGCATGGCCACGCTAAGGTCACGCAGGGAGTCGGTGTTCAAGGTGGGATTTGATCCTCTTCCCTCTGACTACGTTACTGTTTCCAAAATCTCCCATCGCTGACTGATGGTGGAACCTCAGAAATGGTGTAGGGGCTTTCTCCTCCAATCTCTGCGGCTAAGGAGAAGAGCCCAGGTAGCTGTCTGAGGCAAGGAGAAGGTAAATGACCTGCCCAGAATTCGGCTTCTAGTAAATGGCAAAGGCAGGATTTGAATTCAGACCTTCCTGTTTTTGGCCTAGCATTCTACCTGCTGTACCATGCGGCCGGTGCCGCTTGATGATTGTAGGAAAACCCCTTTAATTCTCCCCCTCCAGATGGGCACTCGGCACGCTCTGAACGATTTCCCATCTCATGATATTAAAAAAAACCCTTATTAACTTTCCCCTTAAGGAAATGAGGCCAAAGTTGCCAGTTTTTCATTTATCACTGCACCCCCCCTGCCCCCGCACTGTCCTATTTTGCTTTTTTCTGCCACCCAAAAATAAAAATCTTTTTTCTTCTCACTTCCCCATGCCTTTTTAGTCCACTGTGACCTTTACATATCTCCTCTCTTTATCTCTCCTATGGCCAGAGGCCCTTACCTATCATTTCTCTTCCTTAATTTCTGAACCTCTGTCTTACCCTTTGTCATCTTGTTTGCCTCTGTACCCCCAGCCGCCTCCCCAGGAACTCTCAGTCATGTCCCTTTTCTACCAACATTCTATGGGCCAGGCCTCTGATCACTCAGCATTAATGAATGTCCCCAGGCAATTGGCTTAATCTACTCTCAAGGATTTAAATAGCCCAGGAAGAAGTCCACAGAGGAAGAGGATGGGTGACAGAGAAAAGTGGGGACGGATGGGGGGAGCCAGCTGGGTTTTCCCAGTAGAGCCAGAGGGCCTTTGGCTCCTACAGAGACAAGATAATGCAGCAGCAGCATGGTTTCCACTTGGGTGAGTAATCATTGGCGCCAAAACACCAGTCAAGAAACCCAGCTTCCAGTCACTGATTGGGGATTAAAAAACAAAACAAAACAAAACTCTTGCATGGGCTGCAGCTATAAAGAAAAGCAGCATCTTGCAGTGATGGTCAAATTCATTTCTGGGGCCCAAAATGGTTTTTTTTTGGTTTTGTCCTCATAACGCTCAGGGAAGTGAGGCACTATGGTGCAGTGGACAGCGAGCTTCTCTCAGAGCCTGGAAGACCAGGGTTCTGGACCTGCCTCTGATACGTGCTGGCTCTGTAACTCTGGGTAGGTAATTCAGCCTCTCACTTGTCTAGGTGACTCTCTAAGTTATAAAGGAGGTGACAACTGGCTTTGGGAGATGGAATTTCTTCACCTCAGAGTCCCCTCTATCAAGGGACATGATGGTAAATGTTTAACAACTGTATCCCCTCCCCCCCCAGTAGGCACTTTACATTGAATCTGCATCAACATTTTCTCCAACACTTTCTTATGTCTACACAATCCAGAAGCACACGTGTGAGTGTTTTGAGTGCTTGTGGCTCTCGCTCGCACACATACATACGCACACACACACACACACACACACCCTGATTTGTAGCATTTGTAGATTTCTCAGGTATGAATGCTTACACTGAAAATTTTGGCTCTTGGCTGGGTCCAGAGTGCCCCTGTTTATATGAATGAAATCATAAGCCCAGTTCCTCTTCCAAACTACTGACTCCACGGCTGGAGTTATACTTTCTGAGAAGGTCAGTTCAATTAAATGAATATTGAATAAGTTCCTACTATATGCTCGACACTGAGGCAGCCGGGCAGTTAAATTCCACAGAGGGGATACATTAGGCAAACAGAGAAGCAGATACAAAGTAGCTGGAAGAAAGTGAAGCCCTAACAAGTAGGCAGATCATATAGAAAGCATTTAATAAAGACTTCTCAATTGATTGATCAGAAAAAGCATCCAATGGACAGCAGTAGCTTAGCTTAGCCTTGTAATGAAGTTAAAGATTCCAAGATGTAGAGGTGAGGTTTTAGACATCAGAGACAGCTCATGAAGAGGCATGGAGGCAGGAGATAAGACTGCTGTTTGTAGACCAACAAATAGCCAGTTTGGATGAACCATAGGGAGTGAAAGGGGGAAATGATAACAGGCTTTATTTCACTTTTTAAAGGTAGGCTGGAGTCAGATTGTGAGGGTGTTAAATGCCAAACACAGTCATCTGTAATTATTCTAGAGACAGTGGGGAGCTATTGAAGATTCTTGAAAAGAGGAGATATATGGTTAGTCCAGATCATTGCAGAGAGCAGTAAGACGACGAATCATATGTGAATCAGCACCAGTTTACTTAGTGGATCCCTCCCCCCTACCCCAACCCCTTTCCCAAAATAAGACAAAAATGACATCGCCCATCTCGGCCTGTTTTCTCATCTATAAAATGTGGATAATAAGAGTACTGACTTTGCAGACTTGTTGAGATTAAATGAAATAATAAAATCAAATGACTGCCTTCAGCCAAAGAGATCTCAGAACTGCTAGCCTCAGCCTTCTGTTGGTGGAGATTACAGGAAAATTACTATTTAAAGACAGAAGTCATGTTGCTAAGGGCTTTAGATGTCAACTAGGGAGTTTGCATTGGGTCTGAATAATAGGGAGCCACAGAAGGTTCTTAAGCATGGGAGTCCTGTTGCCAGACATGTGTCTGGGGAAGGTTACTCGACAGCTTCGTGGAGGATAGATTAGAGTGGGAAGAGACTGGAGGACAGGGAGACAAATTAGAAGGCTATTATAATAGTGCAGGTGGGAGGTGACAAAAGCCTGAACCCCAGCTAGCTTAAACCTTCTTCCTGAAAAATATGAGATGGAGTGGGAATCATGAGAGGGGAGATAAGTGAGTACACAATATACCAATATAACTGATGGAAATACAGTCCAAGCAATCCACTTTATGCAATAATGATTGAACCCTCCCCCTCCCTTCCAGTGCCCAGTTCCTGTTATCCTGCTGTTTTGTTTTCTCAGGGTCACACAGATGGTAAGAGTTAAAGAAAAGATGGAACCCAGGTGTTTCTGCTTCCTAATTAGGCATGCTGTTCACTATGCTAAGCTGCCTCCCCAAGCACTCTCTGGGCTAGGTGCTGTGTGCCTAAAAACACACAATACTTACCCTCAAGGAGCTTATCTTCTACTTTGGAGATGCAACATGGAAATAGACAAGTAGATACAAAGTATATTTGTCTACTTACATACATGCAAAATCATACAAAAGTTTTTTTTGTAAATAGTATTTTATTTTTTCCAGTTACATATAAAGATAGTTTTCAACATTCGAGTTCCAAATTTTTCTCCCTCTTTCTCTTCCCAAGATGGCAAGTAATCTGATATAGGTTACACATGTGCAATCATGGAAACATATTTCCACATTAGTCACGTTGTGAAAGAAGAAACAGAACAAGAGGGGAAAGCCACAAAACCAAAAAATAACAAAAAAGTGAAAATAATATTCTTCAATTTGCTTTCCGACTCCATAGTCCTTTCTCTGGATGTGGATAGCATTTTCCATATGAGTCTTTTGGAATTGTCTTAGATCATTGCATTGCTCAGAGGAGCTAAGTCTATCAAAGTTGGTCAGCTCACGGTGTTGCTGTTACTGTATACGGTGCTCTCCTGGTTCTGCTCACTTCACTCAGCATCATCAGTTCATCTAAATCTTTCCAGGTTTTTCTGAAATCTGCCTGCTCATCATTTCTTATGGAAAAATAGTATTCATTACATTCGTATACCACAACTTGTTTAGCCATTCCCCAGTTCATGAGCATTCCCTCAATTTCCGTTTCTTTGCCACCACCAAAAAGCTGCCATAAATATTTTTGTACATGTGGGTACTTTCCCCTTTTTATGATCTCTTTGGGATGCAGACCTAGCAGTGGTATTGCTGGATCAAAGGGTATGCACAGATTGCTCTTTGGGCATAGTTCCAAATTGCTCTCCAGAAACTGGTTGGATCAGTTCACAACTCCATCAACAATACACTATTGTCTCAGTTTTCCCACATCTTCTCCAACAGTGATCATTTTTTCGTGTCATATTAGTCAATCTGATAGGTGTGAGGTGGTACTTCAGAATTGTTTCTCTAATGCCTAGTGATTTAGAGCATTTTTTCATGTGACTATAGATAGCTTTAATTTCTTCACCTGAAAATCATCTGTTCACATCCTTGACCACTATCAGTTGGGGAATGACTTGTATTCTTATAAATTTGACTCAGTTCTTCATATGTCTGAGAAATGAGGACTTTATCAGAAATACTGGCTGTAAAAATTGTTTCTCATCCCTCTGCTTTCCTTCTAATCTTGGTTGCATCCAATTTTGTTTGTGCAAAAACAAAGTATTTTCAAGGGGAAGAAACTTCCTGTATGTTTACAAAGTACATTGCTACATTTAGCAGGCTGGTTTGATTGGACAAAAAAGCAGCACTTGGTTTTTACCCTTACCTAAGACTATTTCAGTTCTTTTCCTTTTGCAGAAAGAAGTCTGAGCAGATATTAATACAGTAATAACAGCTCCCATTTCTGTATCACGGAAGATTGCCAAGGCACTTTCCTTCCAACAATCGGATGAGTTTTATCATCTCCATTCAACAGAAGAGGAACCTTGGGCCAGGGGAGTTGAAGGCATTGCCTGAGGTCACCCAGGTGGCACCTTCTGTAGCTTGCCCTCAAAGCCAGACCTTCCGGCTCTGAGAACAGCACTTGGCACGATTGAAGCAATAGTGCATACCTGGACAATGAAGTTCTTGTATCTAAAAACCCACCCTCTTGATGTTTAAAGAAATGCAAATCCAGAGGGCCGGGGGAAGGTCTGGAGAATCATGTTGAAGGAAGACACTCTTCCAGTTTTGAGGGATTGTGAGAAATGTTATTTGTAAAACCCTTTAGGTTAAGGGCGCAGAGGGCTAGAGGATCACATGACTTCCAGGAGATGAAGTGTTTGTCTTGTCTGGAAATGCTCAGTGATTTGGCCCCTTGAAGGCCAGATCCACCCACGCCCAATCATGGGAGTGAAGAGGAGAGCTGAAAAGGATGGCCAGGGTCAGTCATCACTTTGGCCTGAAGCCTCCAGCTGTGGGGCTTCACCATTTCCTCTTTGCTTTGCTGGCCCAGCCTTGCAGACATTTCCTTGCTATGGTCACTGGGTCTCTCTCACAGAATGAGGACCTTGTCCCTTGTAGCTCTGAGCCTATGCTCTGGCTTCCTGTTCAAAGGAACCTGGGGTTGGACCAGGAAAGGTTGGAATGGAAGCTGGGAGCACCTGGGTGGATGGCTTCCAGCCAAGCCTGCTTTTCCTTCAGACCCTCTTTGTCTAGTGAGGGTCAAGTGCACACCCGGATGTTCCTGCAAAACTGTCAGAGGGCATTCTTGTATGTTTCCACTGATGCTTTAGGAGAGATGTCACCATTCTGGTTTTGGTGATGAGTATCTGTGGAGGTCACTAGGTCATAGTCTTTGTCATATCTCTTAGGACACCTCAGCTCCTAAATATGGAGGATTTAGAGTCAGATCAGACTTTAGAGATCAGCCAGTCCAACCCTGTCATTTTACAGAAGAGGAAACAGGCCTGGAGAGGCCCCTTTGTTGTTCAGTCTTTTTTTTTCAATTGTGTCCAACACTTTGAGACCTCATTTGGGGTTCTCTCAGCGGAGATCCTGGAGCAGTTGGCCATTTCTTTCTCCAGATCATTTTACGGATGAAGAAACTGAGGCAATCTTGTTTGTATTTTGTCTCCTCTGTTAGATTGTGAGCTCCTTGAGAGCAGGGGCATTTGCTTCTTTTTGTATCCCCTGTGCTAGCACAGTGCCTGGCACATAGTAGGCACTTAGTAAATGCTTGCTTACCTCACTTCACTTGGCTTGATTTGCACCGAGAAGGTCTTGAATTCTGGGAAATTGTATTCAAGGAGTTGAATTCAATGTAACTCAAGGAAAAATGAATGTAGAATCATGGGATCAGAGATTTCAAGTTGGAAGTGGTTTCAGGGGCGATCTAGTCTAATCCTTTTCATTTTACAGATGGGGAAACTGAGTCCCAGAGAGGTTGAGTAACTCGCCTAGAGTCATGTGCTAACAAATAACAGCTGTGGGTTAACATTAACCTCAGTACTCTACGGCTGCCCTCCACTCCTCTCACAAGGCCTCTTGCCCTGGGTCAGCACCTTCCTCATTAAAGCCTTTCCCAGGGGACTTTGCTGCTGCCATTGGGCAAGGGCGGCCCTCTGGGTTCTAGCCAATTGGGAATCTGCATTTTCTGGCTCAGGTGTTGGCCAGCCCCTTTGGGCTCAACACTCCCTTTCTTCCTGCAACCCAGTACTCCTGCTCCCCTAAACTCTTCAGAAAGAACAGTTTTGTCTTTGGTCAGGGCAACTTTGGGCTCTGAAACCTCTGGGGAATAGACTAGATCTTGCCTGAAGCTACGCAGATAGCAATACCTCTGTGCTTCATACTTACATCCAGGTGTCCCCAGGCCATCCAAGTCCTCGAAACTCCCTTTATCAAGGGAGATGCTGAAGGGAAAAAGGCTGCTGGGGAGTTCAAATTTTGACTTTGCTGACCAAGTACAACTGGCCTCCAGCCTGTGGCCAGCTCTTTCGAAATGGGCACTAAAGAAACATGAGAAAGGCTCCTTTTACTCCATTCCCAAGATGACTCTGGGCAGACTCGGGAGAGTCTGTGTTTCTAAGTTTAGTCTTTGGCTGTGCTGGAGTTCAGAATACCATGCCCTGGCTCTGTCCACACGGAGGTTTCCACTCCCTGAATGTCTTCAAGGAAGAACTGTAAGAGGAGCTATCCAGAAGCAGGGGATTCTTGTTCAAGTATCAGGTGGGCTAGGTCAAGGGTTCTTCACCACTCCTTGGGCAGTTTGGTGAAGCCTATGGGCCCCTCCCTAGAATATTTAAATATATAAATCAAAATACGACAATTCTGCTTTGTGATCCAGCCAACAGATCAGCTACATTGGACATTTGGCTCGTGCCATCCGTCAATGAGCATTTATTAAGTACCTACTATGTGTCAGACACTGTGTTAGAATACAGAGACAAAAATCAATCAGTCCTTGCTCACAAGAAGCTTAGATTTTATCTAAGCAGGGACAATATGGACATAAATTAGTGTAATCAAAATAGGTACAAAATAAGTATGAGAGTTTCAGTGGGGAGACACTAGCAACTGGGGTGTGAGTGGGGTGGGGGGAGTTGGGCTATTCAGGTGACATCTCTCCTAAATATTTTCTGTGTTATGTGTGTGTGTCTGTGTATGTATTTGTATATATGTGTGTGCACATATGTTTATGTAGGTATATGCATGTGTTTATGCATATGTGAGTGGGTAAGCTTGCATATGTGTCTATGTATTTATGTATGTATACGTATATGTGTGAGTGTGCATATGTGTGTACATGCTTATGTATGTGTGTATGTGCATGTGTGTGTATGTAGAGCATTTTAAGCATGTGGAACTTCATACAGGCATGGCTATAGGATCCAGGAGATGGAATGTTCTATGGGAGGCACGGCAAGAAGGCTAGTGTGACTGGGCTATAGAGCTCATGGAGGGGAAAGGTAGATTACAGTCAAGTCATGAAGAGTCTGTATCTGACCAGAAGGTCATAGAGGGCCAGGGGACTTGAATGAGCTGGGAGTGACGTGGTCACACACACACTTTAGGGAAGTCATTTTGGCACCTGACTGGAGTGGGAAGGACTTGAAGTGAGGGAACCAATGAGGAGGTCCTTCCAATAGTCCAGGCAAGAGGTGGTGAAGGCCTGTCCTAAGGCGATGGCTGTGTATGTGACTTGAGGAAAGGGAGGGGATGGATGTGAGAGATGTCATGTAGGTCAAAACGTTGTCATGTCAAATCTTGTGACGTGGTGAAGGAAAGACTGCTAAGTTCAGAGTTACGAGAGGCCTGCGTCGGAGTCCTGCCTCAAAGCCTTAAGAGCTGTGTGACTATAGGTAAATCAAATAACCTCTCTGAGCCTCAGCCTCAAAGAAACCAGGCTAATGGTGCCCAGAGAGGTTCCTTGGCAGGGCTATCGTGAGGCTCCATGGAGATGTGTCTGTAAAGTGCTTCCTGAGCTTGTAGGTGCCACAGAAAGGGGAACTAAGATTATTGGCCATGCTAATGATTGGTTGAATTAGTCTGATGATTTCAGGCTTTCCATGACCCAAATTAAACCTTAGTAATGCAGATATTGGGATCCCTGCTTCATGAGTTTCTCATTTCTCACCACCACCAGGGGCTTCCTCAGTTTCCCTCCTAACTGCTTCTCTGGGCTGGTATATCCCAGAGTCCATTCAGGCTCCTCGATATCTCACAAGGCTTGATCTGGCGAGAAGGTGGCGAGGTGGGGGGCAGGGAGGGGTGGCACCAGACTGTACCACCTGCCCTGCCATCATCTTCTGAGATCTTCCAGGACTTACTCTGCCTTGCAGACCCTGAGGTCTTATCATCTGACCTGATGTAACCCAGAGATCATTAGGGCTTGCCATTCACCCTCCCACGATGCCCTTAGGAATCCTAGGACTGTGTCTTCATTTTCTTTTATTTGTTATCTTTCCTAATTAAAATATGAGCCCCTTGAGAGTAGGGGCTGTTTGGATTCACTTTTTGTATCTCTAGCATGTACCATAGAGAGGAACACATGGCAAGCACTTAAATACCTTTCTGTTCATTTCCTTCCTTCCTTCCTTCCTTCCTTCCTTCCTTCCTTCCTTCCTTCCTTCCTCCCTCCCTCCCTCCCTCCTTTCCTCCCTTCCTCCCTCCCTTCCTTCCTTTCTCCCTTCCTCTCTCCCTCCCTCCCTCCTTTCTTTCTTTCTTCCATCCTTCCTTCCTTCCTTCCTTTCTTTCTTTCTTTCTTTCTTTCTTTCTTTCTTTCTTTCTTTCTTCTCTCTCTCTCTCTCTCTCTCTCTCTCTCTCTCTCTCTCTCTCTCTCTCTCTCATCTGTTTACCCTGAATATTTTTGGGGTGTGGATCATATCATATTGCTTTCATAAGTGCAAGGATCTTTCAGTGATGAAACCCTTTATAAAAAGGAAAATGGAGGCCCAAGTGTGTGTGTGTGTGTGTGTGTGTGTGTGTGTGTGTGTGTACACTGAATCTTCCCACTTCTAGTTCAATGCTCTTTCCAATGGCTCACGCTCCCTCCTCAGTGCCCTCTCTTCAAGCTGCCTGTCATGCATCCAAAGAAAAGAAGCCGGGGTACCTCCCCTCCCCTTCCCTCCCCCCCCCCCCCCCCCCGCCCCGAGTAGAAATGTCAGACTCCAACTGAGAGACAAGTTGTCTCCTGCACTCTGCAAATTCATCTGATTTCAGATCCTGAATTTTAGCCTGACTCTGATATAGGGAAGTTTTTGACCCAAAAGGGTTTTGTTGTGGGACAGCATGCTTTTGTCTCCCTCCCTCTGAGACTCTTGGAATGGCCTTGGCAGTGGTCAGGACAGCCAGATTACTAGAGTTACAGACTGTTGACTCTCCAGCTGAAAGTCAGAGCCATTCAGGGTACTTTTTCCTTGAGTCTGATCAAGGAGTGAGAGTCACCGAGCTCCACCAACCTCATACCAACTGCTGCTTAATGTTTAAAGCCAGTAAAATAATACCAGGAAAAGAAAACAGCTCAGAGAATTGGAGTCTGAACTCTACCACTTACTACCTCTGCGATGTCAGGCAAGTCCTGTAACTACCCTGGGGCTCAGTTTCCTCCTCTGTAAAATGAAGGAGCTGGACAAGAAGGTCTCTGAGGTGTCCAGCTCCAGAGCCAGGAGCCCATGATCTTCCTAAATGAAAATGGAGTGTTCCAGTGTTGGGGGAGGGGCCAGACCTGAGCCAGGGGCTGCACCTGCCCCACCCTCCCCATGAACCATCCGGGAGGTGGCCTGGATCCCAATCCGAGAAGGTGAATTCTGTCAATTCTGTCTGTAATCCTGTCAAAACTGTTACCACAGTGAATGGATGAGATGGTAAAGGCTTTCTCCTGAGAGAAGGGAGCAGCACTGCCCAGGGAAAGAGTGTAGAGCTTGGGCTCAGGAGGACTTGTATTTTCTAAACACGTGTGTGTGTGTGTGTGTGTGTGTGTGTGTGTGTGTGTGTGTGTGCTGTCCTCCCCATTCCCCTGCCTAGCCGGAAGCCTTTGGAAGGCAAGAATCAGTTCATTTTTCTACATTGAGTGCCCACCACAGGGCCTGGCACACTGTAGGTACCAAACAATAGTTGGTTGTTTTATTACTTGATTGATTGACCATGGTTCTCTACTTTAAAATGGGAGAGAAACTAGATATCTGATATTCTTCTACCCTAAATTCAACTCAACAAACTTTTCTTAAGAGTCTGCTATGTTCCAGGCACCTAGGTCTGTCCCAGGCCAAAAAACAAAACGAAACAGTCCTAGCCCTCAAGGATCCTACATGCTGCTGCTGTGCGTGTGTGCATGCGTGTGTGTGTGTGTGTGTGTGTGTGTGTGTGTGTGTGTCTGTGTGTGTGTGTCTGTGTGTGTGTGTGTGTGTATTGGAATATGTACATAGATATTTTCCAATATTCAAACTGATGCACGTTCTCATCAGTACGTGAAATCCCTCCAACGATACAATAGTAATCATCATAGCTACTGTTTATAGTTTTACAGTTTGCAAAGTACTTTACCTGTATCATTTTATTTGATTCTCACAATAAGTGTGGGAGGGTGCAATACAACCCCTTCGTGTCTGCCCATCCTGTGGGAGTCTTGTCCATGCTCTCCAAAAGGTCACCACAGGGCATCCAATCAACATGCTCCCAGCCTTCCTCACTTTTTTTCTGATGTCAAGAGGGTGTCTCTGAAACACTGACTCCCCACCAGTCATCCCTTCCTTTTATTGTGTAATCAGTCCATTTTCTCTTCCTGTCATACAATTTCTTGATGATGTCATTTATTTCTACTTTCCTTCGTTCTTCCTCATTGGTTCCACGTTATAATCTGCTCACAGCTGCCGTGCCCTCTGGTCAATTCTCTTTTTTTTTTTGCTGTTCAGAGGGGTCATTTCCCTGACACACAGGAATGTCAGTAAAATATTAGTATTGAAAGGATAGGTCTTTGCTTTTAGGGAAAGCTGGAAGTCACTTAGAGTTTTGGCACTTTCCTGAAAGCAACCCAGCTGATAATTTTCACATTCAACTCTGGCCCCAACTTGTCCATCACAGTTGTGAAACATCCCCAGAATGTAGTGCAGTGCCAGGGCATTGGCAATGAAGGGATGCATGAATCCATGGCCGTGGGTTCTGCCTCTGATGCTTCAGAAGATGATGGGTGAGTAGATTTGGATGGAGCCTCAGAATCATCCAATCCACTGACCATGTATGTTAGGAGGAGGGATTCCTTTGGTATATGGTTTGGACATTGTTGTTTGCATGTGGTCTCCCCCATTAGACTGTGAGCTCCTTGAGGGCAGGGACTGTCTTTTGCCTTCCTTTCTATTCCCATCACTTGGCACAATGCCTGGCACATAGTATGGGCTTACTAATTATTTGTCGACTGACCTGACTATGTGGCTTCTGAGACCCCTTCCTACTTTCAAATTCTGTGATGCTTAATAATACATACTCCTCATTTTACAGATGAGGAAACTGAGGCCCAGGGAGGCAAGGCTTACAGTTATGCGGGTAGTAAGTTTCAGAAGCAAGATTGGAACCCAGGTCCTCTGACTTTATTGTCAGTGCTCTTTACACAGTGTGTGTCTAAGAAATGGCCCAACCTTCAGTCCTAAGTGGATCCAAGGACATAGAAAGGCTTCAAAGCAGGTCGTGATACTTACCTATGACCCTGACAGCAAAGCCCTCAACCTTTTGGAAAGTATATAGAATTCCAAAATAGACTACAGTGGAGGAGAGAAGCTGGGTGTAGGGCATCTCTACAGTGGGGGAGAGAAGCTGGGTGTAGGGGCATGTGTACAGTGGAGGCCCTGGGCTAGGGCTTCTCCTCTCTTTCTTTCTTACAGATTTGAGTCAAAAAGATATGAAGGAAGTCACAAGCTAGGAAAGAGCCAGAGGCATGAGCTTGTTGATTCCTTCTTTTCCTCTGGCCCAGGGGTGAATCAGGATGAACATGGAAGAATTCTTCTTTGGGACTGAGAGGGAATCCATGAGGCTGCACTGCCCTCTGGGGGTGGATCACTCACTTGGGTATCTGCTCAGTGGGGACTTCCCTCACTAAGGCTATCCATATGCCACTGTACAATCATCCTCTCTGGGGCATTCCAGGTGAGGATTCAGAAAGGAGATGTCCGGGGACATCATCACGATTAAGATGCCCAGAGTATCTGGACCACCTAGATGAGGAGATCATATCTCAAGTCAAATATGGCAAGAATGTGGCCAGGAGGGTTCTGAAGAGCTGTACCTATTTCTACCCTGAAAGGTGTGTGTGTGTGTGTGTGTGTGTGTGTGTGTGTGTGTGTGTGTGTGTGTTTTGGGCATTTTGAAACTGACCTAAGTATGTAAAAAATTTTCTTCTAAACTTCATCAAAACTTCAAAACATTTTTAGTATTTAACTAGAAAGAACTTTGAATTTTCAGAGTTCTAAGTGATGAGAAGTACTGTGGCATGGTCACTGAGAGATGACTCTCCCTCTCTCTCACTGCCTCCATGGCCTATTCAGGCCTGGAGCTTTGGAACTCTACAAGGGTCCCTCAGAGTCCAACACAGAGACAAAACACACAGCAGGGGAACTACATGAAGCCTTCACAAGAGGAAAAAAGGACTTCTATCCAATGAGATGCCATGACTCAGCCCTCTGCCACCTCCTTCTAGGCTCTGCAGTTACTTGTGGGAGAACATGTTCCAGAGTTTGAGGGGATTGTTTTTATTTCAATCATTGCCATTTTAGGACATTAGCAAATTCTTATGACTAAAGGCTAATTGTTTGCCTGGCTAGCAATTAATAGGAAACACATTGGAAGGGGAATTGTGAACAATGGTACTAGAAAAACTCCTAGTGCCATGAGGGGAGAAGTCAGGCACTCCATGGGAACCTGGCTTCCCAGTTTTAGTAGGAATTGGTAGAGTAAATCTGGAGGGGTGCTACAGTTATTTTGTAGAAGTGTCCTAAGGCTAGATCTAACACAAGTCCAAGTAAAGCAGTGGCGGAGGTATCAGAGATAACTTTTCAGGTGTGTATGTGTGTGTGTGTGTGTGTGTGTGTTTGAGGAGATATTGATATTAATCACTTGATAAGATCAGCCCTTTGATAAGGTGAAAAGTTGCCTGGCCTTCTGTCTTCCCATTTCCCATTTAAAACTTCATTATGAAAGACAGACAAAGACTATTTGGTCTTTGATTGACCAATGGTTCATTCCAGGGATGTCTTGCCTCACAAGACACTCCTAGCTGGCACCTGAAGGATGGAATTCTTCCTAGCACCTTCTTGTTTTGGACAAAGCATTGATTACAGCCCTGCTGTGGTTATATCCACATTCTTGCTGTCACTTTCTTTGTTGAAATCACACCTCTTGGGTAGCAAGAGGAGCTGGATTCACACAGAATATGTGAAGAAAGGAGAACTTTAGCACAGATATGGTTTCCTAGACTGTTTTATTTCTTTGTTACTCTAGGAGAGAGAAAAAATTGCATTGTAAAAGCCATGAAGTTGTCCCCTGCTGAGGCCATGATGGACACCTGTCAGCACCCCTTGAGGAAAGCAGTATTCCTAGGCATGGCCCTACCAACCATACAAACAAAGAAAAATAGAAACAAAACCTTGGGATCTCTGAAAGTGTGCATTCTTGTCCTTGTGCTTTTTGTGCTAAGGGCAAAGAATACTTTGGTGGATTGCCAACATCCAGGACAAGGAAAAAGAGAAATGATAGATAATACAGGGAAGGAGACCTTATTCATAACTAGAGTATGTTGGTCCAAGATGGGTGGGGGAGGGTTACAGGATGCAATGACCATAGTTTTTTCATAGAACAATTATTATAGCATTTACTGTGGCCCATCCCTGGGAATCAATGGCTTTATATAAGAATTAATGACCTTATTCTCATGTGCTCATTATTTCTTAAAAGGATAATAAGGATAGTGATGATAATAATGATTAAGAACTAATGAGAAGTCTGAGACCATGTATGTTAAGAGAGTAAAAGGCATCCTGAAGTCAAAGTTTAAGAGGAAGAACACATCACAATGAACATGTATGAAATATGAGTCAGTGCTTACATATTTATTTCTCATGTTCAAGGGAAAGTTGTGTGTCTTAACTGGACACATCTACAGAATCATGGAGGGGAGAAAGGTACAATAAAAGATAAAAGGGAATCCATCTTCCAAACTTGGGCAGCTCAATGACCATCACTGGGTGTAGAAACACACATTGGAGCTGAGATCATCATATCCAAAGCAAGTGAAGAATGGGAGGGAAGGCATGCAACCAGTTTTGCTGTCAGAAAGAGTATGAGGCATGGTGGTCTTCAGGAAAGGGTAGGAGGAGAGTACTCTTCAATTGTCTTATGAGAAGTTATTCCCAAGACTTGGTGAAAAGCTCTTAATGAAACTTCTAAGGCCATCTTTCCTCCATGCTTAAGGGCACCTCAGGTGTGTTTACAAGGATGGTTGTGGCTCTGTTCAGGGCTAAGCAATACTGCTTGGTTTCCCACTCTTGAGGACACCAACAGGGAGGTGTCGATTAACTAGGAAACTAGAAGTTTCTAGAGTATCAATTTCCAGGCATTGAAGATTTGAGATATGAATCTTTTAAATAAGAGGTAAAGCAGTAGGAAAGAGCTGTAGTAAGGGGGAATGGGCATCTGCAGAGCCCAGACAGCCTGCTGGACAGAGAAACACTGGGTACTGAAAACTTGGGTTGTTGTTGCTGTTGTTAGGAGACTATGATGTCATCGTCATGCCAAGAAAATGTTCTTGATATGGCAAATACAAGGCCACCATACCTTGTAGGATAAATCAGTTTTGGTGGGAATGTTGAGGGAGAAAAACCTAGGGATTTAGGAATCCCAAAACTAAAGTTCCCAGGACTGGAGTTCCCAGACGGGGTCGTTGAGGGGGAGTATCCCTAAAGGACTCGAGTACTGGTGAGGGTCAGGGCTGTCTGGAATGAATTCATGATCTCAAACATTCTTTAAGTCAAGGTGGCAAAAGTTTATTGCTACACTTTACAGCGGGCAAGAGTTCTTACGGAGCCTGCAACCTTACAGAGGTGCAGGGAAAGTTTATATAAGAGATTTAGTGGTGAAACATGTCAATTAGATGTTTTGGGGTGGGATTAGGGAGTGGCTAAGGGGTGGTCAGTTCTTAAAGGAACATGCACTTTGTGTATCTACTGCACGGGCATATTACCTAGAGTTCACTAGGAAATAGCCCAAGGGAGGGGCTACTAGGAGGAGTGGTTTTGACTGTGAAATGTCACTAAGTTAACTAACAGTCAGGGCTGACTGGGAATCTCTAGGTGGCTCTCATCAAATGTCTTGTTAGACAAAATAAATGTAAGACAGTATACATCTGACTATGTCTAGGATACATATCAGTAAGGTCAGTGAGTAGTAAATATGGCCATGACCCGGTGCACAGCCAATTATCAGTACACAAGGAGTCAGTCTATAGATAGGCACAGCTGTCTACTGTGAAAGGAGTAGAGATAAGTGTGTTGCTGGGGCAGGCTGCCCTTGAGCTAGAGAGACAGTATTTTGAGGCTAGGGAGAGATGTGATTTTAGAACTGGATGTGGTTTTTGGAATTGGGGTTCAGGCACAGACACCGAGGAAGAGGCTGTTAGAATTAGGGTCCAAGCACAAGAACCCAAGCACCCTATCATCCCCCCTTAAATATATGGGACCCAAAATCATTTGGGGTAAGGGACGAAGGTCTCAGCTTCTGGAACTGCTTCATGCTGAGAGAGGACATAGAGCTGTCCCTGCCTTCCAGGGACCCTCATTCAAGGAGTTGGGTCTGTAGCCAGTGTCTGGAACTTGGTCGATGCCAGGTCCAGGGGGAGATGAGACAGAGGGGGCCTTGCACAGAGGTTGGTATCCAGCTTGAATTGTCATCTGCAAGTGAAGTGCACTGAGCCTAGGGGAGACAAATCTGACAAGGAGAGTTAACAAACAAGGATCAAAAAAAGAGTAGGAGGAAAATGACCACAAGTGGGGTAAGTATAGGCTAGTAGAAATTTGATTGAACTATCAACTTTCAAATCAGGGTACATAATTCTCTTTCTTAATCCATTACTAGACCATTTCACTTTCCCTTATATTTCTACCATAGACAAGATAGCTCATAAGTTATTACTCTTCACTAACATAACTGTACTGCCCTAAACAAAAGAAGTTCCTGACTTGAATCTTACAACTGAATAAATTGTTGTTTCATAAGATTGTTTAACCTTTCTGATTTTATTTACCCTGGAAGAAAGAGATACTTCAGAAATTGAATCTTTTACATATAAGTTCAAACATTAATTTAACTATTGCTTAAACCATGGAATGACTACAAATTCAGATCAAAACAACAAGATCTATCCTGACTTACAACTCATTACATTAATTTAGCAATTAATTATCTTGCAAATTAAAGTTTAGTAGGCCTTCTAAAATCACAATTTTTAAACATTTCTTCTAAAAGTGTTTCCCTTTTTGAAACAGTTTTAAGATTTATCCTGATGTTAAGAAATAATCACTAAACTTTTCTGAAGAAAATTAGTTGAAAACTTTTAAAATGATAGCTTTCTTTTTCACCTTAAAGCAAAAAAAAAAATAAACCCTTAAAACTGAGATTCCTTATAACTAAGTTGGTGAAAATGTCCTTAAGTAACAGAAATTCCCAAAGTATTATAGCAAACAAAATTTCTAAGTATTGCAGAATTCCTAGATATCACAAATTTTCTTAGTCAAAAAAGTGTTGTAATGGAATCTCACATTGGTAGCAGTAAGAGACCAATCACAGGAAAAATACTGCTGTTTTTAGAATCCTTTTAAACCAAGAAAACTTATTAAGGTGAGTCTTAAGCAGTTTGCATCAATTTCTGCATAAGTTCTAGTTCTATATAAAAAATAACATTAGATTGTCCAGTAAGATAATTGTGAGCTCATATCTTATACTGACTGCTTGCTCTGATCACAGAAATTTGCTGTAGAAGGAAAAAAGCAGGGACATGTGACATACCAAATATGACAGGATAAAACATCCTTGGCTTTGTTTAAACTCAGATATGGTTACAGTTCTCCAATCATGCAGTATCTTTTCCACCTCATGGCTAAACTCAGGAATAGTCAGGTGGGAAACATTCCTTCCCAAAAGAACACAATGAGGAAACTGAATCAGGAGGATCCCATCCTAGATTGAGGCTAAGATTGTCCCCTCAGCTTTTTCCCAAATGCTGACCTCTACCTGTTAATGGTACAGGATCACATTCCCTCTGAGTAGCTTGTGGCATTTCTCTCAGATACTGATTTAATGCAGAAAACTATACCCAAATCCAAACTCAAAACAAAATTAGTTATGTTCCCAAGTGCCTTTTGTCTTAAATAGCAAGTTTAACCAATCACAGCTTAGAGCCAGCTACAGTTGCTTTTACTCTCATGGAGTTGCAATAAGCAATAAAGATTTACCAGGACTCACATACATAAGGTATTTCATTAAATAGATTTCCCTCTCAAATTTAAACTTGTCCTGGTGTAAAAGTTAATCATCAGAATTCTTTCTATCTATTGTACATAAATTTGCAATCTCTCAGCAAGCTAAGTTCATTTTTCAGGATCTACATAACTCAAACTAGTTTTTTTTTTTTCTGGCGCTGATGAACTAGCCCATACAGATGGTTTCCAGGGATCTTGGCAATTTACAAAATAAGGAGAATTAACAGGGACCCCAGGAAGGGGTTTATACTGGTGCCTGGCCTGCTGACCTCCATGCATACAAGAGGACTGTTCTGAATGGGCAGAACCAACCGGATAAGGTTTTATACAATTTCCTTCTTTCTACATACAGTAATCAATTAACAGTTATAGGTTTTAGCATTAAAACAGTAACCGCAAATAACTTACTTAACAATCTTACAAATTTCACAAGTGCTAGCCAAATTGTTTTTTCCTGTAACTTCCTCTTTAACTACAGACAAAAATAGAAATACCTGGTTTTCTAAACAGCACTTATTAAACATTATAAGACAGGGCTAGCAAGGCTGATAAAGCAACATAGCTGGTTTTAACATAATTTTTTCCATCTTTTACTTTCAACAAAATTCAGATTAAAAATTGCTTTATCTAACACCATTTCTGGCTCACAATGGTCAGTCAATTTTACAAAATAGGAGAATTTTACTACAATTCAGAAAAATAATAACACAAGCAGAAACCTTCAGATGACATTAATTGCATTTCCAAATCATTACATGTAAAAATTATTGACAGAAGATTGGGCTTACAAAGCATAGAGGCTTTTCTTCTCTCCCCACAGTTCCAGAGCCTGGTTGTGGACTTAGGGGTGGTCAAGTCAGGGATTTGGGAAAGGGGAGAGAGAGGGACTAAGGACTGGGGAGTGCTGGGAGGCTGTAGAGTCCAGCACCTGAATTAAACGTCCAAGGGGTCATTGAGGAGGGAGATTTGGTGGATAAGGAGGAGGGTCCCTGAGGAACCTTTGCTTCCTAATAGGGGTTGCTCAGCTTTGGGGAACTTGGAACAAAAATTCCAGGTTCCGGTGGTGTGGGAGCAAGGACTTGGGGGCTTGAGAGGAGAGGTTCCTCTGCTTGCCTAGAGGTGTGGGCTTCAGGGTGCCCAGGGGTCCAGGGCTGTTGTCAGTGGAGTCCCCAGTATAGCTGCTATGCCTCCCCCCTTTTTCGTTTCACCAGGTGGGGGAGGATAACTCAAATTCCCTAACATTCTTCAGCACTCTCTTCCCTTATCTGGTCTTGGATGAGAGGAGTTAACAGAATCTGCTAAAAGGTCTTTAGGTGCTCTAATTTTTATTGCAGCCCTGGCTTGGTCAGAGACAGGATGGCAGGGTGAGAGATCTTAATGGTTCTAGCTTTTACTCAAGTAAACTTCACTTTGTGTTCACTCCTTAAAAACTCTTTTGAAAGTGAGAACTTTGAACTTGCCAGTCAAAGTGAGTGGGACCCTGAAAAAGATCCAGTGGTGCCTAGTCCCTTCTCCTGCATACTAGGAAACCCAAAGTGCTCTTTTTCAGATGTATGCATTTTCCCAATTTGCCTTCTTGCCAAATAGTATAATAAATTCTGACTTATTTTTTTAAGCAGGGCAATTGGGGTTAAGTGACTTGCCCAAGGTCACACAGCTAGTATATGTGTCAAGTGTCTGAGGCCAAATTTGAACTCAGGTCCTCCTGACTCCAGGGCCAGTGCTCTACTCACTACACCACCTAGCTGCCCCCCCTGACTTATCTTAAACAGCAAATTAGGAGAAACACATTTCACTTAAATCTGAGGCAAAAAGATTCCTGCTTTCTTTCTTATCTCTCTTCACATTCTAAATTTGGCCAGAATTGGAATGGAGGGAGAAAGAAAGAGAATTTTTTTCCAACAACTTCTCAAAAGTTTCCAAACCTTTTACTCTCAAAACCTCTATTCACACTGTTCATGCAAATAAATTATACCTTCCCTAAAGTTTCTACACATGCTCCTCTCTTTCCTACATGTTTAAACTTTCTTGCCTTTCCTTTCTGGTGGACTTTGATTAAAGCCCCTTTAAAACTGCACATACCTTATTTCTTTCTAGTTCTGATGTGACACTTCTCTTACCCTTTTCAAGTTGCCTTTTCCATCACATAACCTAAACAACAAAATATTTTTCTCTCTCTTTCTCTCTCTCCCACCTTCTGATGCTGTTGCAGTCAGAGAGGGATGGGAGAGGGGGAAAGAAAGAGCTGCATTCCAAGAAGAGTCAGATTACACACTCACTTCACACAAAAACATAAACACAGAACAGACACAGACAGAAAATGACAGGACATGGAGAATCTGAAAGCTCAGAGAGGATTGTTAGAAATCCTCTGCACAAATTAGACATTTGCTGGGCCCTCTAGAATGTAATGAAGGCCAGGTACCATGTTTTATTGAGGTCTTGAAGACCATGTTTTAAGATGACCTGGGGCAGATCCCCAGCTGTAGGGGAAATGTGCTCATCTCTTTGCCTGTAAGCCTTAGAAGTAAAAAAAGGGGTACCAGTAGCGCCTGTAGCTGTAGCTCACCACAACTAGCATCCTGGACAGGGAGTGAGAGAGGCAATGTGTTCCCCAAAGCAAGGTGTCCCTTGTCAGAATGGGGAATTATGCCAAGGCCTGTTGAAGGCCGAACCCAAGCCTGTTAAAGGCTCAAACCAACTGTCCCTGCAAGCAGTGCCCGGGGTGCTTGAGGGGAGAAACCCATCTACAGGGCGAGGGAAGGGGAGACTTACCTTGAGTTGAAGAAGGCTTGAGACCTCAGACTGTGCCCCACATTGGGAGCCAAAAATGTTGAGGGAGAAAAACCCAGGGATTCAGGAATCTCAAAACTAAATTTCCCAGGACTGGAGTTCCCAGACGGGGTCGTTGAGGGGGAGTACCCCTCAAGGACATGAGTACTGGTGAGGGTCAGGGCCATCTGGAATGAATTCATGATCTCAAGCATTCTTTAAATCAAGGTGACAAAAGTTTATTGTTACACTTTACAGCGGGCAAGAGTTCTTACGGAGCCTGCAACCTTACAGAGGTGCAGGGAAAGTTTATATAAGAGATTTAGTGGTGAAACATGTCAATTAGATGTTTTGGGGTGTGATCAGGGAGTGGTTAAGGGGTGGTCAGTTCTTAAAGGAACATGCACTTTGTGTATCTACTGCACAGGCACATTACCCATAGTTCACTGGGAAATAGCCCAAGGGAGGGGCTACTAGGAGGAGTGGTTTTGAATGTGAAATGTCACTAAGTTAACTAACAGTCAGGGCTGACTGGGAATCTCTAGGTGGCTCTCATCAAATGTCTTGTTAGACAAAATAAATGTAAGACAGTATACATCTGACTATGTCTAGGATACATATCGGTAAGGTCAGTGAGTAGTAAATATGGCCATGACCGGGTGCACAGCCAATTATCAGTACACAAGAAGTCAGTCTATAGATAGGCACAGCTGTCTACTGTGAAAGGAGTAGAGATAAGTGTGTTGCTGGGGCATGCTGCCCTTGAGCTAGAGAGACAGTATTTTGAGGCTAGGGAGAGATGTGATTTTAGAACTGGATGTGGTTTTTGGAATTGGGGTTCAGGCACAGACACCCAGGCAGAGGCTGTTAGAATTAGGGTCCAAGCACAAGCACCCAAGCACCCCATCAGGAATAAGGGACAATATTTTTATAATGCCTAAAAGTTTATAACATTTTTTGTACATTATCAAGCCTCACAATAGCCCTATGAGGTCCTCTAGGTGTCACAGATATTATTATTCGTATTTCACAAATAAGGAAACTGAGGCTCATCAATGTTTTTTTCCTGCCAATCCTGATAAATGCTTGAGATGGGAATTGAACTCATTCTTATGACTTATATTTTAGTATTCTCTCAAGTGCACCTGTCAATAATAGGAGCAAAGTGGGTGATGGGAGTAGGAATGAGTGTGATGTCTTTGTTGAACAGTGAGAAGACCAGCTTGACTTGAGTAGGGCGTCTGCGCTGGCAAGCAGTAGTAAGCAAATCTGAATGGGTAGCCCATCTTATGGAGGGTGGATTCTTCAAAATCCATACAAGGGATTTCAGATTGATTCATTAGGAAACAGAATCTTTGGTGGGTTTTATGGGATAGCTAGGTAGTGTGATTGGAGCCAGAAGGTCTTTCATCAGACGCTACTGACTCTGTGACTCTAGGCAAGTCAGTTGACCTCTCTCAGCCTCAGCTTCCTCGCCTGTAAGCTGGGGACAATAATAGCGTCTATTTCCTTGGATTGTTGTGGGGATCAAATGAGACGATATTTGTAAAGCACCTTGCAAACCATAAAGTGCTATAGAAATACTAGTTGTTATTTTGAACAGGAGAGTGATGTGGTGATTACAATGGCTTGCAAATAGATTAAGGGACAGAGTGGACTGAAATCAATGAAACCAGTTCAAAGGCTGCTTACATATTGCAGGTATGAGTAAATGGAGAGATTTGGATGGTAGCAATGGCCAGTGTTAATTCTTCTAATTTATTATTAATTAATTGCTGCTATTGCTATTGTCTTACAATATGCAGAGATGTTTTGCACAGTTTCCACTCTTTCTTTATATAATCTGCATTGTTAATTAAGTCTAGGCTCCTTAAGGGTAACCTTTCTGTAATGTCTAGTGGCAATGACCTGGTCCTGAATTGCCTCTTCCTTTCCACAAACAAATCTGCTTGACTCAGTCATTTGTTCAAAGTTTGTTTGTTGACATATTGTGGAGTTCATGTAGGTGTCACCTATGAAGGGCCTTTTTACTCTACTCTTGGATCATAGTCATTTCATAATCTCTATTCAGAGATCAACCACTTTCAGTTCTATTAGACAAATCTAGTAGTGGATACCTTGTGGCAGTCTTTCCTACTGCATCATTAGTTGAGATCTATGAGTTTCGAAAGTATTTCTATAGGTTTATGACCCATTTATTAGGTACTGATTTTTATTCATGATGTTAGTAATAAAGAGCATAAGGATGGAGAGGAGAAAGTTGAGTATGTTGAGAGATGCAATGGTATTCTGAGCTCCAATCTTTTAAAAAATGTCAGATTTTGAATGTCTCAACCAAATACAGTTGAGCTGAAATGGAGACATAGAAATATAAAATGCCTCCTTAGTTGCTGCTGCTTTGAAACAAAATATCCCCCTTTTAAATAGTATCTCTTCCCCTTCTGTAATTTGTTTGCAAATGCAATATTTGTTGAACATTAGTTTTTATGTAAGTTAACATTACAATGTGGCTAGAACATTCTATACACAGTAGCAGATTCTGGAGTCTTAATGGGAAGAACTTTTTAAAATAGCAATTTACACCCATGAAAAGCCACTCTTAACATAGAATTTTGGTACAGTAAAATGGAAGACAACAGATGTGACAGCAGTCCAAACAACAACCTGTATAACGTTAATAAAACACAATAATGATGACTCTAAATCAGTTTTAGAAAGATGAACACTTCTCCATCAAAAAGAGCCAGAGTTTTAGCAGACAAATGCCAATGGATTTATCCAATGTAACTGAAAGGGGTTTATCTCCGGATGGAGTCTATGAAAGGGTGAGATCCAAGACTGACATCAAAAGGTTCTCCATGAGTGACATCTATGTGAACTCAGTCAATAATGATTTGACAAATAAACATTAACAAATGATTGAACCATGTAGATTTGCCTGTGGGAATGGAGAGGTTAACATTGTCAATTCAGGACCAGTTTATCACCAGCAGGACTTGCAGAAGGGTTATTCTTAAGGAGCCTAGACTTAGTGAGCAATGCAGATTATGTAAGGAAGCAGTGGTGACTGTGCAAAACATTATTCCAAATTGCAAACACTTGGCACCTCCTAAATACCTAGCAAGGTATACCCTGGTGGCCAGAATTATGAATTGGGAACATTTTCTCTTCATGGACAAATAGGTCCTCAAACTCTGAATACAAACCTTGAAATATCATTGAGGTTTCAACCCAAAAACTGTACTGAAAGGAGACCATTATCCCAGACCCAACCTTTACTCACCATGGCTTGTAAACAGGCTAAAAACTTAAGAGTAATGCTTAATTAATTCTTTCTACTGATGGTATCCAAGCTAAATGGAATTAAGTGGTTAAAATATAGGGACTTGACAGGAGAAATTGGGAATAGTAATCTTTGTCATCCTGCTTGTTACTGGATTTGTACCAAGGGTATTTTCATTGACCAATAGATGCTATACTAAAACAAGAGCTTATATCCATCTCAATACTTCTATTTAACTACAAAGGAGGGTTACTTCCCCTCCACTTGTACAGCCATCTATCAAACAGTAAACATGAAAGAAGTAGCTAGATAGAAACTTGTTCCAGAACTTTTTCTTATTTAAATTCCATTGAACAAGATGGGAAGAATTTAATAATAATAATATCAATAGTTTGGAAAAACAGTAAAGATTAAAAATAAGTATATGCTATTGGTTTCATTGAATCTATTTTCCCCCAATTTTAAAAACATTTTTATTTAAAGTTTTGAGTTCCAAATTCTATCTCTCCCTCCTTCCCCTTCCCCCTCCCTGAGATGGAAAACAATCAGATATAGGTTATACATGTACGATTATGTAAAATATTTCCATATTAGTCATTTTGTAGAAGAAGACTCAAATAAAAGAAAAAATAAAAGAAAGTAAAAATAGCACCCTTAAGTCTGTATTCCATCAATATCAGTTTTTTCTCTGGAGGGGGATGCCATACTTCATCATTAGTCCTTTGGGATTGTCTTGGATCATTGTATTGCTGAGAATAGCTAAGTTATTCATAGTTCTTTGTTAAACAATATTGTCCTAACTGTACAACGTACTGCTGGTTCTGTTCACTTCATTATGCATCAGTTCACATAAGTCTTTCCAGGTTTTTCTTTTTTTCTCTCCAGGTTTCATCCTGCTTATCATTTCTTATAGCACAAAAATATTCCATTACACTCATACACCACAGCTTATTTAGCCATTCCCCAAATGATGGGTATCCCTTTGATTTCTGATTCTTAGCTGCCGTAAAAAGAGCTACTATAAATATTTTTGTACAGACAGATGCTTTTCCCTTTTGGGGAGATGTCTTTGGGTTTATAGACATAGCAGTGGTATTGCTGGATCAAAGAGTATGCACAGTTTGGTTGCCCTTGGGGCATAGTTCCAAATTGCTCCCCAGTATGGTTGGATCAGTTCACAACTCCACCAACAACGCATTAGGGTCTTAGTTTTTCCATATCCCCTCCAATATCTAACATTTTTCTTTTCCATCACATTAGCCACTCTGATAGGTATGAGATGGTACTTCAGAGTTGTTTTAATTTGCATTTCTCTGATCAATAGTGATTTAGAACATTTTCATATGACTATAGATAATTTTGATTTTTGTCTGAAAACTGCCTGTTTATATCCTTTGACCATTTATCAATTGATGAATGAATTTTTTTAATCAATTTGACTCAGTTCTCTATATATATGAGAAATAAGGCCTTTATCAGAGATACTCATTGCAAATTCCTCACCCCCCCTAGTTTTCTGCTTTCCTTATAATTTTGGTTGCATCAGTTTTGTTTGTGCAAAACCTTTTTAATTTTATATAATCAAAATTATCTATTTGTATTCATTGCATCTAAGTAAAAGTTTACCCCTCATTGGAACTTATGAAACAGGTAAGAGTGGAATTAAAAAGCCCTCCATAGGCAATTTCCATCTAACCAACAATATTTCAAAGAAACAATAAACCACATAACTTTGTTTTAAAAAGGTAAGATTTTATGATAATGATTCAGAAGTAGGTCACTACAACCACCAATTCCAGAAAAGTTATTCTTAAGAAGCCCAGACCAACTGATTGGTGTAGATCATTCAAGGAAATGGTAGAAATTCGATTGTCCTGAATGTGTTTGAGTGAGCCTACAGAGGGTGATATTACATTCAAATATTTTTATTCAATTACAGAAAACAGTTAATTTACACACCTGTGCAATGGTCTGAAAAACATCAAATATAAAAGAGTAATAGTAAGAGAGTGCCTTGTCTCAAGAATGTTTCTATCTGGGCCCTATGGAAAGAAGATAAGAAGAACAAGGTAGTGGTGGTGATGGTGGTGATGATGGTGATGATGATGATGGTGGTGGTGATGATGATGATGCTGGTGATGATGATGATGATGGTGGTGGTGGTGGTGATGATGGTGATGATGATGGTGGTGGTGGTGATGATGATGATGACAGCTAGAATTTATTTTGTCCAATCTCTGATTTTAGTGGAAGTTGAATCTCTTTCTATAAATGCAGATCAGCACCTGCTCTGCATTTACTAGGCTTAGAGAGGCAGCTTGATGTCATGGATAGAGAGTCCACCTCAGTGTCAGGAAGGTCTCACTCCATGTCCCATCTGTAATACATATTGAGACTCTATGCAAGTCACAACCTCTCAGCAATGCCAAGCAACTTTTCCCATCATTCTCTAGAATCTTCTGTGGGTATATTTTGTTCTAACTCAGTAGCCAATTAAAAGACTCTTCATCCCTATACTCTAATCTGATGGGCAATGGTGGATAACTGGGCAAACTCTGAAGTGAAGGAAGGAGACCCTCCATCATGCATGCCCAGAAGCAGGCTTACCAAGTGTCTGGGTGGATTGGACCCAGGAAGGGCATACTGCTTATGCTCAAAGGACTGGACTTTCATCCATTGCATATGTATGTGGTGATCATAAACACACAGTTGATCAGGTATCAGGATGACCTAGGTTGCACCATTTCAAAGGAAATCAGTCTGCTTGTCCCAGGGGACCTACTTACATAAAACCCCATGGCCTCAGTTCTGCTACCATGTTTTATGTACATCCTCCCCTCATTTTTTAAAACATTTCATTGTATATTTGAGTTTTCTAAGGTTCATCTGGTGACTACATTTAGTGTTTCACTTTATAAGGCATGAGGACAGTTTATACTCAAGAAATGAGCCTGATCCGAGGGGAAATGTGGCCAGAAACTGGACATGGAGGCTTATCTCCTGTAAAGTACTTCCAGGGGCTTCTTTTCCTAGGATCAGAGGCTTTCATGATGTCTGGGGACTTGGAGTTTAAATGGAAATCCCAGCTCTCGTTGTATTCTCCTCATTTGGATTAGAAAGAATGATATTATTAAGTGTTATCTTTCACTATAGATATTAAATAACAATAATTGACCCTCTGTGGGATTTTTCATTTAGCTCATCACTGGAAGTGATTCCAGCAATTTTGAACGGCTCTGTCTGCCATCCAGAAGTTCATCTTTCTTTTGGCTGGGTTGCGTTTTCAGAAGCATTAATATAGCTTAATATCCCTTCCTGTTGTTTCTCTAATTAAAAGCTTGTTGGATTTCTAAATAAGAAATGATATCTCTGAATACTGCTGATAGGGACTATTAAAAGGCAGAGAAAAAAGAAAGCAAGCCACAGACAGGATCAATGAGATGGAATGGGACGTGGCTGGATCTTGATCTCCTGGTCAGGAAGATGAAACAAACCTGGGAAACTGGAAGTGGCTCTCAATGGCCCCAGGCTGCGGGGAGCGCAGCTCTGCCTTTCATGACCCCAACCTCTGATGTAATTAGGGAGCAGGAAACAGATTGAAATAAAAGACCCCCAAGTGCATCCAGTGTCTCAGCCTCCTTGAGCAGCTCAGCTTACCTAAGGACACTGATAGGAAAAACCTGCGTGAGATCAATTGACCTGTGTGTGGGTGATGAGGGTGGGGGCAGGAGGGAGGAAGCTCCCTTTCAACAAACTGATTCATTCAGTGAACCCTGTTTCCGGACCACTCCTGCCTTTGGGATTTTAGCAACACAAAATAAGCTTTCACTCCCAGACATGGCCACTAGGTGGTGATGGCTGTACAGGACAACTTCGACCAAGTGGCTTATTAAGTCAGTTCAGCCTTAACACACACGGACCTCCCTTCTACTTTCTGACAAATGCCTGCCTCCCCTGAAACGCACTGGCTAGGAAGCTTTCTGGCAGCCCACTCTTCTCCCTACGAAAGAGTTCTTTCTGTAGTGCTGGGCAGGGAGGCCTGAATTCAAATTCTGTGCTTCCTCTTGTCTGTTTGGCCCTGGAAAGGTTTCTTCCCAAGCATAGCAGAATGGTACCATGGAAAGCCTGCTAGATTTGGAGTCAAGGGACATGGATTCAGATCTTACCCATGTTACTTATTTCCCAGGTGACCGTGGGCAAGTTTCTCGCCATCTCTGGAATCCAATGATCTCATCTGTAAAATGAGAACTTCGGGTCATATTCCTGGTACACTGGAGTACCAATATATGGCTCTGTACTTGGGTCAATCACTTTGTCTCTCTTACTCTCAGTTTCCTCATCTGCAAAGTGGGAAATGTTGGACTAGATGACCCCCAAGGTCTTTCCAACTCTTTCTACGAACTCTGAAAGCAGGCTGAGGGAGGGAGTGGCTCCTGGAAAATGTTCAGATGCTTCATTTCCTCCATTGAAAAATATCATAGATTTCGATCTGGGAGGAAGCTTAGAAGTCATCTGGTCCAACTTACCCATCTTGCAGATGAGAAAATGAAGGTGCAGAGAGGCCCAAGTGACTTGGGATCATAGGGCAGAGATGGAGAGGCATAAGCAACCCCAGAGGCCATCTATGCCAACTCCTCACTTGAGAGGACAAAAGTGCTGGAATGTCTTGCCTGATATCCCACAGACTCAGTCAAGGTGGCAGAGCTAGCAAGCATCAGAGCCAAGCCTTGAAACTGGGCTTTCTGATTCTGAGTGCAGTGTGCCTCTATGAGGAGTAAAATGGATCTCAAACCAGGAAAAGTGGGTATAAAGAGACAAATTTAAAAGAGAGGAATGGAGACTTTTCTTTGCAATTTGAGGTGTCCCAGAGTGGAAGGAGCTGCCCTGGGAGGTAACGGTTCTTCTTCACTGGAGATTGTCAAACCCAGTCTGCAAGATCACTTTCTGGGGGTGTGGTGGAGGAGACTGTTGTTTGGGTATGGGCAGTACTGGATGGTGTCTGACATTCCTTCCAAATCACATGATAAAACTGAGTATAAGCAAAGTGAGTAGTGTCCAGAGCTCTCAGACCAGAGGTAATTACAGATAATCCTGGGAGACACCTAAGTGATGGAAGTGCTTCTTATTTATGCCCGTCATTTTCTCTTTGGCTGAGGACAACAGAATTGTTTATGTGTTTTCTTCTTTTTTAAAGACATGTAGAAGGAAAATTGAACTATGAAAGAGTGCACTTAAAGAGTCATTAATTATTACCTAATTACTTACAGCGCCGGGGCATGGGCAGAAAAGTGCTCTGAGATGATGAAGTTGTCAATTATAGCTGATAATTAAGGGGCCAGGTGCATGTTTAATTTAACAAGATAAATATCTGCCCAGATGTTGCATGTCTCCTGCTTCATAATCAGGTGGGGTAGAATATTGTCATGTACTTGGAACTCTATTAGGTGCATAACCTTTTGGCACTGAGGAGTTCTAAACCAATGTATTCCTATCGTGAGTCTGCATTGTAGAGGCTTTTTAATACTTGATAATTTGAAACAAAGGCCTGTCTTTTCAACACTGACATTCTTTGCGTGATGGTGTTGTGCTATTTGTTTTAGAATACTACAGTCTTTGAGGAAATGAAATTGGGCATTACCCAAAGAGCAATGGAGAGGTAGATGTCAGTCTGTCACATCTCAAAAGCAAGAAATATTTGGGAGAAGTCATATATAAAGGATGTCACCAAAGAGATGCAGGATTAGGGAAAAGAGATGGACCACCCATGTATGAAAGGAGAACCAATGGATAGACTTTGTGGTCCATCATTATCCATACAATATCAAGAGAACTTGAAAAAGGCCTCTAGCACATTGGGTGGGCCCTTTGTTGAGAACTTATGGGGGGATAGGTACTAGAGTCACACAGAATCGGTGGGTATGGATGGAGTCTATCTTTATCATTGAAGGGAGTACCCACACCAATAAGATCACAGATCCATTGGAGTACCAATATATGGTTTACTTTATAGCCAATCCATGTTGAACACATAACTTCTGTTTTATTTTTAAGTTTTGATTGTATGTCTAGTTGGATTGTCTTACAGGCCAGAGGGTGGGCATTTTGGGATCTCTCTGTGCTCATCTTGGGTCCTGCAAGGCTTGCATGGGGCAAGTGGTATGACCCTTGTCTATGGGGGCAGACTAATGCTTTTTTATGGTGAGACCATGGTGAAGTGAAGCGAAGAGGAAAAGGGATAAGTGGAAAGGGAGTGACAAAGACATCTTCCATAAAACTCAACCACCCCAAGGACAGATCTTGAAAGAATGTGAAGAACTGTGGGTATTTTATCATTGGCCTTTTGTCCTAGATTTTAAGCACCTGCTTACAAAGTGGACCATTTTAGAAGGTTTTTCTTAAGGTTCCAGTAGAATTCTACCTCACATTTCCCCTGATGTCTCAGAAATAGGAGAGCATTTAGTGTCTGTATCAACTTTCTTCAAGAAATTTCAACTTAGAAGAACAGAATTATTTTTCTAAAATATTTGTATTTCCCATTTCATCATTGTTTGGTTTAGAAAGTTAATGAAATATACTAGCTGCAGAGCTCTACTGAACTGACAGCTTCCCATTGAACTTAAGCACCATTTTGGTGAGTGAGGACAAACTGAAATATTGTCACCTTCAGGAGAGCCATACTTAGAGACTGTATATAGTCAGTGCTATATGGTTTGATGCTCCAGGTCTTTCTCCCACTAGGAATCTTTTGGGCTCCATTTTTCCTAATGTCCATGGAGTTATAAGTCATTTCTCCCACCAATTTCTAATTCATCTTCTAGTTTCTAAGCCAGCCCACACCATGGCACCAAGCCATATTGTCTACCATCATTAATTCATCCTGTCCAACACCACTAATCTATCCTGCCCAATGCTACCAATTCATCTTAGTCACCATTCCAAGTTCTTCCTACATAACATTGCCAGTCCCTCCTCCACACCACCATCAGTCCATCCTGTACACACCACTAATCTACCCTATGCTTCATCACTAATCCTTCCTACACACCATCATTCCTGTTTCCAACACAACAGTACCTATATCACGCAACCACCATCTCACACACTGCCATCCACTAGTGATTACCTTCATGTCAGTACTTGAAAGGTATGCACATTGATCAATCAATCAGTAAACATGCATTAAGCACCTACTACGTGCCAGGCACAGTGCTAAGCACCAGGGATACAAAAAATGTCCCACACTTAAGGAGCTTATGATCTAATAGGAGGTGGGACAACATGCAAACACTTGGTCCTATAAAAATATTCTTTGGTTCTGAAAAGCAAGATCCGCACCACAGCTCATTGCTCAATAAATAGGGAAAGTTGCTGGATAAAAGTTCTATAGTTAGTTTTGGAACAAACACCCTCAACTTTTTTTTTAACCCAGATGGTTAGAATTAGGGTCTTAATTTAATTTTAGCCTGCTTGGAGGACATGTCCATTTCTCTTTATTCATTTCTACCATAGAGCCTTCTGTCACCTCTCTGTATCTCTCAAATATTTTCCAATATTAAAAATTACATTTTTTCCTTTTTTGGACCCATGACAATTTGAAGCTTCTTGCTCTTCCCAACACAGCTTCCCATCAGTCATTTTCTGCCTGGTGCTTGCCCATCACATAATGCGCAACACATCCTTCCTTTCCCCATCGACATATGCTACTGCGGAAGCACATCTCGGATGTCCCCAGAGGGGCCCTGGCCTTCAGATGCCAATCAGCAGGAATCACGGCCGCCAAAAGGAGAGGAAATTTGCTTTGCTTATGGAAGATAAAAAGCCTCCTACTTCTGAAGGCAAGTCAGCTACACCATTGTCGGGAAATAAGAGTTAGCCTCTCAAGGAGCATCTGACAGGTTCAATTTTCGATCAGTTCTTGAAATAGCAAGGGAGCACCAGATAACTGGCTGTCCCGTAAACCTGTGAAACAACAGGACAGGAGTGGGATGGGCAGATTAATAAATATTGATATTGGCTCCCATATTTTTTCTTCTCATGGTTGCTTTCAAAGGGAGATGATTTCTTTTTGGATGGATCAGATTGACAGGTCGGGGAGGAAAGCTCCATCATTGAGAAAATGGGTGGAGTGCTGTTGGCATAATGAGGGCTCACAGATGCTGGATTTTTATGTGTTTAAAAATGGCCTGAAACAGATACCAGTTTGTTTTCTCACCCACTGGGTAAGATGCAGCAGTTGGATGAGCTTTGTATGCTAGAGTGGGGGGAGAGGGTGGATCAGAGGTCACACAGTTAGGAAGGGTCTGGGGCCAGATTTGAACTCACAGAGATGAGTCTTCCTGACTCCAGGCCCAGTGCTCTGCCCACTGTGCTACCTAGCTGCCTGCATCTAGTTCATCCCAAATCCAAATCCAAATCCACATTCTTTCTTTCTTTCTTTCTTTTCCTTCCTTTCCTGTCTTTCTTTCTTTCCTGTCTTTCTTTTTCTTTCTTTCTTTCTTTCTTTCTTTCTTTCTTTCTTTCTTTCTTTCTTTCTTTCTTTCTTTCTTTCTTTCTTCCTTTCTTCCTTTCTTCCTTCTTCCTTCTTCCTTCCTTTCTTCTCTCTCCTCCTCCTCTCTCCTTCCTTCCTTCCTTCCTTCCTTCCTTCCTTCCTCCTTCTTTCTTTCCTTCCTTCTTCTTTCTTTCTTTCTTCTTCTTTCTTTCTTTCTTTCTTCTTTCTTCCTTTCTTTCTTTCTTTCCTTCCTTCCTTCCTTCCTTTCTTTCTTTTTTCCTTCTTTTTCTTTCTTCTTTCCCTCTTTCTTTTCTTCTTTTTCTTTCTTCCTTCCTTTGTCTCTTTCTTCCTTCCTTTGTCTCTTTCTTTCTTTCTTTCTATTCATTCCTAGTACATGAGCTTCCTGGATTCAGTTCTTCCGAGATTCACCTTACCAAGAGTTCCAGCCAAGAAGCATGAGGAAATAAAATATTTTAGGAACCTTTTTTTCCCCTAAAGGAAGTTGGAACAAGTGAGGAAAGAAAAAGAACCATCCAGGATGTGGGGAATGAGAAGGAATGTGGATTTACCAATTGGCTGGTCTTAAGGACTTCTCTCCTTGGCTTTTGCAACATTCAGCTATGGAATCTCTGAGTGAACATTCTCTTCCCACAAAGTCTAATTTGTTTGCCTTGGGTTCTGAACTCATTATACCAAGCACCGAAGCCAATAGACACATGGGCCAGTGGATTGTAACCACGAAGACTTCAAACAGTTTCTTTTTCCAAGGTCAAAGAAAGAATCCTCTTGTTTTTGAGTATCCAGTGGGGCCTCTCACAGAATCCTTGATGAATATTGCTGAGTGTCAGATGACTCCTGGAGCAGATGCAGAGACTGCCTTGCAGATTCCCTGCAATTGTGCCTACAGCTCATTGGGGCTCTGTTCAGATGGCAGAAAAAAATCTTTTGGCGGAAAAAGTCATTTTGTGAAAGGCATCAGAGAGAAGTTTTGGGAAACTTGGGAAATTCGTTTTATGAACCATGTGTATATTGGGGATTAAATGATTCAATTTCCCAATTTGTATTGACACTACCTAAAATACCTTAAAATAATTAACAGCTTATTCTCAGGCAGAAAAACTCCTCAAAAGGAAATGGAGCTAAGTAGTCTGTATCAGCAAGAGGAGCACAACATTTTCAGGCTGAATTCTCACAGTTTCCACATGAGTTTGGCCCCAAAGCCTTTCCTGGTTTCCATTGCCACTCACCATTAACTTGTTAAAATCTTGATGGCAGAGTCAGCCTGTAGCTGTTCTATGTTGAGGCCACCTATTTGTTACACAACCCACCCATGGTCGCTTAGCCTGTGAGACTCTTATCCATAGTCTGACCACGAGTTCACTCTAGCTCACCCAGTATATTGGAGGCTTTCTTCATGTTCTCTTGTTAACCGGCTAGCAACATGTGGGCATCAGTCAACCAAGTAATCAGCTAAGCACTTGTGAAGCACCTTTTAGGTTCTAGGGACTGTGCTAGGTGTTGCATAGTCAAAGAAAGGAACAAGTCTCTGTCCTCAAGGAATTTACTTTCTACAAGGCACCACAACACATGGTAAATACAAAATAGATAGAGGACAATTTCAGATGGAGGCCCTGGGCACCAGAACTCCCTTCCTCTTGCCTTGTGATCAGCCAAACTTCTCTTGTTCTCACGGATGACACCCTTGACATGGCTTCTTCTGCATCATTCCTTGTGTGGATGGTTTGCAGGTTGCTCATGTGTACTATGCAATTCTCCATTGAGAGTTATCATGACATCGTGAAGGGGACTTCGAGTATGGGACACTTGAATTCAAATTCTGCCTCTGCCATTTACTGGCTTTGTGACACTGGACAATTTACTTTACCTTCTCAGGGCCTTTGATTCACCATTTGTAAAATAAGAGGGTTGGACACAATGTTTTCTAAAGCCCTTCCTGCTCTAAATTTATGGTCCTATGATTGACTCGTGAATCCCATCAGAAGGTTATGTTGGGGATTATTATTCTCCCAGCATTAATATGGACAGTGCCCTTTAGGCCCAGAAGAACCTGCAGAAAACTTGGTTTCCCAGCTATATAATATATCTCTGACACTTACAGGTCATCTCACCTTGGGTTCCATTTGGTTCCAGGGAGCCATGTGAAATCGCGGATGACTCAATGTACGACCATCACTACTATTAGGAAACTGACTCAGAAACCCCATATCTTGTTGACAATGAATTAGTAGCATTGTGCAAAAGTCACTTCAAGGGCAGATAGGTGCTATTATTATCCCCATTTTAAAAATGAGGAAACGGCGGCTAAGAGAGGTTAAGAGACTTGCCCAGAGTCACACAAGTTTTTCCCCCTGTCTTTGATTTCTTTGGGATACAGACCCTAGTAGTGGCATTGTTGGGTCAAAGGGTATGCCCAGTTTTATGGCTCTTTGGGTGTAGCTCCAAATTGTTCTCTGGAATGGTTGGATCAGTTCACAACTCCACCAACAATGCATCAGCATTCCAATTTTTCCACATCTCCAACATTTGTCATTATCCTTTTCTGTTGTATTAGCCAATCTGGTAGGTGTGAAGTGACATCTGAGTTTATCCCTCAGACATCTTGAACTGCCGTCCTTCACTCTTATCTCAGATGAAGAGGTGGCTCTTCTCCTTGCTAAGGCCAACTCCTTTATATGTACCCTTAGTCCCACTCCTTCCCATCTTCTCTAGCAGATTTCTCCCACTGTCACATACATTCACTTTTATGTCTTCAATCTCTCACTATCTACTATTGCCTTCTGTGTGCCTACAAACACATCCTTGCTTCTCCCATCTTGAAAAAACACTCACTTGGACTGACCATTCCTGCCAGCCATTATTTTCTCTCTCCTTTTGTTCTAGGGTAAATTCTAGGGGAAAGCTGTGTGCTCATGGCTCTAATTCCTCTTCTCTCATTTTCTTTTGAATTTATGGAATAAAACAAGCATTTCCATAACATAGTATAATACAAAAGATGCCTGCACATGAAACGTTCATTTTCTTCTAAACCCTTTGCAATCTGGCTTCCAGTCATCATTCAATGGAAACTGCCCTCTGGAAAGTTACCAGTGATCACTTCATTACAGAATCGAACACGTTTCTTCCTCAGTTGTGATCCTCCTTGACCTCTCTCCAGCATTTGATGCTGTCCATCGCTGACATTTTCTCCCTGAACACTTTCTCCTCTCTAGGTTTCTGTGATGTGCCTCTCTCTGTTTTCCTCCCACCACTCTGACTTTTCCTTCTCAGCATGACTCCTACTAACCGTAGATAATCTCCCAAGGCTTTGCTCTGGACCTTCTTTGTTTCTCTCTATACTACTTCTTTTGGTGGTCTTATCAGTTCCTAGGAGTCCAATGGTCATCTCTGCAGATGGTATGTTTAGATGCATATATATGTATGTATACGGAAATAATCTGCATATCTGTATATACATAAATGGACACACACACGTATTTCTAGTCTCTTTCTCCTGAATTCCACTGACACAACCACAGCTGCTCTTTGGACATCTTAAACTGGATATCCCACAAGGATTTTAAATTCAACATATTTAAAACAGAACTCAGGGCAGCTAGGTGGCAGAGTGAGTAGAGCACCAACCCTGGAATCAGGAGAACCTGAGTTCAAATCCAGCCTCAGACACTTGACACACTTACTAGCTGTGTGACCTTGGGCAAGTCACTGAACTCCAATTGACCTGCCTTCTCCCATCCAAAAAAGAAAAAAAAAACAGAACTCATTCCCTTTCCCCTCAAACTATCTATATTTCCTAACTTCCTTATTATTAGCAAGGGCACCACTGGCCTCCCACTCACCGAGGGTCACAAACTCAGTGTCATTCCAGACTCCCTACTCTCAGTCACCCCATGTTGCCAGTCTGTTGCCAAACCTTATCATTTCTGCCTTAACAACAAGTCTCGGAAATCTCCTCTTCTCTCTCCTCACACAGTCCCCACCCTAGTTCGGACCTTAGTGACTTCTCACTTGGATTATTTGTAATATATTGCCTTCCAACTGGTCTCCCTGCCTTGTGTCTTCCCCCTCCAGTTCATCTTCCACTCAGGTGCCAAAGTGATTTTCCTGAAGCACAGGAATTCTCATGCCATCTTCTGCTTCATAAACCCTAGTGGCTCCCCATTACCTCCAAAATCAAACACAAAAATCCTCTGTTTGGCATTTAAAGTCCATTTCCTACCTTTCTAGGGTCCTTGTGCTTACAGCTTAAGCCAATCCCTTCCATGTACCCTGTGATTCACTGGCCTTCTTGCTGTTTCTCACACGATAGTTCATTTCCTGACTTTGGGCCTTTGCACTATGCATCTCCCATGCTTGGAATGCTCTATCTCCTTAGCTCCTGGCTCCTCTGGGCTCTTTCAGGACTCAGCTCAAACCCCATCTTCTGCAGAAGACCTTTCCCAGTCTCCCCTCCATTCCAAGTGCCTTCCCTTTTGGTATTACCTTACATCTACTCTCTCTATATCATATACGTATCTAGCTATTTACACGCTGTCTTTCACCATTAGAATGTAAGCTTGTTGATTATATCTGCTGCTTTTGCTTTTCTTTGTATAAGGGTGGTCTTAAGGGAACTCTCACATAAAAGAGGTTGATGATGTGTAACAAAAATACCTGCTCACCAGTTTGTAGTATGCCCAGAAGTTCTGATGGTTATTCTGGTCTGTGATGAGGAGTTGGACTGCATAGCCATAAATGAGTGCTTTTAAAAAGTATTAATCAGCCAGGACCTTGCTCTTGGCTCTGGCTTCTTTCTGGTTGGCATATTCAAGTGAGGAGGCAAGGGCAAGGGAGGACTCAGGTCTTTGTCTCATCATTGGGACTGTTGTATGCATGGCCCTGCTCTTGTGTTGGTTAAGTACTGTGTCTATTCTTCCTGCTTTTGGGTGATGGAGATTGGAGGTGACTATGACCTTGCGAACATTGAAAGTTCAGGTTGTATAGGTTCCCCAGAAATCCAGGAGTGGAGTCCATAAGGGAATTTATTGGAAGCCAAACAATGAAGACTAGAATCCCAAGCATCCTGTCTTGTCTAGTCTAGCAGTGGCAAAGATGAAGACTCATGTACTATTGGCCATGCCACAGCTGGAAGTCAATGTGATGGGGTGAATGTTATGTAAGTCTGAGACTATCCTCTCCAGGGACTGATGTGGAACATGGGAGAGTATATTCTCAGGCATTGGGTGAAGGGAATCATTTGTACTACTGATCTTGCTGTATCTTGTGAGTAAATATCCACGTGTAAAAGCTAATTGATGTCAGTTGGTTAAATGGCACTGATAGCTAATCACTAGTGATTAACCATAGGAGGAACACATTGGAGTGGGGGCTCAAGCCAATAGAATAAGAAAAAGACATCTAACCACTCAGGGGCTATCCCTAGCCCCTTAAGGGGGAGATGTAGCCAGACTTGGTCTGGGAGAGTGAGTTCATGGTATTGCTACATTTGTATCTCTTAACAGTAAGCACCTAATAAATACTTGTTGATTGATTGACTGGCCTATTCTCAAGGGTCTTAGCCTCTAGCTTTTAGTACCCCCTTAAGGACTTAGACTCCTGCCAGAAAGAAGTGAACTTGGGGTCACTATCTAGACAATCTTCTTCTCTTTGGGCTTTCACTGTCTAAAAAACACATGGACAAGAAAGCCCAGATTTTCCCCCTCCATATCTTGACTCAGGAGGAGATATTGTATCTCCTCTTCAAGAAACTAGAGATTCCTGGAAGCTCTCTTTTTTTTCTAGGAGTCTCTGTTTCCAAACTCTCTGAGAACTTGACATTATACAGGAAATCTTGTCTCTTCTATCCAGGATGCTGATAAACTTTCTGGAAACTCAGCTTGGTCTAGGAAATCCACTCTCCTTTATCCAGGATGTTGAGCATGTGGCTCCATCCTTTCTGTAGAGAGGCATCACATCATTAAATAACTCCAGTGACTACCTCATGTTGTCACTCGTGGCTCCTGTGTACATGGGAAGACTTCCCCCATCACCATTTATCTCTGCTGAAATGCTTTTGGAAAAGGCCTAGCTCTACCGTGAAGACTCTTCAACTGACTTAAAACAAAGGAGTACTTCTTAGCCAGAAGAATCTAAGCCAATCAGTTAATCCCTAATTTTTGAGACTTAATAGTTCAATGAGCTGTTAATGGGTGTGTCCTAAGATATATATTTCAATAATTTTAATGAGATTGTCAAGGGGCATAGAGACACTCAAAACAATGGATCATGTCCCTGTAACTACATCCAGTTTGATTCAACTCCCCTGCTAAACCCTCCAAAGCTAGATTTCCTGTTTCTTAAATTGTTCTTCACATGGCCTGGTATCAAGTCTCCTTACCATTCTTGTTGCTTTTCTCTGCACATGCTCTAACTTGCCAATATCCTTCTGAAAATATGGCACCCTTGACTGATCACAATTCTTCAACTGTGATTGACTAGTGCAAAATGGAGGGGGACTTCACCTCCTTCATTTTGGAAATGATCCTTCTGTCAATGAAGCCAAAGGTCTCATGAACTTTTCTGGTGGCTTTGGTCCTCTGTTTACCTGTATTGACCTTGTATTCTGCTGAAACCATCAGACATTGTTCATGTGACTATTGTTCAGCCATTTGTCCTTCATCTCGCACTTCTAGAATACATCAGGAGCTTACCCTCTCTCGATATGATCACTAAAACTCAGTTTGAGAATGCAATTTTTAAAAAAATTAAATCACTTTTTCAATTAACAAAAATTTATTTTCCTTTCTTTCCTACCTCATGCCTCTCTGATGGAAAAAGAAGAAAAGCAAAACCCTTGTAACAGATAAGCAAAACAAATTTTTATATTGGGCATGTCTAAAAATAGTTATATCTTATTCTGCACCCTGAGGCCATCACTGTTCTATTGGGAGGTGGGTGGCGTCCTTCATTATCAGTCCTCTGAAATCATGGCTGAACATTGTGTTGATCAGAGCTCTTAAGTCTTTCAAATGTGTTTGTCTTCTCCTCTCCTGCCCCCCACCCTGCACTTTATAGTATTTTAATTTTTCCAATTACATGTAAAGATGTTTTCAACATTCATTTTTATAAGATTTTAAGTTGCAATTTTTCTCTCTTCCTCCTTAGCCTTCCCCCTTCCTAAGACAACAAGCAATCTGACAAAGGTTATACATGTACAATTATTTCAAACACATTTCCACATTAGTCATATTGTGAAAGAAGAATCAGAACAAAAGGGGAAAACCACAAGAAAGAAAAACCAAAAAAAGGAAGAAGAGTACGCTTCGATCTGCATTCAGACTCCATAGCCCTTTCTCTGGATGTGGACAGCATTTTTCATCACCAGTCTTGGAATTGTCTTGGATCATTATATTGCTGACAAGAGCTAAGTCTTTCATAGTTGATCATTGCACGATGTTGCTGTTACTGTGCACACTGTTCTCCTGGTTCTGCTCCCTTCACTCAGCATCATTTCATGTAAGTCTTTCCAGGTTTTTCTGAAATCTGCCTGCTCATTGTTTCTTATAGCATAATAATGTTCCATTACACTCATATACAACAACTTGTTCAGCCATTCCTCAATTGATGGGCATCCCTCAATTTCCAATTCTTTGCCGCCACAAAAAAGCTGCTATGAATATTTTTGTAAAATGTGTTTGTGTTTATAATGTTGTGGCTATTGTATAAATTTTTTCCTCGTTCTGCTCATTTTACTTTGCATCAATTCATATAAGTCTTCCTAGGTTTCTCTGAAGCTGTTCCTTTCATCATTTCTTATGATGAAACAGTATTCCAGAGAATGCCATTTCTTGCATGCAATAACTTCACTATGACAAAAGAGCACAGAGGAATGTGTGCTCTAGGGGGAAAATAAAACATTCCTAGCAATGGCTACTTACTAGTGGTTCTATTCATATGAGCTATATTGCCCCCTAGTGGTATTTCTGTTCATTGTTATGAACTACTGTTTAAGATCCAGACCTGTACCAATGATTAGAATCACATTTTGCTCACAAAACCTTTTGGTCCACTTAAGCATATACAAAGCCCTTGCCTCTCAACAGCCCTCTTATGGAGGTAGGTGGGTAGGAATCTCAACTATTGTCATCTCCATCTCAAAGATGAACAAATAAGGCTGTGAAAGTTTCTCAGTCAAATATTTATTAAGCACCAGGCACTGTGCTAAGCACTGAGGATACAAAAAGGCAAAAAGACAGTTTCTGCCCTGAACGAGTTCAGAATTTAGTGGAGGAGACAACACACAAAGGACTATGGGTGAACAAGCCATATGTGGGATACATAGGAAATAATTAAGAAAGGGAAAACATTAGAATTGAGAGGGGTTGGGAAAACCTCCCTGTAAAAGATGGGATTGGAGCTGGGACTTAAAGTCTAAGTGGCTTGCCCACATTGGCTGTGTATCTGAGCTCAGATTCAAATCCAATCTAAGCCTAGTGTTCTTTCCATCACCCCATGACTAGTCATGGCATGGATAGGAGAAAAGATGGATCAGTGAAATGAGCAAGATGGAGGATTGAGGTTTGATGGAAGAAAAAAAATATGTCTTAATCATCAGAGCTTTTCTGAAGTTGACTGGCCTACTTGCAGTGGGTTCCCTGTCCTTGGAGGTCAGTTTTCACCCAGAAGCTAGATGGCCATTTGTAGAGGATGTTCCTGGCTATATATTGGTTGAGCTCTTCCAATTCTGAGATACTGTGATTCTCTCATGGTATGAGACACAACTTTATGAACATCATCTGTCTCTTGGTGCTCATGTCCTCCCTTTCTATCCTGCTGACCTTAGACCAAGAGTTATATGGAACCATTCATTCCACCCTTCTCAATTCATTTTCTTGGCTTTCTCACAGTTTTAAGAGTCTTTGCATTCTCAGTGAAGTGGCCAGATGTCTAGGGATGCCTGTAGCAGGCCTGGCACCAGGAGACACTGTTATCCTCCAAATACAGACCAGGATGTTCTCAATATGTTTTAGACTTGTAGTGTATGACCAATATGTTCATACTTCCCTGCCTCAGTGGACATAAAGACACACACGGCCATTTTTCTGCATCATCTGAATTCCCCAACTTCAATTTAGTGCCTGATATCTGTTGTACCATTCTCAAGTTGCCATTTTAACAACAGGCTGTGGCTTTTTTCATCTCTTATTTTTATACCCTTCACTAAGATTCTACTTCATTGCCTCATCGTGGTGGAATGGTGCCCCTGGGCTCCTGGAGGCTGTGCCAGTGGAATACAAATGTGGGTCAGTTCTATCAAGCTGAAAAGACTTCATCTACAGCTTGGTGGTGGACTGATTCCCTGTCTTCTAAAGAGTCAGCCTAGCTAAGCCACCCATTACCAGTTTGGATAAGAAGTGATGGATTTTTTTCTTTTTGTTGAGTCTCTGAAGGATTATTTCCTATTGTCACTTGGTAGGTTTGATGTACCTTGGGATAGGGTATTATTTTGAGGCAATCTTGGCTCCGCCCTTTCTGTAGGTGGCACAGCTGCTAATCGAATAGGAAGGGGCAATGGAAACCCTTGTCCCTGCCCCACCTTTGCCCAAGCTACAGTGGGTGAGCCCCAGATGTCACAAACTGAGGGGCTGGCGTCTTACTGGAGATGAGGTAGGTCAGCCTTGGTTTGAATTGGTGGTCTCTGCCAAGTGAATGGGCCACCTCAAAAGCGAGTGGGCTCCCCCTCATTAGAGATCTCTAAGCAAAGCCGGATGACTGCCTTTTGGGCATGTTATTGAAGAAAAATTATCTTTCAGGAATGGGCAGCATAGGACTGGGCTGGCTATGGATCCCCCTTCTGACTGACATTCTGTGATTCACTTGGGAATCCACCACAGCTTATAATGAAGGCATGAAATAACTGGATGTCAGGTGTAGTCTAAGGTTTTGGGTAAGTGGTTGTTTATCCCATGCTGGATTCCAGCTCCAAGGACAAGAACCTGAACAGCATGTGGCGTCCCTCCATTCTCCTCTGCCTCTCAGCTGACTCCAACAGTGTTTATTAAAGGATAATACCATAATTCATGCAGTGCTTTGAAAGTACTTTGGATCCATTTATCACCTTCATTCTGGATATAAGGAAAATTAGACTCAAGGGAATTACTCAGCTAGTAAGTACGTGAGGTAGATTTGAACTCAGTGCTTTTTGCTTTTAAGTCTAGCCTCCCATCTATTCTTATGCATCCTCTTTTATTAATATTTTATAACCCATGACTATCTGAATGTTAGGACAATGGGGAAAAGGATTCTTGTTTAGACACTGATTGAATTAATGGCTCTTTGAGGTCCCCAAATCTGAACCTTTGTGATTCTAGAATTAATATGGCTGAGCTGTTCTGAGATCTATCGATGGGAGGGACCACTGTATATGTGCTCAGTGTCGGAAGAATTGCCAGAGGGTTTCTATATAAAGGGCATTGTTGAAGAAGCAGAAAACACATTTTATAGGTGGTAGTGTGTTTCACTGAGGGCTGGAATCCGAATCGTTGAACCTGAGTTAAAATTCTGGTTCTGCCACCATGTGACTTAACCCCCACGGTTAACCCCCAGATTAGAGATGGGTATCTAGATGGCAAAATGGATAGAGTGTCAAGCCTGGAGTCAGGAGGACCTGAGTCCAAATGTGACCTCAGACACTTACTAGCCATGTGACCCTGGCAACTCACTTAACCCTGCTTGCCTCAGTTTCCTCATCTGTAAAATGAGCTGAAGAATAAAATGGCAAACCACCCCAGTATCTTTGCTGAGAAGACCCCAGATGAAGTCATGAAGTTGGATGTGACTGAACAATGACAACTGTGACAACAACATAGCTTAAAGGACCTCTGATCCAGCTCTAGTCTCTGATCCTGTTTTCCATCTGCATCACAGGAAAGGGCCACTGATTTGTCCCCTTCCCCTTTTTACTTTCTGCCTCTTTATTCTTCATGATGAAATTTGCAGGAGCCTGGGCAGATTGCTTGGGGGGAAGAAGCAATCGAATCAGAAATGATTGCTTGGGACTCGAGGGGGCCCATTTGCTAGCTACTCTATGGAAAAGCGAACACTTACCCCTCTTATTCCTGCTCCCCACCTCCACACAGTGTTTGGATGAACAAATAAATCAAAAGCAAGATGTTATGGTTTGGGATTTTCTGTGCTTGCTTCTGAGCTGGTGGGGGAGCACTGGATGGACAGGTTGGGATAGGTCCCAGACCCCGCAGTGGGTCAGCTGTGTGCCTGGCCCTTCTCTGATCCCGCCAGAGGAAACACATGCAGCTGTCCAGGCTGCCTCTAGAGGTCACTCTGATCCTGGAATTTTAATGTATCCTCTGAGGCCATGGATGAACCACGGATGTGGACCATTTCTGAGAATAATGTGACTCCCAGGAGGCCTGCTCAGGGTATACAATTTTCCCACCATTCAGAACACCTTGAAATCTCTGCTCTGGCTCCAGGGGTAGAAGCAGAGGGAGAGTTTTAACCCTTGGGAGAACTTTTATTTCAAAATGTTGAATTCTTAAAAAAAATCAAGTTGTAACCTGTCCCTGCCACCCCAATAATAACAATCAGGCTGTGTAAGTTAATAATTTTTAAGTTTATTATTTTGTAAATTAAAGGATGGTTATGAATAGATTAGTGTTATTTGGGGCCAAGGTCTAGATCAGTGTATAGAGAAGAGGCTCATTGACTGTAGAGTTGGCAGAGACCTTTGAGATCACTTAATCCAATGCCTTCATTTATTTTATTTTTATTTTATTTTATTATGACTTAAGGGCAGGCATGGATGGGGTGCAATCTGCATTGTTGGAGGGAGTGAGGAGATTAACGACCCATTTGAGCATCTTAGTATTTGAGCAGGATTTACAGATAATTATAATTATCTTTGTAGCACAATCTGAGGTTTGATAAGTAGTCTTGTAAAAAAATCATTAATGCCTTTTTATCTTATGGTAATTTCCTGATATACCCTACTAACACACTGTCCCTTAATAAGAGAGCCATGCTTTGTTTTAAAAAAAAAAAACTGTCCCATCAACAAGAAAGACATCTGTTGTTAAAAAAAAACAGTTAAGCAAAACCAAGGAACAGTGACTTTGATTGAGCATATATGCAATTCTTTGTATCCATAGTCCTTGATCTCTTTATCAAAAAAGAAGGAGAAGCCTCCTCATCTCATCTCTAGGGTCAAAAATAGGCACCTGCATTACATGAAAGGGGAGATTGAGTTTCAAATAGACGAATCAAATTACTGAAGGTCATGTTAGAGAATAGTAGAGCCAGAACCTGAACCCAGGCTGACCGATTCCAAATTGAATGCTCTGGTGTGTCATCGGGTTTTTGGTGTGGTTTTGAATTCATTTTGAATCAGTCATCTATTTTCATAATTGTTTTGATCTTTCTGTTTATCACTAAAAACTTAATCCAATTTAATCTGATCGTATATTAGGCTGAGCAAAGGGACTTTGTGGGGTTGCAAACAAGCTAAAAAATGTCCAAAATCTTTGGTCTAGATGAATACCAGCAAGAAAAACCCCTCCTCATCACTCTTTCTCTGCTTAGCCTCTCTACGAGGGACTCTCAGCCTGTATCTTCACAGGGTCATAAAATTAAAGCTTGGACTCCCTCAAAGCTTATTGAGTCCAATGCTTTTATTTACAGATGAGGAAACTGAGCCCCAGAAAGGTTAAGTCACTTGCCAGCTAACACAGCTATTGAGTGTCTGAGGCAGGATTTGAACCCAGGTCTTTCTCAGTCCAAGCCCAGTGCTCCATTTATTGCTGTTTTCATAAAATCATAGACTTTTAGAACTATATGAGACTGGAGACCAGCCAGTCCAAGCCCATGTTTTGTGTATGAGCTCCTAAAGATTTATGTAAAGGATCTGTGGCTTTTACAAGGTGGGAGAATCCCGGTGTGTTAACTCCATCCATCAGTGCAGATCTCATCCCATCTCAGGCTTAGGTGAGTTTTCTGAAGCTCATAGAGGTTGCTACATTCAATAGATCCCATAGCTACTAAATGTCTTAGGTGGATTTGGACTCAGGTCTTGCCATCTCCAGGTTGGGCAACCGCAGAATCTCCGAATTTCAGAGATAGAAGAGAGCTCAGAAACCATTAGGCTGACCCATACCGGAAAAAGAAGCTGGTCCAAGCCAACATGCCAGAAAAGTACTTTACACTTGTCTCTGTTATATTTCCTTAATAATAATAATGATAACAAACATTTATAGTCCAGTGCTTTAAGATTTGCAAAACACTTTGTGAATATCATCTCTTCTGTCCTCACAAGAATCCTGGGAGATCGGTGCTATTACCCACAAGGTGTAGACCAGGGAATGGAGGCAGATAGAAGCTAATTGACTTGCCCAGGGTCATAGAATTGGTAATTTTTTGAGATAAGATTCAAACTCAGTCTCCCCAACTTGAGGTTCAGTGCTCCTTTTCCACAAGGCCATACTGCTTCCAAATTTTGCTTTCTGAAACCTTCCTTTTTCTAGTTTTCACCATTTGATTCCAGTTCTGTTTGCTGAGGCTCTTTGGGGGAGGGGGAAATAAAATGGAATAAATTTACCACTCTTCCCAACGAACTGCCTTTTAAGCAACTAGCAACTGATATATGTATATGTATATTATATATATATATATATATATATACACATACATGTATATATATATATACATATATCTTAAATATGTTCTTTTTAGGCAAAATGTATCTCATTTTTTTCCAACTATTCCTCATATGATGGTGTACCTAGACCCCTCCCCATTCTAATTGACTTTCTCTACCCATGTTCTAGGTGAGATATGTCCCTTTTTAGCATTTCACTATAAAGGAGTAGTTATAGTCATGAAACAACTATACCATCCTGGTTTCAGCTGCTTGTCTTTCTTCCACACTGGTCTCTGGAGATTTGAGAAAACAAATTGTTTTTATGATCTAAAGTGAACACTTATGCTTACCAGTCATCTGTCTTATTTTAACAATAGAAATAGCTAATCAGAGACTTTCAGAGTTGAAAAGGATCTGCACAGGCATTTATTCCAATGTCTTAATAATGGAGATCTTTCAGTGATTATTCTGACATAACTCTTTGGTTTTGCTGTCTACATCATTTCATAACATCTTATCATCATAGTGTTAGAATTGGAAGGAACCTTAGAATGCATCCAGCCCAACCAGCTCATTTTCCAGATGAGGGAAATAAGTTCCAGGGATTTTAAATGCCTCATCCAAGGTCACACAGGCAGTAAGCAGCAGAATCAGGATTTGTACGTAGGTCCTCTGAGGCCAAAATCTGTAATTCTTTTGATTATACCTTGGTCATCTATTGTGGTGTTAATTTGCAAAAAGAGTGCAAGTGAATCGAAAGCAGAAGGTGGAAAATTTCAGCTAGGAATCATTAAAATGACTGCATTTTATGGCGTTACATATGTCATGAATGTCATTGTATTTGACAATATAGATTTCTGAGGTTGAGAAGATAGACAAATTGTATAAATAATTCAGTTTAACTCTCCAAATAAGATCAACATTTATCTTAATATCCAATGATTTCAATATGACAATGGCATAGGGAAAGATGATGAAAAATAAGCTGGAAAACATGGCTTAAGGGCAAGAAGGCAGACAGGTCCAAGGCTTGTAGACTCATGCATAAATAATATTGGTACTCCCTCTTCTGAAGGAGTTGGGAGGCTCTCGACATATGAGCTGAACTTCATCATGACAGGTGAACTGGTTACTCTCCAACATTCTTCTTCCCTTTGCTCTGTTAAGGCCAGTGACGTCTTAATATGGCTCTAGAACAAGAGATTTATTCTTTCAAGGATCAGAGAGGTTCCTTTTTCAGTATACATGGCTGAATTCTGGGTGTCATCTCTGTTGGTGGTCTGTGGAAAAGGAATACAGGAATGTGCCTGATGGATTTTTAAATGCTATCTTGCATAACTTTTTTAATTTTTAAATTTTTAAATGCTATCATGCATAACTCCACAAAAGTCTTACTGTAATCCTTATCATGACACAGGATGATGATGACTTCCTGAAGACAATCTAAAAGAGCTCAAGCTCTAGGAATTCCTACTATCTTCCATCTGCTTCCCAAGGACTAGTCTGGCCACATGTGGACAGGCTCATTACTGGTAGCCTGGACACTTGTCGATGACATCTTTAAACACGTCAATCCATGAAACGATATAAAAAGAACAATGACCTCCAGTCCTAGATAACACCTCATGCTTCTGCAGTGAGGATTGTAGAAAAAAAGGAAAAGGGGTCAGAGGATGCCATAAAGCATAGAGTTTGGGGGCTATCTTTAAACATTAATTTGACTGTTGGTACTATTATAAATTCCAGCTCCTTTTCCATTGACCTATTGGAGCCAAACTATTACAGGAAGGACTGAATGGTAGTAGCACTATCATTTTGACTATGAATGTAATCAGAAGGTATAAAGAGGGTGTAGCTAAACTGCAGGGGGTGATATTCATAGGAACCCTGGAGTCTTTGGAGGCACAAATAAAGTTCAGAATCATAGAATTTGAGAGTAGGGAGGGACCTCAGGGGCCATCTAATCCAACCTATAAACAAAAGGAATCTGTATTATGAAACACTTAGAAAGTAATTTTCCACTTTTCTTATCAAAAATCTTCAAAGAAGGGGAGCCCAGAACCTCTAGAGGCAGCTCATTCCACTTTTGGGTGGATCCAACCATTTGGCAAATTTTAACTACCTTAAGCCTAAACACTCTCATTGCTAATTCTTTCCTTTCCTCCTGGTTCTATGCTCTGGGACTCAAGCAAAACAAGTGTAATCTCCCCCCATCCACACCTCCAAATGGTTCATCAAATACATGGACTCTCTGGGCTTCTGAGAGATCCAGAGCTGAAGTAATCTAGATCTCCTTAGATTCTTGCCTGGGGGAATGCTTGCGGATAGTTCCTCCAGAGTCTTTTTTTCTCCAGGCAAAACATCCCTGTTCATTTAACTGATGGACTTAAGGCTCCTCACCACCATGGTTAGCAAAGGGTCAAGCACAGATACCTGGGGAATTCCCCTGGAGACCTCCTGCCAGGTCGATGTTGAACAACAACCAACCAGTTTTTGAATCCAGTCAACTATTGTTCATTCTGTATCCCTCCTTCTTTACCATTAGAATAGCATGACATGCTTTATCAAAACTTGGATAAAATTGAGGTAAACTATATTAATAGCATTATCTCCATCTATTAGGTTAGTAATCCTATTCAAAAAGGATATGAGGTATGTCTCCATTACACACTTTTGATGACACCAGGCTGGCTCTTCGTAACTATCTTTTCTCTATCTAGATGTTCACCAACAATCTTTTGATGATCCATTTTAGAATTTTCCCTAGTATAGAACCCCTTGCAGCTTCTGCCCCAACTTGTGGTCTCCTTGGCAGGTTGGATCCTCAGAGGGTGATTGCTACCTAAAGTTCTAAGGACATCCTTGTGGAGCTTTCCACAGACCTCTCTTTCCTTGGCTTCCAAGGGTCTCATAGCTTAAAGCTTCATTTTCCCCTTGAGTGACTGCCTTTTGTATCATGTCAGTTTAAATCAGGACCTAGATTTCTTACACTTCTCTGTGTCAAGGACCCCTTTGGCATACTGATGGATCCTATAAGTCTTCTCAGAATAATGTTTTAAACACATGAAATCAAATGCATAGAATTACAAAAGACAAAAGTTATTATAGAAATAGTTAAAATATTTTAATATTGTGACATAATAATGTATATGCTTCTTTGTTGACACAATAATATAACACATTTAAAATATAGATAATTTACCTTTATAAATATGTTAATTTTAAAGACATTTAAAGACAAAATTTTATTTTAAAGACACATTAGTGCAAAGGTTATTGTTTCTTATCTTGAAGAACAACATTAAACTATAGGGCGGTCTTTTGAAAACACATATATTGGATATCCCATTGATTTTCTTTTTTTTTTCTCTTTTCTTTTGACCATTGTGACATTTTTATTGACAAAAATAATCCAGCAAGTGATATTCACAGGTGGTGACCATGGCGACCACCCTTTCTGTGAGTACTGTCAGAGGGGATTAGAGTGACATCCTCAATCCACCCCATCTTCATTGCAGAACGTGCCCGAGCTCTCACTGTGCACCAGGGCCAGGGGTCTTAGTCCTATTTCCCTCTGTGGCCAGAAGTTTGATGTGAAGGGCAGTGGTGCTTAGTTCTTTACATCTCTGGGCAACATCCTGAGCAGTCAACATAGGAGCATAGAGAGAAGATTCATCTCTGTCAGCTTTGACCTTCATCCCACCAGTCACTCAGCAGATGGTTTCTTTGCCAGAGAGATCAGTCACATGGACAAAGGTCGTTGAAGGAAGCAAAGATATGGCAGACACCAAACACATTCTCTTCTTCTGCAGCTTGAGGTCCAAGGCTGATGACCTGCTCTTCCTTCTTTTCCTTCCCCTTATGAGGTGCCATTTCTGCTCCTCTGCTTGGGCCACCAACACTGGAAAAGCCCAACTGATTTTCAATTGTAATATGCAATGAAACTCCATGATTTCTCTCAGTGACAAAGTCATTGATACGGTTAATAGTATTGTGGTTTGTTGCCCACATTTGTAATGGAAGGAAATATCAAATTTCACTTAAATATTAGAGAAAATAAAGCTGTAAATTGTTTTTCCCTGTCCAAAGTCACTGATCCCTGAAATCTATCACAGACCCCAGGATAAGAAACCCTAGTTTAGCATATGTGTCTCTCCTTCCTCTTGGATGCACTATCTCCTACCAGTTGAGTAGGCAACCAAGGAGAGGTAGGGTTAAGGTTCAAATGTACAGGCTCTTCCCCTCTTCTCCCCACCATGAGCTCTCCCTTGTAACAAAGTTCTTTTTTAAAGCACATCAGCTAACATAAAGCACATACGTCAACCATGTCTGACAAAATCTGCCCACCTCAGCAAAGAGGGGAAGGAATTACTTCTACTTGTCTTTCCTGGGGCTAAGCTCAGTCATACTTCTCCATAGTTCAGTTTCATTCTTTTTGTTGCATGTTTTTATATCCCCACTGCTTAGCACAGTTCCTGGCACATAGTAGGTACTTAATAATTTTTTATTGGTTGATTTGTCACTGTTCTTTCAATTTCCATACATTGTGGTACTCACTATTATTTTCCTGGTTCTGCCAACTTAATGTTGTCACAGTTCATGTAAGTCTTTTCATGTTTCTTATGTTCAGCTTTCCTTAGAGCACATTTGTATTCCATTGAATCCATGTACTACAATTTATTTAGTCATTCTTCACTTGATAGATATCATACAATAGTGGAAAGAGTACCTGTTCTTTAGTTAGAGGACCTGAGTTCAAATGTTACCTCTGAGGAATGTGACTTCAGGCAAGTTACTTAACCTCTGTTGGTCTCAGTCTTCTCATCTCTCAAATGAGGAGCTTGGAGTCAATGGTCTGGGGTTCCTTCCACATGTGTGACCTACTATGTTTTGAGTTCTTTGCTTCTATAAAAAGTTCTGCTATAAATATTTTGCTCTGTATGAAACTTTCCTTTCTGTCTTTGACATCCCTGGTTGGAGGGTGGGGTATTACGCATGTCAGTTTTCACATGAACCTGTGTAGATGGGGAGCTCTGAGACATGAAACCATAACTCATTGAAGAAACCAGTTACAGTATTCAAAGGGTAGGAAGAAAAAAATGTTCAAACTAGCTTCTTGGTATCCTGCAGACAAACAGCTGCCAAGATGAGTTTTTTACATTTTCCACCATTTTTTCCCTGTGGAGTTTTTGCCGGGTGTAGACAAAGGCCCAGGTGTTTGCTTGAGGCAGATGCCATATTTGCTGAGCCCAATACACTGGGGATTAGGTAGAGAAAGAGGAAGGATGGACAAGAGGGGAGGAGGGAAGGAGTATATACATTTTAGGAATGCCAATGTAAATTGTGTAGACCAAATAGATTTGTAGGCTAAACCAACTGTTGGTGAATAAGTAGGACTCCATGCAGGGTTTTTGCCCCCCACCTATTAGCAAAAAGAGTGAAAATCATAGCCCTGTGAGGGGCTGCCTGTTCAATCTGGTCATGCAAATTACCATGTGACAGCAAGCCAGGAGTCAAAAGGAAATCAACTTGTATCTCAAAACCCATCCCCACCAAGGAGCAGGGACAACCCCAGCAGCAGCAACAGCGGTGATGAAACAAAGCAAACAAACAAAGACTCCGAAGGAAGCAAACCCAAAGATACTGTGAAGAAACATGTCACCAGCTCTTCTCCCTTTTCTGATATTACTTTTCTTTTTTTCATATTCATGGCCATTTATTTCCTTAGCAAGTCAGAGTACAACTTCCCCTGGCCTGTTTCCTCCCCTGTAATATGAAGGGGTTCTACAATTTGGCCTCTGACATCTATTTCAGGTCTGAACCTATTGTCCTATCTTTTCTCTTAATCAAAGTCTGGTTGGGTTTTGGGTGGTTATCTTTCTTCATTCATCCAATGAGCTGCATGTACCTTAGCCACACCACTGCTCCTGCCTGGTAACCTCTTATTCATGCCCTGCCTCTTTTTGGGACCCCACCATATCTGGATTGTTTATTCATGGAAGCTTGTAGGCTAGAAAATTCCAGTGTTCTCACTGGCTGGCATGTCCCTGCCTCCAGTTGCAAGGGTGTGAAGCCCACCAGACCTGCCTTATTATGTATTAAATCCCTCCAGCCAAACTGACCTTCTTGTTGCTCCTTTACCTACCTAGCTCTTTTTCCTGTCCATGCCTTTTCACTGGCTGTCCGCCATGCTTGGAATGTTCTCCTTTCTCACCTCTCCTTAGCTTCCTTCAAGACAGCTCAAATGCCACCCTCGGCATTGAGGCATTGAAACCTTTCTTGTTGAATGCCTTTTATCTGTTTTGTTTGTGTTTGGATGTAGCTGCCTATGTGCATGTCATCTCTGCCTCTCCCAAGAGAATATAAATTCCTTGAGGGAAGGAACTATTTTTCTTTTGTCTTTGCATCTACAGAATCCAGCATATAGTAGGTGCTTATTAGATACTTACTGAGTGGTTGATTGCCTGCCAGGACCTCACCACTCCTGATACAGTATCTGCCCTGCCCTGATATGTGGAGTAAACCTAGACCCAGAAGTTCCAGAGAGGACTTAGTGTCATGATGAGCTAAGCCCTGGGAGCAGCCTCGTGAAAGACTATTGTGAATAGAGAGAAGGGAATAGGGAAAGGAGATACTGTGGGCATAGGATTTCTGCTGTAGCAACTAATTATACTGTTGCTGTCATTCTGTCATTTCAATTGTGTCTGACTCTTCAAGACCAGTGGTTTTCTCAGCAGAGATACTGGAGTGGTTTGCCATTTCCTTCTCCTGTTCATCTTTTACAGATGAGGAAACTGAGGCAGACAAGGTTAAATGATTTGCCCAGAGTCACACAGATAGTAAGTGTCTGAGATTGGATTCAAACTTATGTCTTCCTAACTATAGGCCTGGTGCTCTATCTGCTGCACTACCTAGCTGCCCTTATATAATACTAATTATATATATTATATATGTATGCATATATGTATATATGTGTATACGTGTACATACATATGTATAAAACTAATTATATGAGAGGGATTAAAAAAGAGAAGAGTAAATACTCCATGGTACTGGCAGCTGAGAGGTTGTTGGTATCTTCACCAGGGATACAGAAACATGAAGGAGAGGGAGATTTGGGGGAGAAGATAATGGATTCCATTTTGAACATGTTGAGTGTGAAGAGTCAATGGGATAGCTAGTTGGAGATGTTTAAAAGGGAATTGATGATTTAGAATAGGAGAAAGAGACATTAGGGACTTAAGTTTGGGAGTCTCCTGCATTGAGATGGTACTTGAATCCAAAGCTAATAAGATCACTAAGCAGGAAAAAAAAGAGCCAAGGAAGAGTCTGTTTCTTCATGTGAATGTAAAATGAAGGAGTTGGTTCTAATATTTTTAAGGACTCCCTTCTAACTCTAAATCTTCGATCCTATGAACCTCTGAATATGTGGGAGATGGATGATGACCTAGAAAAAGGGGCTGAGAAGGAAATTCACATAGGTAAGAGGAAAAGCAGGAGAGAGTGGAAAGGTTTTGCAGGAGGAAGGTTTCAAAAGCTATAGAGAGGTCAGGTAGGATGAGGACTGGGAAAGATGATTGGATTGAATCATTAAAAGATCACTAGTAACCCTGAAGAGAATAGTTTCAGTGCAATGACAGGGTTAGAAATTAGATTGCAAGTGAGTAGAGACAGTGCGGAAGTAGAGAAAATGAGAGCTAATGATGGTAGAGATATAGGATGACATGAGAAGGAACAGTAGGGTCATCAAACCCCTAGTCACATCACATTGAACTCTGAGAACAAAGTTTGAGAACATGGCCACAGAGGAAAATAATTAAAGAGTCATTGTGGACCTTCCAGTAGATGTGTTTGCCTTATGCCCAGAAGGAAGAGTCTGATTGGAAAATTGTTCCTGGGTTAAGAGTTTCTATTAAAATTTGTTTAAATATTTTCATGTAAGATGATCCTTCTAGACATGCACAACCCAGGCCTATGCTCAAAACCCTAGTTTAGTCTCAACCATGCCCAGGAATTAATTTCTCTCCATTTAGGGAGTAAAAAAGAAGCCTAGATTTGGGGGTTTGGGAAGTTTTATTGTTTGTCTAACCTAAACTTGTACCTAGATTCCTGCTTCTCTCCCTGACCTTGGCATCTGGCAACCACCTGCTTCCTTAAGGTTTGTCCCACTGGCCTGTATCCCTGATTACTAGCCTCTTCTTACCTTGAATAGTGGCTCCTTGGCCATCTATGAAAGCACCATTGCTAAATTCTTAGATCTAGAAGAGATTTGAGAGATCATTTGGTCCAACACCCCTTGGGAGGAGGCTCACCAATGTGGTACATAGTGTGCTGGCCTCCTGCTTCAGACACTCAGCTGTGGGACCCTCTGTCAATCACTTCTCTCTCAGCTCTCAGTTCAGGATAATAATAGCACCTCCCTCTCAGGGTAATGAGGATCAATTGAAATAACACATGTAAAGCCCTTTGTAAACTTTGAAGTGCTACATGATAGAGAGCTATTGTGAGCATTATCATCATCATCATCAACATCACCATTGTCATCAGCCTCTTCCTCCTCCTCCTCCTCCTCCTCCTCCTCATCATCATCATGTAACTAGTTTATGGCAGAACTGGAACCTGACCTCAGGTGCCCTGATTCCTAGTCTGGGACTCTGACTATTGTGCTGCACTGTCCCAGTGATTTTTAAAATGGGGATGGAGAGTAAGATTTGTATAATGGAAAAAGTGTCAGACCTGGAACAAGGAATCTCTGGGTTCAAATTCAATCTCATATGTTTGCTAGCAATGGGATCCTGTTCACTTACCCTCTCTCAGCTTCAATTTCCTCATGTGTAAAATCGGGAAAATAATACCTGCAGAACTTACTTTGTAAGGTGGTTGTGAGGTTCAAATCAATTAATGTCTGTAGAATGCTTCACCACATTTAGGAGCTTTATAAAAGTCCATCATTACAATCTTCATTTTTAATAGCACTTCTGTAAAAACCAAGGAAGAATTTCGTTGGCCAATGTCCATCACAGAATCTAATTTTAAAGCTTACCCCCCTCATTGAGTAGTTATTAGGCTCTGAATGAGTCTGTAGGGGGTAGTATACCTTCACTTCACATCGAGTGTGGACATGTGATACATTACTCTTTAAGGTTACCTAGGGGGTTTGTTTTTCATTACTCGGGAGGGAATGAGGATTACTTATTCACAGCAAGCATCTCTATTAGAGGTTAAACTTTGGACTTGGTGCACAGTCCATATTTCAGTGGTACTATGTGTCCTGCTGATTATGAGATATCAATCCCCCAGTAGAATTGAATCAGGAAATGGTATCCTCTTTCTATTTTTAAGCTCACTCTTCATGTAAACCATGACATTGATAGTACACAAATCCAATTGAGTGGGAAGGAATCACTATTTGGCTGAGCCTATATTTCTCATCAGATAGGTGCTCAAAAAGTGAAAAAAAATTTCATGTTCTTCATTGACAAGATAGTGGCTACACTTGACAGTCACTTGCTTTACAAAATTTACAAAATTTAAAGATTTCTTTTTAATTCAAATCACTAACCTAATGTATACAGGACGTAATTTTATTTGTTTTTCAAGTAAAAATTCTTATTTTATTTTTTTCCAGTTATGTGTAATAACAATTTTTAAAATTCATTTAAAAATTTTTTGAGTTCCAAATTCTGTCCCTTTCCCTTTCCTCCTCCCTCCTTGAGAAAGCAAGCAATTTGATATAGATTACACATATGCAGTCACACGAAACATTTCCATATTAGCTCTGTTGAGAAAGAAAACACAAAAACACATGCAAGAACAAGAAAAATAAAGAAAATAAAAAAGTATGTCTTGGTCTTCATTCAGACTCCATCAGTTCTTTCTTTGGAGGTGGATAGCATTTTTCATCTTAAGTCCTTTGGAATTGTCTTGGATCATTGTATTGCTGAAAAGAGGTAAGTCATTCATGGTTGATCCTTTTAAAATATTGCTGTTACTTAGTACAATGTTCTCCTTGTTCTATTCACTTCACTTTGTAACAGTTCATATATGTCTTCCTAGGTTTTTTTTCTGAAATCATCCTTATGGTCATTTCTCCTAACACAATATTATTCCATTACATTCATATACCACAACTTGTTTAGCCATTCCCCAAGTGATGGGCATCCCCTCAATTTCCAATTCTTTGCCACCACTAAAAGAATGGCTATGAATATTTTTGTACACATAGGTCTTTTTCTTCTAAAAATATCTTCAGGATATAGACCTAGTAGTAGTGTTGCTGGGTCAAAGATTATGCAGCTTTATAGCCCTTTGGGTATGGTTCCCAGTTGCTTTCCAGAATGATTGTATTAGTTCACAAACTCTACCAACAGTGCATTAGTGTCCTGATTTTTCCACATCCCCTCCAACATTTGTCATTTTTCTTTTCTGTTATAACCTATCTGATAGGTGTGAGGTGGTACCTCATGGTTGTTTTAATTTGCATTTTTCTAATTAATAGTGATTTAGAGTACTTTTCCACATGACTATAGATAGCTTTGACTTTTTCTTCTGAAAACTGCTTGTTCACATACTTTGACCATTTATTATTCAAGGAATGACAAATACTCTGATAAATTTCATTTAGCTCTCTATATACTTGAGAAATGAGATTCTTATCAGAGAAACTTGCTATAAAACTGCATCCAGTTTTCTGCTTTCCTTCTAATCTTGGCTGCATCAGTTTTGTTTTTGTAAAACCTTTGAAATTTAATATAATCAAAATTATCTATTTTGTATCCCATAATTCTCTTATCTTGTTTGGTCATAAATCCTTTCCTTTTCCATATATCTGACAGGTAAAGTATTCAATGTTCCCTCAATTTGCTTATGATATCACTCTTTATGTCATCATATAGTACTTGCTGATGGTTTTAGATAGGTTTTGCTGTTGTTCATTTCAATCCTGTCCAACTCTGTGTGAGGTTTTCTTGGCAAAGATACTGGAATGGTTTGCCATTTCCTTCTCCAGTGGATTAAGGCAAACAGAGATTAAGTGATTTACCCAGGGTCACACATCTAGTGAGTGTTTGCAGCAAGATATCAGGTCTTTCTGATTCCAGGCTCAGAAGTCTAGCCACTGAGCTACCTAGCTGTTTCCTTTAGATAGATATTATTTATCATTTTAAGGAAAGCTCCATTTATTCCTATGCTTTCTAGTGTTTTTAATATAAATGAGTATTGTATTTTATCAAAAGTCTTTCTTGTATCTATTGATATAATCATACAATTTTTATTGGTTTTGTTATTGATGTGGTCAATTATGCTAATAGTTTTCCCAATATTAAACCAACCATGCATTCCTTTTATAAATCTCACCCTGGTCAGGAAATGACCTTTGTGATATGTTGCTGTAATCTTCTTGTTTGTATGTTATTTAAAATTCTTGCATCAATATTCATTAGAGAAATTGGTCGATAGTTTTATTTCTCTGTTTTTTTTTCCTGGTTTAGGTGTCAGTGTCGTATTTGTGTTGTAAAAAGAAGTTTATAGGACTCCTTCTTTGCCTATTTTTCCAAATGATTTATATAGTATTGGAATGAATTGTTCTTTAAATGTTTGGTAGAATTCACTTGTGAATCCATCTGGTCCTGCAGATTTTTTCTTAGGGAGCTAACTGGTAACTTGTTCAATTTGTTTTTCTAAGAGAGGGTTATTTAAATATTCTCCTTCCTCTTCTGTTAATCTGGGCAATTTATATTTTTGTAACTATTTAATCCACTTCACTTAGATTGTTAGATTTATTGGCATATAATTGGGCAAATTAGATCCTAATAATTGCTTTAATTTCATCTTCATTGGTGGTGAATTCATCCTTTTCATTTTTGATACTGGCAGTTTGGTTTTCTTCTTTCTCTAAAAACAAATTAATTAATGGCTTATCTATTTTATTGTTTTTTTTTTCATAAAACCAGCTCCTAGTTTTATTTATTAATTCAATGGTTTTTTTTTAAACTTTCTATTTTATTAATCTCTTTGATTTTTGGGTTTCCCAATTAGGTGTTTAAATGAGGATTTAAAATGTGTTCTTTTTCTAGTTTATTTTTTTTTTTGCATGCCCAATTCATTGATCTGCTTCCCCCTCCTATTTTATTGATGATGTAAGCCTTTAGAGATATAAATTTTCCCTGCATCTTATACATTTTGATATGTTGTCTCATTGCTGTCATTCTCTTCAATGAAATTATTGATTTTTTTATATGATTTACTATTTTACCCATTCTTTCTTTAGGATCAGATTATTTAGTTCCTAATTAGTTTATCATCTGTTTCTATTACCTTTTGTTAAATGTAATTTTTATTGCATTATGATCTGAAAAAGATTAATTTAATAGTTCTACTTTTCTGCTTTGGCTTGTGAAATTTTTATGCTCTAATACATGGTCAATTTTTGTGTAAGTGCCATGTACCACTGAGAAAAAAGGTGTATTCCTTTCTAGTTCCCTTCAATTTTCTCCAGAAGTTTATCATAATTGACTTTTCTATAAGTCTATTCATCTCCTTGATTTACTTCTTGTTTATTTTTTTTGGTTAGATTTATTTATTTCTGAGAGGAGAAAGTTGAGTTCCCCCACTGGTATAGTTTTGCTGTCTATTTCCTCCTGTAACTCATTTAACTTTTCCTTTAAGAATATGGATGCTATACCATTTGAGGCATATATGTTTAGTATTGATATTACTTCATTTGGTACTTTTTAGTATTGATATTATTTCTTTGTTGCCTTTTAGAAAAATGTAATTTTTTTGTTTACCTCTTTTAATCAGGTCTATTTTTGCTTTTGCTTTGTCTCAGATCATGATGGCTACCCCTGCTTTACATCTTACTTCTAATAATAGACTGATGCATTTTGTTATTTATGCCTTTACATTGAAGATTTGGAACAGATATGATGACTGTACCTTCAAATAACCTATTCTACCAAGCACTTGTTTCTCATGTCAAGGGAGTACAGCTAATTGGCACATACAGTCATCTAGACACTCTGAGAAGAGAAATGTAGGTATTGGCAAGAAATATTGACTGTTTCTGGAAGTCTTTGTGATGAAGTCCTACTATGCTGGTTTAGATTTCCTTTGAAGGTGGGAAATCAGCCAATGAATACTTTCTTTTGAGATCATTTTTTAAATTGTCTAACTGAGAAGATAATTAAAACCATATATATTTCTAAAGCATTCAAGACTATTTTATTCTCACAAGTGTTGCTATGGAAAATTTGACTTCCTAACTCTCATAGGCTTGGGGATCAAATATATAGTAGATATTGGCAACTGATTTTTGTTTGTGCCTAAGTCAAACTTTCACTCCTACTTGATTGGTGACAGCTGTCTGATAATCAGCAGTTAGGCTTGATTGAGATTGGCTGGGACAGCCAACAGAACAGCAGACAGACAATTCTTTAACATATTAACCCCATGGCCCAATTATCCATCCAAAATGCAAATCAGATCTCCCACAACTCTTTAACCATTCTCCTTGTGCAATGTCAGGGCCCTTGTGATCCAATTTTAACTACAATTAGCCTTGGTAGAACACACACTCACGAAGCCCTTGGACCACCATCATTAAACACCTCTGCCTTTGAGTCACAACCAGCCAGTGTCTCCTCCTCAAATTCAAGATTGCAGCTTGTAGGAGAAAAGTTTTGAAAAATGAATGTTGTCTACACATTTGCCTCTCAAACTTCATATAATACTTTGTTTTGTCTCATTCTAATTTCATCTAAAGCTTTTTATGACTCTTAATGCACTGCATAAATATTAGATATTAATATTATTATTACAGCTCCCTGGGCTGCTATCTTCTCTCCCATTATGCTATAAGCTCTATGAGGGCAAGGGCCATCTCTAGGCCAAACTTTATAGTTTTCCTGGCACCTACTACTGGGCTCTTCACAAATAGGAAAAATGTAATAGATTTTATTTGAATTTAAATGAACCTTAAAGCTAGGGGAGGAGAGAACATTGGTCATAGATTTAAAGTTGGGAAGGTGCTTTAGAGGTCATTAAATCTAGCCCCCTCATTTTACACATGAGGAAACAGAGCTTAAGGGACTTACCTGGGATCATATACTAGTAAATGTTTGAAGCAAGATTGAACCCAGGTCTCTCTGACCTCAGGTCAATTAATCAATCCCTTATGCCAAACTTCCTTGAGAAGGATAGGCTGGTGCTTCAGAAACATCAATAAGAATGAAGCTAGAAAAAAGTGGCCCCTGGTCTTGGCCATGGAGGAGTTATTGCTGATCTTGGAGAGAGCAGCTTCAGTAGAGTTGTGGAGATGGAAGCCATTTTTTTTCTGAGGACTTGGGAGTGTGAGCAAATGGAGACAGATGGGGAGACAACTTTCTATAAATTTGGCAATGAAGGGGACTTGAGGACTTGATGGGAAAGCAGGTTTTTATAGGGACCTAGAGATCAAAGCACATTTGTAAGCCAAGGGCATGGAAGCAGGAGAGAGGGTGAGAGAGGTTAAACATGGAAAAAAACCTGCTTATATGCAAGTGAATGCTTTATGTCTTGGGTAAGAATGGTCCTTAGCACTCAAGAGACCACAACCTGGGCCCTCCCAGACCAAGAGGTTCTCTTTATGGACTTCTGTAAGATTTCTGAGGGATCCATGCTTTCTTTGGATAATTCAATTCTACCAAAGGAAGGTGTGCGTTGGATGGTGGGAGCATAGGGAGTCTATACAGGGCTTGGTTTACTTGGTCTCATTTTCTTCATTCATCAACCAACAAGCACTTATTATGTGCCAGGTTCTGGTCTCTGGGAATACAAAAACAAAGGGAAAATTGTTCCTGCCCTCAAGGATCTTATGTTCTCATGGGGGAGACAATATGAACATAAAGATATACATAAACGTATATAAGATATGTATATACTAGCGGTTAAAAGGTAGCTTTGGAGGGGAAATCGCTAGCAGCTGGAGTGGGGAGTGGGGGAGATGATTCCAGGAATGGTGGGGGCAACCCCTATAAAGGCATGAGGACAGGAAATGGAATGTTGTGTGAGGAACATTAAGTAGACCAATATGGCTGGATTGTAGCATTGTGTAAGAAGTCAGTCAGTTAGTCCGCAAACATTTATTAAGCACTTTCTATGTTCAGAGCACTTGGCAAAGCACTGGGGATACAAGGAAAGACAAAAATGAGTTGCTGCCTTGAAATTCAAAGATAGGAAGAAGTCAGGTGCTAGAACTTTAAATGGCAACTAGGGCAATTTGGACAATAGCTACGGACCCATTATGCTTTTTGCAGGGAAGGGAAATGCAATAAAACTATTTAAATATGGGGGGGGGTGTTGCCTAGAGACATAAACCAGATTAACTGTTTTCACTTTACTTGACCAATCAAACTAGTTTTTCCTCTTAAAAAAATCTGGAACTCTGAACTACAGTTTTTTCCCCTATCTTGAAAAGGGGAAAACTGTTATTGGACTTCTTGCCTACCTCGATACTCCAGTGGATTTTTCATCATTCAGGGGATATGAATATACTCTCCTATTCCACTGATCACAGCCCATCAATGCCTTTACACCCTATCAAAAATCAATAATTTAATCAACAAGCATTTATTATTATCCTATGGAACTCTTCTTCCAATAGGCTGAAGGTCTTGTTCTAGACCTCTTGACATTGGCGTTTGCCGATGGTGTGTGTGGGCTGTTCATCGATCACTACATGATTGGCACATCCCTCTCTCTCTCTCTCTCTCTCTCAGTTTATATTTAACTTACTTCTCTCTACATAATTCTTCACTGGTAATATGTTGCAGTCTACTCATACCAGCCATTAGCCTTTTCATTTCTCCTTGGGAGACAGAATTGTAATTCTTGGGACTCAGCCATGTAACTTTAACCATATCCCATAGATCTTGGTTACTTTTTATGCTTTGGAGCACTTGGGCAAAATATAGATTAGCATAACTAAAAATATTTTTGTTGTTGATTGAATTGGCACTCCTTGGTATGGGATCCCATTATACTTATTCTGATATCAAAGTAAGAGAAGTTTGAGATTCTCACTCTGTTCTATAGGGAGAGAAGTTGGGTTATGTTCACACTGGCCCTTTAAATAAGGAAATCTTTCTGGTGACATAGTGAAATCTCAGTCCATGAATTAAATTAATCGTGGCTATTTGCAAAAGATGTGAATGAATCTCCCACAATGGTGGAATGAGGTGAGGCTAGGAAATTCCCTAGACTATAAACTCCTTTAAGCCATTTTTACAACTCTCTATTCCCAGTCCTTAGCACAGTAACTTGAGCATAGTGGGATAGGGCAGGAAAAAGGGACCGTGATTAGACCTCTGATTCCTTTGGGATAAGGAATTCCCAGGTGAGGAATTTTCTGTCTCAATGCATTTGGGAACCTTCTCTGCAATTTATAGTTTCGGAGCTGCTGAGAGTTCTGAGAAGTTAAATAATCTGCCCAGGATTATTTAATCAGCATGAGTCAGAGGTTGAACTTGAACCCAAGTCTCCATAGCTTCAGGGGCGTCTCATGATCCTCTATGAATAGATGCTTAGTAAATGTTGAATTGGATTGAAGTCTTCCTTACACATTAATATGTTGCTCTATTGAGTGTTGTTACTATAGGAATATATCCAAAGCAAAGAGGAGTAACTAAAAATGAAATAACAGAAAGAAGGCAAATGGTATGACTCTTTAACCTAGTCATTGTGGATCCTTTCTGATGTTAAGCTGTTCTTTGGAGAGAAAAATAGAAAATATTTCAAGTTGGAGTAATTAGATTCATTCCCAAATCTTTGTCTGAAAGTTTTAACACCTTTTAATTGTTCACAGAAAAAGTCTGTGCAATCAGGCACAGACTCCAGGGAAGTCAAACATGGAAAACGAGGTCTTATGGATACCAAAATACACATAGCAGCACTTTTTTTGTGGTATCAAAAAACCCCCAGAAACCAGGTGACCTGTTATCAATCCAGGAATGCTTTAACAAATTGTAACACATGAATGTGATGGAATATTATTGTGTCCTAAGAAGTCAAGTTAACAAATATTTGTTGAGCATTTGCCATTTTCTAGGCACTGTTCTAAGCACAGGGGATACAAAGAAAGGCAAAAGACAGTCCCTGCTCTCAAGGACCTGACAGTCTAACAAGGAAGAGGAGAAAACATGTAAACAACTACATACATAGAAGATTATCTATGCATGCATTCTATCTATCTATCTATCCATCTATCTATCTATCTATCTATCTATCCATCCATCCATCCATCTATCTATCTATCCATTTATCCATCCATCCATCTATCTATCTATCTATCTATCTATCTTTTTTTTAACAAATAATTCTCTTTATTTTCTTTTTTTTAATTTGAATTTTTATTTTTTTTTAATTATTTAACATATTTAGTTTTCAGCATTGATTTTCACAAGAGTTTGGATTACAAATTTTCTCCCCATTTCTACCCTCCCCCCCACTCCAAGATGGCATATATTCTGGTTGCCCTGTTCCCCAGTCAGTGCTCCCCTCTGTCACCCCACTCCCCTCCCATCCCATTTTCCCTTCCTTTCTTGTAGGGCAAGATAAATTTTTATGCCCCATTGCCTGTGTATCTTATTTTCTTGTTGCATGCAAAAACATTTTTGTTTGTTTTTGAACATCTGTTTTTAAAACTTTGAGTTCCAAATTCTCTCCCCTCTTCCCTTCCCACCCACCCTCCCTAAGAAGTCAAGCAATTCAACATAGGCCACTTGTGTATCATTATGTATAACCCTTCCACAATACTCGTGTTGTGAAAGGCTAACTATATTTTGCTCCTTCCCAACCCATCCCCCTTTATTGAATTTTCTCCCTTGACCCTGCCCCCTTTCGAAAGTGTTTGTTTTTGACTACCTCTACCCCCATCTGCCCTCCCCTCCATCATCCCCCCCATTTTTTTTATCTTCTTCGCTCTTCTTTCCTGTGGGGTAAGATTCCCAATTGGGTATGTATGGTATTCCCTCCTTAGGCCAAATCTGATGAGAGCAATGATCACTCATTCCCCCCTCATCTGCCCTCTCCCCTTCTCCCACAGAACTGCTTCCTCTTGCCACCTTTATGGGAGATAATCCATCCCATTCTATCTCTCCTTATCTCCCTCTCTCAGTATGTTCCTCTCTCATCCATTAATTTGATTTTATTTCTTTTAGATATCTTCCCTTCATCTTCAACTCACCCTGTGTCTGCTCTCTCCCACTCTCTCTCTCTCTCTCTCTCTCTCTATATATATATATATATATATACACACATATATATATACATACACACATATATATATATACATACACACATAGATATATACATACATACACATTCACCCATATATATACATAAACATATATGTATGCATATTCCCTTCAGCTACCCTAATACTGAGGTCTCATGAATCATACACATCATTTTTCCATGTAGGAATGTCAACGAAACAGTTCACCTTTAGTAAGTCCCTTGCAATTTCTTTTTCTTGTTCTTTTTCTTGATTACCTTTTCATGCTTCTCTTGATTCTTGTGTTTGAAAGTCAAATTTTCTATTCAGTTCTGGTCTTTTCACTGAGAAAGCTTGAAAGTCCTCTATTTTATTGAAAATCCATATTTTGCCTTGGAGCATGATACTCAGTTTTGCTCGGTAGGTGATTCTAGGTTTTAATCCTAGCTCCATTGACCTCTGGAATATCGTATTCCAAGCCCTTCGATCTCTTAATGTAGAGGCTGCCAGATCTTGGGTTATTCTGATTGGGTTTCCACAATACTCAAATTGTCTCTTTCTGGCTGCTTGCAGTATTTTCTCCTTGATCTGGGAGCTCTGGAATTTGGCGACAATATTCCTGGGAGATTTCTTTTGGGGATCTATTTGAGGAGGCGATCGATGGATTCTTTCAATTTCTATTTTGCCCTGTGGCTCTAGAATATCAGGGCAGTTCTCCTTGATAATTTCTTGAAAGATGATATCTAGGCTCTTTTTTTGATCATGGCTTTCAGGTAGTCCAATAATTTTTAAACTATCTCTCCTGGATCTATTTTCCAGGTCAATGGTTTTTCCAATGAGATATTTCACATTATCTTCCATTTTTTCATTCCTTTGGTTCTGTTTTATAATATCTTGATTTCTCATAAAATCACTAGCTTCCACTTGCTCCAATCTAATTTTTAAATTAGTATTTTCTTCAGTGGTCTTTTGGACCTCCTTTTCCATTTGGCTAATTCTGCCTTTCAAGGCATTCTTCTCCTCATTGGCTTTTTGGAGTTCTTTTGCCATTTGAGTTAGTCTGTTTTTTAAGGTGTTGTTTTCTTCAGTGTATTTTTTGGTATTTTTTTGGGTCTCCTTTAGCAAGTCATTGACTTGTTTTTCATGGTTTTCTCGCATCCTTCTCATTTCTCTTCCCAATTTTTCCTCTACTTCTCTAACTTGCTTTTCCAAATCCTTTTTGAGCTCTTCCATGGCCCGGGACCAGTTCATGTTTTTCTTGGAGGCTTTTGGTGTAGGCTCTTGCACTTTATTGATTTCTTTAGGCTGTATGTTTTGGTCTTCTTTGTCAGCAAAGAAAGAATCCAAAGTCTGAGACTGAATCTCGGTGCGTTTTCGCTGCCTGGCCATATTCCCAGCCAACTAACTTGACCTTTGAGTTTTTCAGTGGGGTATGACTGCTTGTAGACTAGAGAGTTCTATGTTCCACGTTTGGGGGGGAGGTGCCAGCTCTGGCACACCAGCACTGCTCGTTACCCAACCCCCAACCTGAACTGGGCTTAGATCTTCAGCAGGCCGTGCACTCCTGCTCTGATCCGCCACTTAATTCCTCCCACCAGGTGGGCCTGGAGCAGGAAGTAACAACAGCTGTAGCTGCCCCACCTCCGCTGCCCCCGGGGCTGGAAGCGGAACCTCGAACTCTTTCTAGTCCCGCAGCTTTTCCCACTAACCTTCTCCGCAGTCTTTGGTGTTTGTGGGTTAAGGAGTCTGGTAGCTGTGGAAGCTCACTGATTCAGGGCGCTAGGGCCCCCTCTGCCCGGCTTCTGGCCTGGATGGTCCACGCCGTTCAGGCTGTGTTCTGCTCCACTCCGTTCCCAGCTCCCAGCTCCCAGCTCCCAGCTCCCAGCTCCGTGTGGGATAGACCTCACCCAGAGACCATCCAGGCTGTCCTGGGCTGGAGCCTTGCTTCCCTCTGCTGTTTTGTGGGTTCTGCCGTTCTAGAATTAGTTCAGAGCCATTTTTTATAGGTTTTTGGAGGGACTCGTTAAGGAGCTCACACTAGTTCCTGCTTACCAGCCGCCATCTTGGCTCTGCCCCCCTTTCTCTATCTATGTATCTTAAATAGAATATAATTAACAAAGGGGACTAGAACAACTAGAATGAAGGAGGATTAGGAAAGTCTCCCTGTAGAAAGGAGGATTTTAGTTAGGACTTGAAAGAAGCTAGGGAAGCCAGAAAGCAAAGATGAAGAAAGAAGGAGTTTTTCAGCCAGTGAAAGCACATTGAGTTGGGAGTCTTTTAGGAAGAACAGCAAGGAAGCCAGGGAGAATATAGAGACATAAAGGAAGACTTATACTAGCTGATGGACACAAAGAGAAGTTGGCAGGACCAGGAATCCATCAAACTGTGAGCTCCTTGAAGGCAGGGATTCTCTGTTGCATTTCTTCGTATCCTCAGCTGTAGTACAGTGTCTGACACATAGTAGGAGTGAAATGTTTATAGACTTATTGACTGAATATACACAATGACTACATCTGGTAAACAAAGAGAATGTTAAAAGGCAGCAAGACCTTTTTGTGGTAGTAGAAACCTGGCAACGACATGAGTATCCATCATTTGGGGAATTGCTGTACAAATTGCAATGTATAAATGCAAAGGAATGTTATTGAGCTATATAAAATTAGAGATATGAGGAAATTATGCAAAGGAAAGTAAGCAGAATTGGGACAAAATACACAATTACTACAACGATGTAAGTGAAGAAACAAAAAGAAATTGGAAACCCAGATTAACTATAATGATACATCTTAGTCCTGGAGACTTCTTGATGAAAAACGCCTTTCTTCGTAGAAATGTATGTGAGATGTGGTAGACACTGTGCGACTGAAGACTGAAAACTGGTTTTGTTTTATAATAATAATTGTCACAAAGAAGGGTTTGAGTGAATAGGCATAGAAGGGAATGACTTACTAAAAATAAAAGGCAACAGGAACACTTGAAAAATCAAGTCAAAGGGATTTGAACTCAGATTAATTGTATGAGTGGGAGGCTTGATGGTGGGGGGCATATTTCAGGAAATGACTTCTACAATGCAAAAGGCATTAATAAAACAGTTATTTTTAAAATTTCTATTCCATCTTTCCATTTCCTGGGCAAATAGGCTTATTCAGGTAGTTAACCTGAGCCTGAGCCACTGGGTAGCTTGGGAATTTTTTTATTCACTGGTCAAGCAAAACTCTAGAGTAAAATGATTTTTCCTTAGCCTAAATGGCAAGCTTTCAAAGCATATATTTAAAGGTTGAGGTGGACATTGGCACATCACCAAATGATCTAAAGTGGGCACTGGTGTTTATTGGTTGATCCACTTGACAGTTTGCCCTTCCCCTTTTACTTGACTACTTTTCTTACAGGAAAGATTCTTTCTTCCTCTTGTCACTTCTTAATAGATGACTAAAAGAAAAGTGATTTGTTCCAACTGTGGGGGATGGGAGTGAATTAATAACTCATTACTTTCACCATATTTCTGTTACTGAAAAAGACAAGCATATTAAAAAATTAATTATACCTTGTTATATTTCAAAAACCGAGTGGAAGAAGGAAAGGTAGACCTGAACACCCACGGAGCTATGATCATAGGGTGCCAAGCAGTTTGATAGGAAAGAATATTGTCCTTCATGTCTTCAGTGTCATTCTGTCAGTCACTGGTGATGGAAGCCGTATGAGTCCTGTAATAACAAGCAGCTGTTCCATAGAGTATCCTGACCGAGGGAATATGGTGGGGTTCTAATATTTTGATTTGTTTTGAGATCACTTAATGTAATGTTTCCCCACTCCTCCCAAAAGGATCTCGTCTTTAATTTTCCTTAACTTTTTATGACAACAATATCAGTCATTAACTTTTACCTCTTCTTGTGCGAGATAACCCATTCTCTGATTTCTCAAAAACAGACATTTCTACGGGAGGCTTGGACCAGCAGAGTTTTATCTTTCTCTCATGAAATGAAGAAACCAGATTCAATCACAACACTAAAGAAAATGTAAATGATGAGTCTTTGGCTCAAACACATGATTAAATGGCAAATAAAGAATTCCTGATGGGATGACTCCTGGAATCTTGATTGAAGTCACATAATGTATTTCACTGGCAAAGCCCAGTACATGCCATAAGAAATGCCTCTCTGTGAAGAGACTGCTCCTCCTTGGATATGGAGATTGTTAAGACATCCTAGAACAATCTGCCCTTGTTTCTTTCATCCAAAGAGTCTTTAATATTCCCATGAAAAGGATATTTATTCATATTCCAATGTTTATGGAAACTTTTCATTTCTTGCTGCTAGGCCCGCTTTCAAAATATTCAAATATATTTGGCTTTTGTAACTTCACTAATTAAACCTTAGAAAGCAGATGGAATTACAGAAATTACAGGGTTTAAAATATCATCTTAATTGGTTTACGATCTATGTGACACCACAGCGCCATTCGGATGGTGTAATGTCTATGGATTGCACAAAAGAGATACCCAGCCAATTAATTCTCCTTTCACTCTCTTAATTGTCACACTGTTCTCCATCTCCTTCCTCTCCTTAAAACTACATTTTCTTGTGATCAGCCCTTGCTGGGAAAGGACATGTAGGAAGGGAAGGTCAAATAAGGAAGCGTTTTTAGATAGTAGAAAGGAATCTAAATTCCTGAGATCATTTTAAAAATTACATAAGTGGAATAAATTCAAGATAGCACTCTCAGGCGCATCTCTGTCTTTTCTGGAATGACATGTATACCCATTGGCCGATTTTGATAGTTTTAATCCCTCCCATTTAGATCCTACTTTACATTTGTTGCTTTTGTTTTTGTTGTTGCTGCTGCTAGTCCTGATTTTTCTTGGACCTGCGATTTATAGGTGTTGTTGTTTGTCTTTACTTTTTGAAGAGTACCAATGACATCATGAGGTGGTGATATCTTGACTCATGGGTGAATTGGATTTAAGAGAGGCAGAGTTGAACAAAGTCATCAGCCTCACTCTCTTTTCCAGAGTCATTGAGGTCTAATGGCAAGACAGAGTTAAGAGGGCTGCTAATGGTCTGGGATACAGTGGATGACCTTGGAGTCTTTGATATCTGACCAGGCTCTAAGTGCTCCCCACAGCACCTGCTTCAGCTGCCTTCATGGCCATTGGAACAAATTGTTCTCATCCTCCTATTCCACTGGGGGAAGTCTTCACTTGCTTGGAGTAGATGTCCCTCTAACTCACAAGTTTAAGAACCATGAGTTACCCTGAACCTGGTCTAGCCATCTGCTGAGATGGTTTCCTGGGGTGTAGCCACTGCTCATGCTACGGATTCTTGGAACCACGTGTGAGAGTTGAGCAGCAGGTAGGTGCCAAAGGTGGATGAGCAGCCCTGAAAAGGACTCAGCAAGCCCTCACAATAGAGATGATAGTCCTCCTCAAACACCTCATACACCTTGGTGAAGAAAGTCTCTCTACCATTGCAAATCTACTTTGCAACTTATGAGTGGCCTGAGAGACAAAGTGACTTGCCCAGTACGAGACATAAGTGGGATGTGCTTGCTTTATAGCTTTATAAATTAAAGTTAACAAAACTTACCTCATGGGTTCTGTGTGACATGGGTCTTACAAGAAGTTTCACTGACCTCAGCTTTCAGGGCGATAGCAAGGGTTTGAGTGACTAGGACTTTGGCCCAGGGCACTGAATTTATTGGGTGCCCAAGCATTTGTGGTTCTTCAGCAGCAGAGGAACAACAAAGCTGTAGCTTCATTACCCTTCCTTCTTTTGAACATCATGTCAGATAAGCCCATCCCCTTCTCCCACCTCTCCCCAGCCTGTCCAACAGCAGTAGCACTTTGACCAGACAGAAATAGTAGAGCTGACAGCACTTTTGGTGCTACTTGCCCCGAGCCTGGTTTGTGCTGCCCCAGGGCCAAATGTTACTAGTTAAGAACTGGCTAACTCTCATGCTTGGAATGTTCGAAAGAGAACATTTCAACTTTTTAGGATCCCTGGCTTCCTACAAGACTCAGCTCCAACATTACCTTCTGTAGGGAGCCTTTCCTGGTGTTCCCAAATATAAGATTATGTCCCAGCTCCTTTGAATGCATCTTCTAGGTAACTGCTTAGTAGTCTTGCCCATTAGAATGTCAAGTCTTGAGAGCGGGGGTTATTTTTACTTTTTGCTCAGGGTTCTCATCGATTAGCACAATGCCCAGAACATGGTAAGGATTTACTAAATGCTTATTGATTGAATTTTTGGTCAGTTCTTTCTACTTGAAAAAAAAAAAGGCACCACCGGACAAATGCAATCTAGAATAATCTTTAAAATCAAGCTACAATTGGTGGATATAAGAGCTGAAAGTACCCTACTGATTAGTTGATCTGGTTGCAGGGGGCACCCCAAAGATCCCATTTTTGAAACTGTTTTGGGATTCCCATTGAAGGTCTCAGTGAACTGATCTGTTTTCTACAGAAGAACCTCACCAGATTTTATGGGACCTCTACCTGTCTCTGTTCCAGTTACTGTGACTAGGACAAGAAAACCCTACTGTTTCTTTAAAGTGTCTCATTTTGCCATTTCTGTGGGCTTTTAAATTCGCTATTCCCTTTTGTTGCCATGGTAACAGGTTTTGGCCCTCATGGGTGACAGAAAAGTATCACCGTCCTTGTTCCTGTTTGAACACATAGATTTTCTGGGTATTGCTGTGCAGCTCTAGGAGAGGGGATCCTGAGAACATCACACCTTCCGAAGCAAGGTAAATCTGTGGAGCAAATAATGCAGCAAACTTGGGCAATGGCCCACAGCAGGGACAGATTTCCCTATTCCAGGCACTTTGACTCTACCTCGAATGATCCCATATCAGGCTCTTCTGCCCCCCCCACCCCACCCCCCACCCATGTGACATTTTGCAGACATTTTCTATATCAAGGAAATATTTAATTGAAATGAGCTTTCTAGAATGCCTACCGAGCTGGCTCTAGGCATCTTCCAGCATTGCAGGGGTCAATTAAAAGAACCAATCAACTGTTTTTAAAACTTTAAAATAAAAAAAAAGAGGGGGAAGTGGACAAAAAGTAATATTAAATAGCACGGAGCATGACTAATGGCACAAGCATGTTAAAATCATTGGGAAAATGTCCTTGGAAGACAAATGAATTTTCAGCAGAATAATTAACTTAATTAACAAATTTGCATGCATATTCATCAGGCTATTGAAGTCTTTCCAGCACAGCTTGATGAGCATTGGTGTAATAATTATCTCATTTACATTCTGCAATCTACTACAGTTTAGGGCATGCAAAAAAAAAAGCGACCTCTTCTCTTTGACTTTAGTAGGACCCGGGCCTCCTTAAACCCCCCATGTGTGGGGTCGGAAGGAGCTGTCCACTCCAGTTCAGCCCTTGGAGGAGGACCCCTGTTGGAGAACTTGCTGGTTTCCCAATCTCCTTACCTTCCAGTCTCCCCTCCCCCTCCCCACTACCCCCTCCCCCTCTTTTTTTTCCTTTGGCCCAGGTTCTCTGTTTTGCCTCTGCCTGCTCTCCTGGGTAAATCTTGGCACCAGTTCTGACTTCAAATCTCTGGGGCCGCCAGACTGCATCATGTAAAAATTGCCATTTCCCTCTATCTCTGCAGGGCAATCTTTAAAGGCAGTAAGGTGTGACGCTCCAGACTGGCAGCTTGGCAAGAAAGAACCCATGGATACCAACACACAGGAATCTGGAGGGCTCACTCTGACAGCCAGTCAGTGCAGGGAACAAAAGGAATTAAAAAAAAGCAAATGCATTCGTACATATTGTAGGCATATGGCCATAAGACCAGCAGAAAAAATATTTAATTACCAATTGTATTTATTGAGAAGAGAAACACTTGGAGGTGGGGAGGGGGGAAATCAGCGTACACAGCAATATCCCCCCATTTTAACTTTTCACCTCAGATTTGAGAAAAAAAATAAGAAGAAAAGGAATTGTGGATTGGATTCAAGAGTAGTTGGCTGCTAGGGAGCATGGTTCATAATGAGTCTTCTCTATAGAATGGCCCTGTAGGAAATCTAAAGTGTTACCTTTGTCCATTACTGGAATTTGTTGTTGGAGCATCTTCTTTGGAAGAAGGATGGATGGCAGAGCAATATAAAATATCTAAATTTACAGCTTTTGTGGCCATATTAAACAGAATTTCTGGAATTAACTGGTTTCAGGTGTTAATAATAATTTACCAGAATGTAATTGTATGTAATCACTCGTCTTGTTCTTCCCTCTCAAATGAATGTTTAGATAGTCTGTAAAGACAAAGGGGTCATGATTTCCATGAAACTTTCGTCTCACGAGGCTGCACTGTGGGATAAATGACCAGATGATCCACAACCACCTTCAGAATCAAGCTCAAATCAGTGGATAGAAAGGCTGGAAGTACCCTGGAGACCACTTGGGTTCAACTCCTTCCTCCTCTCTTAATGGCAAAATAAGCTGTCTAAAGTCTTTGCCTGGCTTGTTTTTTCCCTTGCTCACTCTCCTCATGGCTTATTTTATTCTTGTACCCCACTTTTCCATCCACAAAGAAACACCAAGAAAAATCAATACTCTATCACTAGAAATACACCCTCTCACAACAGCAGAAACTCAGGGTTGGAAGGGATCTCAGTAGCAATCGAATACAACTCCCACCTGCACAGGGATCTCCTCTCCAGAATACCTGATGTAATCTAGCCTTCACTTGAAGACTTCTAGGGGTAGTAAAGCTGATGTCTTGATGGGCAGTCCAGTTCCACATTATGCCAGCTCTAGTTGTTAGCAAGATTTTCCTGATATCAAACTTAAATTACTTTTTAAAAATGTCCTCCTATTATTCTGAATTTTATCCTTTGAGGCCAAGAACAAATCTAATCTCTTCCAAATGGCAACACTTAAAATTCTCAAAGATGCTGATGATAGCTTCCCTGAGTCTTTTCTTTTCTAAGGTAGCCATTCTCAGTTCCAACTGATCCTCAATATGGCATTGTATTGAGGCCCTGATGATGCCTGTATTAGGAATGGTGGGATTGAATTTATTGTCACATTCATTTTTGTCATGGCAAGAACGATCCTAACACTATCTGATTCCTGCTCTTTGGTTTGTCTGTGGTGCTCCAGAATGAGATGCCATATGAGGGCATCTTACCTTATGCTGTGGACATGTTCCTTTAAACCACTTTTCAAAGTGTTTGTAAGTTGCATTTTTGTAAATTAAAAAAAATCCCCTAGAAAGGACAGTTATTAAAAATAACCCAATGGTGAAGATATATATATATATGTATACATATACATATATATATATATATAATGCAATTGCCTTTAATTTTCTATTCTTACTGAAAAAGGGCAGCAGAAATTTGTATATCATTTTCTTTAGTAATGAGGTCCATTTCTACTCATGGATATGACAATGAATTAATGGTCTCCTTAAGGTGGGTAATCCCTCACTGGTGCAGACTGCAGCTCTTCTATGCTTCCAAATTCTGTGTAATTCCTATTCATGCTCAGTATGTCCTAAACTGAATCTAACATATTTCTCCCAAACCTACTTCTCTCCCAAACTTCTCTATTATTGTTAAAAGCATCACAATTCTGGGTCACAACCTTGGAGTCATCCAGCAGTTCTTGCCTGGACTATGCCAGAACCTCCTCATTATTCTCTCTGCCTCAAGTCTCTCTCCATGCTAGTCATAATCCACTGTGCTGTCAAAGTAATTTTTCTAAAGCACTTGTCTGATCATCACCCCTATTCTTTCCCCACTCTACAAACTCCACTGGCTCCCAAATGCCTCCAGGATGAAGTCCTCTGTTGGGTATTTAGAGATCTTCACAATCTGGTCCGTTGCTACCTTTCTAGTATTCACTGCTTTTCTCCACATACTCTATATTCCAGCCATATGGGACTACTTGCCTAATACATGCAACTCTCCATCTCCCACCTCAGTGCATTTGCACTTGCTATTACCATTCCTAGAATGCTCCTTTCTTACCTCCCCTTCTTGGAACATATAGTTTCCTTCAATATTCAGCTCAAGGGACAACTCTTACATGGGGCTTTTCCCCCAGCTGTAAAACTACCATGTAAATCATTTTGAATACATTCTGTACATATTCTTATGTTTACACGTAGTCTCCTCCATTAGACTGGAAGCTCCTTGAAGACAGGGACTGTTTCACTTCTGTCTTTATATCTTCAGCATTGAGAACTGTGTCTATCATATAATAGGTTCTTAATATTTGGTGGTGATTAAGGGTTGATTTCACATATCTTTGCAAAAGGATTAACCCAAGGCCCTAGAGGCCTTCCCTTGGTTCTTTCAAGATTTTGCAGATATAAATGAAGACACCCAGCTGAACATCTGTTATCTCTTATCCTCACTACATGAGTGGGTGGGGGAGGGAGGGAAGGGAGCAAACACTATTATGTGTGCCTACTACATAGTGCCTACTATGTGCTAGACATTGTGGTAAAAGCTTTGGAGATATTATCTCATTTGATAATTATGACTAGTCTCTTTTCTTTTTCTGATTAATGGCTTTGATTATTTATTTTACACTACTTCTTGCATATAAAACATCTTCAGTCATATTCAAATTGCTGCTTACCTCAGCATACATCTTTCCCTTCCTCTTTGGGTCATTTACAATTTTGATTCTTTTGAGATTGGGAGGGTTCATGATTCTATGCCACATAGTATCTTTGAAAGAGTATCAGTGTTAAGAAGCTGGCTTCAGGTTCAAGTGAGTAGTTTAGGGTTATTTAAAACATGACAGTTTTCCAAATGGGATTGAGCCCTTTCTCTTCAAACTCTTCACCTCTGATCCAACTCATTGTCAATCTACATTCTGGTTAGGATATTTATATTGATGGCCTAGGCCAACAGCTGCCCATCCAACTGTACTTTTAGACACTGTGGATTCTTAATCAATTTGTATTTTTCCTATGTGCAATGACTGCCTTTTTCAACCATCTCTCTCTCTCTCTCTCTCTCTCTCTCTCTCTCTCTCTCTCTCTCTCTCCCTCTTTCTCATCTTCAGTCTCTCCCTATCTCCTCCTTCCTTCCTTATTGCTTTACTTCTGTCAAACATACCCATATCCTCAACCATAAAAACTTCACTCGTTCACCCCCCATTATCATTCTATATCTCTCTTCCCTTCCTCAGCAGAAAAGCAAAAATCTGTCTATGTTCATTGCTTCCACTTCCTCTCCTCTCCCTCTCCTTAATCCTTCCCCTTCCATTTCCCAATTTCAGATTTCCCCTTCTATCATCTCTCTCTAAACTTCAATTGCTCCTCATCTATGAATTTTTTCCCTTTGCCTACAAAATTATCCACGTCTCTTCAATTCTCAAAAAAGCTACTCACTAGATCTACCTACCATCCCCCATTATCACCTTCTATTTCTCCTCCCTTTCTCAGCCATAATCCTTGGAAAAGCCATCTATATTAAGTGTCTCTACTTTCTCACCTCCCATTCTCTTCTTAATCCCTTACAATCTGGTTTTCAATCTAATTAAGAAATTGAACCTGCTCTCTCCAAACTTACTAGTCCTATCAACCTTGAAATCTAATAACTTCTTAATCCTTACTCTCCTTGGCCTTGTGGCCATGTTTGAAATCCATGCTGTCATCCTTGATGCTCTCTGTATTTTTATGATGCTATTCTCTTTTGATTCTTTTCCTACTTCTCTGTCTACTCTTTCTAAGTCTCCTTTATTGAATTTTCATTCATGTAATGCCTACTAATTGTGATGTTCTGCAAGATTCTGTCCTGGGTCTTCTTCACTGTTCTCTTACTTGGTGACCTCATTGCCTCTTATGTGTTAAAATTTCATCTCTATGTAAATGACTCACAGATCCATATATTCAGCTCTGGTCTTTCTCCTAACCTTCAGTTCTGTGCTCAATATCAAAGATAGAAAAAATGATACAATAATCTATCATATTCATAAAAATTCATAAACAAATACAAAAGGAAGGAACAGCAAATACATTCTTTAAATAATATAACAAAAATTGTAGTCAGTTAAGAACATATGAACAAAGGGAGCAGACAAATAAAGAGTAAATAGTGTTATATGAAATGAGAAGAAAGTTACATAAAAGAGAGTTTTTATTGAAGAAAATAATAAGAATGAGGAAATGTCAAAATCTGAGGGATTCAATATAAACCCAATTAAGCAAATATTTCTTAAGCACCTACTATATGCAAAAGTGTTGCTATATAGCTAAGGCAGTCCTTAGAGGAAATGTCATCTCTCAACTTGTATTAATGAAAGAGAAGAACAGTGAATTGAGCATGTAACTAAAACACTAGAAAACAACTATTTAATAATATTTTAAAAAGCATAAAAGTTCTACATAAAAATGAGACATAAATCAAAGTGAAAAATTATTGAGCTGATAGAGCAAAGAATTATATTAGAAGATCAATACTTAAATGATTAACTAATTTTATTTTTAAGAGGAAGTGAAACAAATTAGAACACAGGAAACAAAAAGAAGTAATTGATAATGTTAAGGAAATGAGGGATATTATAAAGAGTTCAATCACAAGCCAACAAAGCTGAAAACAAATTAAATGGAGTATTATTTCCAAAAAAATACAAAATACTCAGATTAGGAAAATGGGAAAATGAATCTAAACAATCTGATCTTTGTAAAAGAAATTTATCAAGTCACAAATGAATTCTCAAATGCAGGAAAAACCCTCTGGTTGAGATGCATTGATAATCAAATTCTATCAAAACATTAGAGATTGTAGCTATGATGCTACACATAGTTACATTCATTCTATTTCTTTAGCATATGCTTCTAGGGTATATAATTTTTTAGAGTGAATATTTATTAGATATATGATTGTTAAGGACACTGTTTTTATTCATCAAACGAAAGAAACAAAAAGTGAACTAAACTTATTTTTAAAAATTAAAAACTATATGTAACCCTAACAATATAAACAAAAATGAGATTAAAAATAGATTATTTTGGAGATATTATCATGTGCATGGATGATCACACTCTGAAAACCTGGTGTGCTTGCCTATGATACTACGTACAATGTTCACAAAAATATAACAAGAAGGCAACTCAATGAAATCCTTTTATGAAAAAGAGATGGTCAACTCCAAACCAGGGAGAGATAAAGCAAAGAAAGAAACTACAGACAAATAGTTCAAAAATGAAAATTTATGAAAAATATAAAATCAGGTATTACCAGAGGATATAATAATATATCATAAATATATGTATATATGTTTATGTAAATATATACAAGTCTGATCAGATATGTATATACGTTACACACACATAGACATATGCACATATATACACATATATGTATACATATGTATGCATGAGTTTGAACTATTATTGCAAGTATGTTTTGGTATTCAGAGAGCTATAAAATGGGAAATCATTTTAATAACAAAGTGATAATAATCACCACTATATCAGTTGATACAGAAAAATTCTGACAAAAGGTAGCACATTTTTATTAAATCACTAATAAGCATAGGAATAAGATCTTACTTTAATAGTATAAAAATATCCATGTAAATATAAAAGCTAGCATTTATGTATGATATGGAAATAGGATCAGATACGGATGGAAGGTAACTCAAAGGTTATTTGGATCAATCCATTTATTTTACCAAGGAGGAAACTGAGGTCTCAATAGAAGAGACTTGATCAAAGTCACATAACAAGCTTCAGATATGGGATTTAAAGTGAAATTCTCTGGCTAAGTGCCAGGCTTCTTTCCATTCCACTATGCTGTAAATGCTAGGTCCAGGAAGTGGTAGTACTTTTCAGTCTAGTCCTCATAGCTATTATCTGAAAAATCAACTCTTACGGAGAAGGGTCCAACCATTCTCACCAACTGCCAACAAACTTCTTTGCACAGGGTAAGCAACCCAGCCTAGTTGAGGAAGCCGGGGAGCACATTCCAAGCAAGTGAAACCACTACAATTGCCTTGACTGCCACCTCCTCTCAGACCCTCCTAGGTACAGCCAAGGACCCTGAACTCAAGGGCCTTGGGGATAGCACTATTTACAGCCTAATGCCCTCAATCTTCATCCTAGGAAGCAACCCACATGGAGAGGCAGCCTGGCAATTGCTCTTGGTAACTGTAGGTGTTATAGCCACAGTTACTGAAGACCTCAAAAGAAAGTTCTTGCCCCTAAAATCCTTGACACTGTCAAGTGCTTTGACATCAGAAACTGATATGATTTTTATCAGTGGACATGTCATTAAAGAAGAGACATTACCATCAGCTTTGCCACTGTACCCTAAAGACCATGGGACCTTTCCATCTAGCTGGCAGCTGAAACCTTACATGTGTGTGATCTTCTCCATTAGACTGCAAGCTCCTGGAGAACAGAGAATGTCTTATTTTTCTATTTGTATCCTTGTGCTTTACATATTAACACAGTGGATAGAGTACCAGGCCTAGAGCCAAAAAGAACTGAGTTCAAATCTGACCTCAAACACTAATTAGTCATGCGATCCTGAGTGAGTCACTTAAGCTCTGTCTGCCTCAGTTTTCTCCTCTATAAAATCAGAATAATAATAGCATTTGCCTTACAGAGTTATTATAAGGATCAACTAAGATAATAATTCTAATTGTCTAGTACAGTAAATATGTGCAGCAAATATTACATAAATGTTAACTATTATTATAGTATTATTATTATTATATACTTTCTTAATCCATTTATTCTATACCTGGGGTGAATTGATTGAATCCATTGTCTTCAGAATTACTTGTCATAGTGCTAAGAATGTCTTATTGATATCAGACAAGAAAAAGATACTAAAGAATAAGCATAGGCAAAGAGAGGACAAAATTATCTCTATTTTCAGATAACAAAATAATTAATTTGGTAAACCCTAGAGAATCAACAAAAACATCAAGAAAATTAATATTTTCAGTATAGTAAAAGGATGTAAAATAAATCCACAAAAATCATTATAATTTCTGTCTATTACTAAGAAAACCCAGGAGGAATAGGAAGAGAAATTCCATTTAACATAACAAGAAAATTCATGAAATATTTTGCAATTAACCTGCCAAGACATATGTAAATCTTATATAAATGACAATCCAATTTTGACAGAAATAAAAGAAAGACCTAAATAATTGGAGAAGTGTTCAATATTCATGGCTCCAATGTACAAATATATTTATAATTATGATACTTCCCAGATTACCCCATGGATTTATTACTAAACAAATGAAATTACTAAAGAGATGCTTTATAGAGTGAGACAAAATAATAAGAAAATTCATTTGGAGCAATAAAAAGTCAAGCATATCAGGGGATATGATAAAAAAGTAGGAAGGGAGGGCACTTGTCATTACTAGAGCTCTGACTACACTATAAAGCATTATGTATTAAAAACTAATGGGTGCTATCTAAAAGCATTAAAGTAAATTAGTGGAATAGATTAGATAAACAAGAAATAGAAATAAATGCACCTGGCAGTCTAATATTTGATTCATTGGAGAATACAAGATTGATGGACCCAAGAATGAATGGGCAAACTAGAAAGCAGAGTGGTAGAACATAATTTGACTAGCATCTTATATCTTATTCCACAGTAAAATACAAGTGAATAAATTACTTGATTATTTCCAAAAACCGCATTGTAAAAATCAAAGTTATTAGCACTGGAGGATCATAACCCAAGATGGAAGAAGTCATGAAATACAAAAAACAATCTCCATCATATGCATATTTTAAAAGCATGAACAAATAAAATCAATTCAAAATCAGAAGATATAGATTGTTAAAATCTCTGCATTTAAAACATTCGAAGAATTGCCAATCTAAGGAGCTTCCTTCACTAAGATAGGCCACAGTCTCCCTATGACTTAGGAGAGAAGTCCTAGGGAGTTGTTGGAGTCTCTGAGTGGCCATTGATGTGCTTAGGTTCACAGAGCTAGCAAGTGTAAGAGGTAGAGTTTGAACCCAGAATTTTCTGATGCCAAATCCAGTGCTCTAATGATAGATCATGATGCCTTTCTTATTTTAAATATTTCTCATGGAAATTTGCTATCAAAAATCTATAGGGAACTGACAGACTTCCAGGCCATGTGAGCAATAAAACTGAGGACTAGATATTTTCTCTAATGCTCACGACCTCTCAAACCTTTCCAAAAGAGAAATTATGTGCCAAAGATAAAGCAACTTCAGTTGTCTATATGACCTAGGTCATCCAGAACCCAAAAGAAGTTAAAATAAACTAATGCTCACTGACCATAAGCTCACTCAGCCCCCCTCCCCCACTCCACATACTACTGGCAGTGGGGTTAGCAGGATGAAAGACCTGATGAAGGCTTTTTAATAAAACCTAAACCTCACACCCTGGTCCCATTTCTCTCTTTTCAGTGCCAGGGAGATGATGGTTCTAGGCTTCAGAAACTTTCTTTGGGACAGCCCATGCCCATACCATGGGAGCCCTTGAGAAGCCTTGCAAGAGCCACAACAACCAGCCAGCATTTCAGCAGCAACACCACAGCAACAGTGCTGCAAAATTTCAAACTGCTGGGGCTGGGATGGACAAACATGGGGCAATTCTCTGAGCTACTGATGCTAGGGTAGACCACCCTGTAGCAGTAACACTGCAAAGTTCCAACCTGCAGGTGCTGGGATGGAAACCCCACACCAACAGCATCATGGCTCTCTGAATTGCTGGTGCTGGCTCAGAGAGAGAAGGAACAGAGGGAATAGGACAGGAGACTGTGGGGTGGGGGAGGGTTGTGTAGCCCTTCACTAAACCTGAAGAAAACTACTCAGTAGCCAGCTGGGGCAAGTTCTGTCACCCAAAAGTCCCTTGGGTCACAGACCCAGGCTGGTGAACCATGAACTGCCCAGTGTGGGAAGAGACTGAAACAAATTTCATTTCCATCCTCAAAGGAAACCACCATCAGAGGGGAGATAGTCAGAATGTGAACAACAGTATAAAATAAGGTGGGGAAGGGAAAGACTAAGATTGCCAGATCTCAGGAAGAAGTAAACTCAAGGACCTTGAACATAAGCAGATAAGTCAACAGGGAAAACAGTAACAACAGAAGGAAATACGGCCTCCAGATCTAATAAATGAATTTAGGCATCTATGAATAAATACAGCAAAAGAAAGGAAAACAATCCGACTCTTGATGACGCAGGGTATCCAGTGGAATTTGAGAACACGGAACCACAACATGCAGTTCCTGAGTAACTCAGAAGACAAATGAGAATTATGGAAGCAAAATTTCTGATTTGCACAGTAAAAATAATAGGCAGCATAGAAAATTAGAATATGCAATAGCAAACCTCACTAAAAAAACAAACAACCCCTCCAAACCAAAAAAGAGAACAATAGATTGGAAATAAAATACACAGAAGTGAAGAACAATCTAGCAGAAGAGAAGCAGAAAACAAGAATATTAAAAGAAAATATGCTCACTATACAAGGAAAACATACTGATACTGAAGACAGGAAGTGCAGACAACCAAAGAATCATAGGGTCCCTGAAGAATATGACAGGACAAAATAACCTTAACACCACAATGAAAGAAATGATAGAAGACAACTGCCTGGAACATGTAAACAAAACAAATGAAACACCAGTTGAAGGAATTCACAGATCACCTCCAGAAGAAAAAAAAACGCAAGGCTATAAGCTCCAAGACGGTTAAATTGAACAATTCAAATTGAGAAACAAGTTTTGCAAGTGATTTAGAGAAATACTTTTAAATGCAAAGGAAAGGAAATCTGCACAATGCAATATTATTCTGCACACACTAGAAAAACAGTAGGGAATGGAATAATATGTTCCAAAAATCACTGGCACTTAGGATATAGCCCAGGTTATCCTGAAAATGGGTTTAGCCATTAATAAAAAGATCATCATTCAATAATAAGAAATTCTCGAAGCAGTTTTAGAAAGAAAAGCAGAATTTGAGAGATTATTTGCTTCTAAAACACCCCAAACAACAGAAATGCAGGGAGAGCAAATAAAGGGAATTGACAAAATTCAAATTAAGAGCCATTCTCTACTAGAAGTATCCAAAAGATATGAACAAAATCTGTTATTTAAACTTTTCCTTTTGAATATAAATACAACAAATATAAAAAGAGTACTTCCATGTACAAAGAAGAACATGAGTATATGTATAAAACTATAAACTTCTATTGTGTATACTTTGATTTTTAAAAGTATATCAAATTCAACAATAATAATGGAACTTCCATCTTTGTCTGTGCCCCTACCTGACCTTCATTCTTTCTTTGGTGTATTTTTAAAGAAGTATTTCCATTGACTGTCTTTTCTTTCTTTGATTCTTTTTTTTATATGCCCACCACTAGTATATCTTTCAAACAGAAATCCTCCCTTGTAAAAAAATAAGCATAGTCAGTCAAAACATATCAACACATTTCTGAAAATGTTGGTCTCATTCCATATCCCTAGTTTATTGCCAAACTACCAGGAAGTGAGAAGTATACTTCATGTTTAGTTTTCTAAAGTCATGATTGATTATTGTATTCATCAGAAGTTTTAAGTCTTTCAAAGTTGTTTTCCTTTACATGATTAGAGTTATTGTATAAATTGTTCTCCTGGTTCTGTACTTTTCACTCTGAATCAATTCAGTCAAACCTTCCCAGGCCTCTTTGAACCTGTTATATGTCATTTCTTGTGGTGCAATAATAGTTTGTTACATTGATATACTGTGTTTTATTCTTCAGTTAATGAGTTATCATTGGTCAGTCATGTCCAACTCTTTGTGACACCTTTTGGAGTTTTCTTGACAAACACATTAGAGTGGTTTGCCATTTCCTTCTTCACTGTATTTTACAGACGAAGAAACTGAAACAAACAGACTTAAGTGAGTTGCCCAGGGTCACACAGCTACTAAGTGTCTGAGGCCAGATTTGAATTCAGAAAGATGGCTCTTCCTGACTCCAGGCCCAACACTCTATCCACTGAACCACCTAATTGCCCCAAATAAATGGATACCAATATTATCTATAATTCTTTTCTATATAACAAAAAGTGCTATTGTAGATGTGACCAGTAAGATGGAAGACTAGCCATTTTCTCTGATTCTTACAACTTCTCAAACTTCTCACATTGCTGATAATTTTTTAAATAATAGGATCAGAGAAGTCTATTGGGCCCTCCATTAGAGATCTCCTATAATTGTTTGGTGATGACCCACAATTCATCATTTCTCAGGTTCCATCATTCCGCTATTTCTGCATCCATCTAACTATGCTCTCAGCTAGTCTACATGTTTTCATACTATCTCCAAGGCTTGGTGCAAGGTCTAATCAAAATCCTGATATACTATGTCTGAGACATTGTTCTGATCTAGTAATCTAGTTAATCTGTCATGGATCATTCCTAATGAGCCCATAATGGTTTATAATAATCTTCATTTTCTCTCTTAAGTTCACAGAAACTAACCTCTCACTAATGTCTGCTTTGAGGATTTTTTTCTGACTGAAGCAAAAAATTAGTATCTGAACTAGTGCTTTTAGTAAAGGTTATTCATAATATTCAACTGTAATTAACGTCTATATGTTAGCTATAACATGTGACAGTTGTCTACACAGAAGAAAGCAGTTTAACATTTAGTCCCACTATTTCACCATTAATATTGTGAAGTTATATAATATTTATATATGTAATGTGTATATATATATATAAATACATATAATTATATCTCATTTTATAACATTTATAATATAATTATATATAGTTAGCTTTCAGGCAAGGGATCCATCCCGGTTCATTTGACTTCAAATCTGATGTTCTTTTCCTTAAATTACAATTATAGCACCACCATCAGTAACGATAGCATTAACAGTTTTTGTTGTAGTCATAATGATAACCACAAGTACAGATGAAATGGAATGAACATGTGAATACTTTTATTATGCAGCAGTTTTCAATCATAACAAATTTGGAAAGATCTTCCCCAGGTGATGCAGAGGATAGAGTGCTGGGCCTGGAGTCAGGAAGACTCATCTGCCTGAGTTCAAATCTGACATCAGAACATTACTGGTTGTGACCCTGGGCATGTCATCTAACCCTGTTTGCCTCAGCTTCCTTGTCTGTAAAATGAGCTGGAGAAGGAAATGGCAAATCACTCCAGTATCTTTGCCAAGAAAATCCCAAATGGGGTCACTAAGAGTCAGACATGACTGGAACATGATTGAATAACACGCCCCACTATGGGTAGGCCTTCCCACTGCTTTTTGCCAATGGTACCCTCAGTTTCAAATGACCTCCAACCTATTGCCGATTGGTGTGCAGTCTGCCTTAAAAGAACAATGGGTTCTGGATTTTCCAGAAGTCTTCTAGGAAAGGCAGGATGTCACTTATTAGATATTAGCAGTCACTCTGCAATTTAGTGTTTTAGAGAGTTGTTTAAATCAGCGATGACAAACTCAACAGAAATGGGGGTCACTAACCCCTACATACAGATCCATAATGACTTAGAAATATTAATATTAGTGTTATCCATGTCTATTTTATTTTTTATATATTTTCTCAAATATGTCCCAGTTATATTTCAATCTGATTTAGGCTGCACTCAGGCCATGAATTTGACACCTTTCTTCTAAAGCATTGAAGGGTAAGTGACTTGTGCAAGGCCACTTAGCAAGTACATCTCAAAGGTAGGCCTTGAACTTAAATCTGCTTGACACAGAGGTTAGTGCTTTATCCACTAACTAATGTTGTCTCTCTGGATTTGCTACCAATATATTAACATCTCCTTCAAGAATACAACCATTACCAATTTGCATAGAAAAATCCTTATATGTTTTACTTGTTTTCCTTTTACTGTTTTTCTTTTCTCTCTTCCTTTCCTCTTTTCTTTCTCCTTCATCTCTTCTTGTATCATCTCCCTCATTTTCTCTATTTTCCCCTAATTCTCATTTTATTTCTTCCTTGATGTTGATTTCTCATTGTATCTTTCTTTTTTAAAATTATGCTACCTTCTCCCCATTCTTTTTATAAATCTGTGAATGAACGCAATGCTTCTTGGTCCTCAGACATACCCCTAGAAGTTCTAGTGCCCAAAGTAATTATTACTGAACATTAGGAATTCTGAATAAGAATTACAATTCCAAGCAGTATATGTAAATTTAAGGGCATTTTAACCCTTCCTTCTTCTGGGAGCCAAAATCAAGAGCTGATTCTGGTCATAGGATCATTGACTTTTAAGTAGAAGGGATTTTGGACACCCCATAGTGCCTCAGGGAAACTGAGGCCCAGGGAGGTAAAGGTCACAAAAGATAAATATCAGAGCCAGGAATTTGTCCTGGATTGTAGGATGGTAGGATCATAGATTTAGATCTAGAATGAAACTTAGAAGCTATCTAGTGCAGCCTCCTGATTTTACAGATGGGAAAACTGAAGCCCAGAGAGGTAGGTCACATGGGCTGAAAGCAGAGGAACCAGAATTCAAACCTGGATCCTCAAACCTACTACAACCACACTGTATCCAAGTGAACTACATTGTGTCACTGGTGGAGCAAGGGTGGAAGCATTGAATGTCTATTCTTGAATTACATCTCTCTCTGTGGGGTTCTGTAGTTTTGTAATCAGTGTTGATTGGTGAAGATAACACTTCTCCCCACATCATTCCACTCACCTATCCCTTCTTTTAATGTTCCTAGAAGAAAGTTCTATTTATATTCACCAAGTGTAAGATTCTTCCTAGAGAGCACACATGATCAACTCATGTTTGAAGCCTACATTTCTCCTTCATCACATATGAATCAGAGATGATGAAGGGTGTAGTTAAAGGCTGTGTTTTCCATAACCTTTTTTAAATAAGAAAAAGAATATTGCTTAAATGCCAATCCTATTTATTTGGCTGAATATCAACTCTTGAGATGGAGTCTGGGGGATGAGAGGTTGGAAAGTGGCTTTCCCATAACCAAAGTAGAACTTAAGATGCTTAGTATTACATCCTAGGGCTACCATTGCTTAGAGGTAGTAGGGTTTGGGACAAGTCACTTTGACCTCTCTGGGTCTCAGTTTATTCATATTTAAAATGAAAGAGTAAGCTGAAGAGAAGAGGAAGGAAGAGGGGAGTGAGATAAATGGGTTTTTTGTTAATCAAAAAAAATTAATTAAAGATATAATTAGCAAATTGAATGTTGACTCTGTGAATCTTGATTCCATGAATCTTCACTTGTGTACTTTGTAGGAACTGGAATCCAGGGCCTTTAGTGAGAAAGTCCCTGGTTTTGACTCATACCTCTGTGCCACAAATGAAACAATCTTTCTTCCAATCCAAAGCTTCAATTCCAAGAGTATTCCATAGCGTTCACCTTTGTTTTTTGAGGGAATATAGATTTGAGGCCCAGTGAGCACTGTTAAATTTCCTAATATATCACATTTATATAAACACCTGTTCTTGAGACAGCCTCTGTTCTGCTGATTCACTGGACTTAATTCATCAAAGGATAACAAGTTCTTTGCTTTTTGAATTTTAATGAAGAAATAGTTTTCCCTACTTGTTTATTTCTATGGAAGCCAATCAGTTTAATTTAAAATAAAACCAATAGATTTCCTTCAGTGTGGCACAGTGGAAGGAAAACTGTGTTCAAATTCTGAGTACTTGGGTTCAAATGCTAGTTCTGTCACAGACTACCTGTGTGACCTTGGGTAAATCAATTGATGACTCTGGGTCTCAGTTTCCTCTTCTGCAAAATGAGTAAGTTGGACTAGATAACCTAGAAGGCCCTTTCTAGCTGTATGAATCACTTAGTTTTTAGATTATCTATAAAATGATTTCATCAGATTGTTTTCTTCAACCAACGATAAGCCCGGTAATCAGATTTCATGCTCTCAGATTCCCACATTTACCCTCAAAATCCCCACTGGCATTATTTGAAATTTCCTGCTTGGAACCAATTGCAAAAACTTTGAACCTAGGTACTAAACAAATTTCAATAGCACTCCATCAGTGAGAAGTACAGGGAGTGGAAAGATTGACCCAGATTTGGTTGATACGTAATAAAAACAGATGGGCCCAGTTATCCAGTTATTGACTATATAATGGGGCTTGCTGGGAAAGAACGAATCAGTGAGTCACTGAATTTCAGAATTGGAAGGGGCCTCAGCACCCATCTGGGCCAATTCATGCATCAAAGGAATCCTCACCACAACATTCCAGAAGAGTGGTTACCTCCAAGCACCAGGAAAGCCACTCCTCCAGAGGTAGGAAGCTCCCATTCAGGAAGTGCTCTCATCATTAGCTTTCATTGTTTTCCTAGAATCAGACTTAAATCTGGCTCTTTTGAACTTCCATCCATTTCTTCTGGTTCTTCCCTCTGAGACCAAATGGAGAAAGTCCAATGGTTGCTGTTAAGACGACTCATCTTTTTGGTCTTTGGCTTTTACTAGTACGTTACTTTAAATGCCAATGTTGATCCTTCAATAGGAAGTAAGTTCCTTGAGGCCAGGCCCATTTGGAGTTTGTCTTTGTATCCTCAGCATATGAGAGGTTCTTAATAAATGCTTCTGGAATGAAGGAATGGATGAGATAATATCACAAGGCACCCAGAGGGTAAATAGGCTTGTCCTTCATTTTGAAGAAGACCAATGACATCACAGGGGCATTGGCTTGACTTGGTGGCTTTAAATGAGGCAGAAATGCACAAAGTCTTCAGCCTCACTCTCTCTTCTGATCATCACAGTCCAGTAGCAGGACAAAAGTCAGGACGACTGGCAATGGCTTAGGATGCAGTGGATGACCTTGGTGTCTTTGATGTTTGACGACTGGCACCTGCTTCAGCTGCCTTCATGGCCACTGGTATAAATTTTTCTCATTTGCCCATTCTGCCAGAGAAAATTTTCACATGCTTGGAGTAGACATCCCCCTAACTCAAAGATGGCTTTGAGGCCTGTTCGTTACCCTCAGTCTGGTTTAGCCTGTCTGTGGAGATGGTTTTGCCAGAGTGTAGCCACTTACATGCTACAGTTTCTTAAAGCCACTGGTGAGAGTTGGGTGAAAGGTGGACACTAAGACCTCACACTAGAGGTGCTAGTCCTCCCAGAACACCCTATACAAAATTAATGACATTTAGAATAAAAAAACCTGTTTTCCTTTCCTCTCATTAGGATGGACTAGCTCCTACCTCAATCATCGTGTAGGCTAATTCAGTGCCATGTACCAAGAAGGTGTTTAATACAAATGATTATCTGAATGAATGAAGGAAAGAGCATTTATTAATTGCTTGTTATGTGCAAGGCACTGTGCTAAGCATAGGGAATTCAAAGAAAAGAGAGGCCCAGCCCTCAGGAAACACAATGTAATAGTTAGGAAAGACAGCACACAAAGGGAAGTTAAAATTAGAAAGGGGTGATGGGTGGACTGGGGAGTGGCCTGGTAGTCTGATTCCTGTCTGAATAAAAGGGAAACCTTACTGATCTGAGCCCAGCATCCCTCGGGTAGAGTCTAAGTGCTAGTGCTGGAAGTAGGAGGAGGGCCTGAGTGTATGTGGCCTGGTCTGGAAATGTCTGGGATGTAGTATGGTGGGCCTGGTAGGGACAGAGTCTAAATTCCAAAACAGTGGGGGCAGGGGTGGAAGAAGGAAAAGGGCTAGAGGACAAGCATCATGGTTTACACATGGCCAATCCTCCCAACTCTTCAATCATTAATTCTCAGGGAAGGCTTTCTTAGTTTTTAATTCCTTCAATTTCTTTTTCTTCTCTTATTGCTACAGCTAATGTTTCTAGAACCAAATTGAATAATAGGGGTGATAATGGACATCCTTGTTTCACCCCTGATCTTATTGGGAATGCATCTAGTTTATCCCCGTTACAAATAATGCTTGTTGATGGTTTTAGGTAGATGCTATTTATAATTTTGAGGAAGGTTCCCCTTATTCCTATGCTTTCTAGTGTTTTTAATAGGAATGAGTGTTGTACTTTGTCAAAGGCTTTTTCTGCGTCTATTGAGATGATCATATGGTTTCTGCTAGTTTTGTTGTTGATATGGTCAATTATGCTAATAGTTTTCCTAATATTGAACCAGCCTTGCATTCCTGGAATAAATCCTACCTGGTCATGGTGTATTATTCTCGTAATGAGTTGCTGCAATCTTTTTGCTAATATTTTATTTAAAATTTTTGCATCAATATTCATTAGAGAAATTGGTCTATAATTTTCTTTCTCTGTTTTAACTCTACCTGGTTTGGGTATTAGTACCATATTTGTGTCATAAAAAGAATTTGGTAGGACTCCTTCTTCACCTATTTTCCCAAATAGTCTACAAAGTATTGAAATTAGTTGTTCTTTAAATGTTTGATAGAATTCACATGTAAAACCATCTGGCCCTGGAGATTTTTTCCTAGGGAGTTCGTTGATGGCCTGCTCAATTTCTTTTTCTGATATGGGGTCATTAAGAAATTTCACTTCCTTCTCTGTTAGTCTAGGCAGTTTATGTTTTTGTAGATATTCATCCATATCTCTAAGGTTGTCAAATTTATGGGCATACAGCTGGGCAAAATAATTCCTAATTATTGTTTTGATTTCCTCTTCATTAGAGGTGACCTCACCCTTTTCATTTTTGATACTGGTAATTTGATTTTCTTCTTTCTTTTTTTTAATCAAATTGGCCAAAGGTTTGTCAATTTTATTGGTTTTTTCATAAAACCAGCTCTTTGTTTTATTTATTAATTCAATAGTTTTCTTGGTTTCAATTTTATTAATCTCTCCTTTGATTTTCAGTATTTCTAATTTGGTATTTAATTGGGGGTTTTCAATTTGCTCTTTTTCTAGCTTTTTCAGCTGTCTGCCCAGATCATTGATCTCCTCTTTCGCTATTTTATTCATGTAGGCATTTAGAGATATAAAACTTCCCCTAAGAACTGCTTTTGCTGCATCCCATAAGTTTTGGTATGTTGTTTCATTATTGTCATTCTCTTGAATGAAATTATTAATTGTTTCTCTGATTTGATCTTTGGCCCACTCACTCTTTAGAATTAAATTATTTAGTTTCCAATTAGTTTTTAGCTTATTTTTCCATGGTACTTTATTAAAAATGATTCTTATTGCATCATGATCTGAAAAGGATGCATTGACTACTTCTGCTTTTCTGCACTGGATTGTGAGGTTTTTATGCCCTAGTACACGGTCAATTTTTGAGTATGTGCCATGTACTTTTGAGAAGAAAGTATATTCCTTTTTATCCCCATTCAGTTTTCTCCAGAGGTCTATCATATGTGCCTTTTCTAAAATTCTGTTTACCTCCTTAACTTTTTCTTATTTATTTTGAGGTTAGATTTATCAAGTTCAGAAAGGGGGAGGTTGAGGTCTCCCAATATTATAGTTTTGCTGTCTATTTCTTCCTGTAACTCCCTTAACCTCTCCTCTAAGAATTTGTATGCCTTACCACTTGGTGCATATATGTTAAGCAATGATATTGCTTCATTGTTTATGGTGCCTTTTAGCAGGATATAATGTCCTTCCTTATCTCTTTTAATTAGATCTATCTTTACTTTTGCTTTGTCTGAGATTAGGATTGCTACACCTGCTTTTTTACTTTAGCTGAGGCACAATATATTTTACTCCAGCCTTTTACCTTAACCCTATGTGTATCCCCCTGTTTCAGATGCGTTTCTTGTAAACAGCATATTGTAGGATTATGGTTTTTAATCCATTCTGCTATCTGCTTCTGTTTTGTGAGAATGTTCATCCCCTGCACGTTCAGGGTTATGATTTCTATCTGTGTCTTTTCTCCATCCTAATTCCCCCTGTTTATGCTTTTATTTCTCCCTTTCCCCTTCTCCTCCCCAACAAAGTTTTGCTTTTGACAGCCGCTTTCCTCAGTTAACCCTCCCTCTTTATTCCCCTCCCTTATCTTACCGTTACCCACTTGCTACTTCTCCTCTTCCTTCTGCCCTCCCCCCTCCCTTTTTCCCCCCTTTCCCTCCCACTTCCCGTAGGACAAGTTAGATTTCTAAACTTATCAGAGTATGTTATTCCCTTCTTGAACTAGATCAGATGACAGTAAAGCTCAAATACTGCTCTTCTCCCTCCCTTCTTTCCCTCTACTATAATATGTTTTTTTTTGCCACTTTCTTTGGTGTAATTTACCCTTTTCTACAACCTCCTTACCACTTCCCTCATAGCCCTCCCTTTATATCTCTTATTTATATTTTATATCTTTACATCAGTTAATTTATACAGGCATTCACAACCTATGTATATCCCTTTCATTTGTCACAATAGTTGTACCATTCACAAGAATGACTTATATATGTATATGTATATATATACATATATATATACATAAAAAACATACATAAGATGATATAATCCCATATAAAGATGTAAACAACCTAACCTTATTGGTTAATGAAGTTTGTGGGGTTTTTCCCCCTGGTTACCTTTTTATGTCTCTCTTGAGGTTTGTATTTGGAGATCAAATTTTCCATTGAGTTCTGGCCTTTTCATCAGGAAGGTCTGGAATTCCCCTATTTCATTGAATGTCCATCGCCTTGCCTGGAAAATTATGCTTAGTTTTGCTGGGTAGTTGATCCTTGGTTGTAGTCCCAGCTCCTTTGCCCTTCGGAATATCATATTCCAATTTCTCCTGTCTTTTAATGTGGAAGCTGAGAGATCCTGCGTGATCCTGACTGTAGTTCCACGATATTTGAATTGCTTCTTTTTGGCTGCTTGCAGTATTTTCTCCTTGAGTTTATAGCTCTGAAATTTGGCTATAATATTTCTTGGTGTTTTCAGTTTGGGATCTCTTTCAGGGGGTGATCGGTGAATTCTTTCAATGACTATTTTGCCCTCTGGTTCTAGGACCTCTGGGCAGTTGTCTTTGATAATTTCTTCGAAGATACTGTCAAGGCTCCTTTTTTCATCGTGGATTTCCGGTAGACCAATAACTCTCAAATTGTCTCTCCTGGATCTATTTTCCAGGTCAGTAGTTTTGCCAATCAGATATTTCACATTTTTTTCTATTTTTTCATTCTTTACGTTTTGTTTTATTACTTCTTGATGCCTCATAGATTCATTAGCTTCTACTTGCTCAAGTCTAATTTTAAATGAGTTAGTGTTTACATTTTGCTTTTGAGCCTCCATTTTCAATTGGTTGATTTCACCTCTCAGGGTGTCCTTTTCTCTGTCTAGATTCTGAATCTCCATAGCCATTTCGCCAATCTTATTCTTTAGGGACTTTTCCATTTTTTCCATGTTTTCTTTTACCTCCCTAATTTGATTTTTAAAATCCTCTTTTAGCTCTTCCAGCAGTGCTTTTTGGGCTGGAGACCAGATCATATTAGCTTTTGAGGTATCTGATGTATCTACCGTGTCATTGCTATCTTCTTCTATGTCGATATTTTGATCCTGCCTGTCTCCATAAAAAGAATCTATTGTCCTCGGTTTTTTTGTGTTCTTCTTCATGTTGGTTTGCCTTTTGCTGGCTTTACAACGAATTTCTATCTGTGGATCTCAGGGCTTTCTGTCCCAGCTTTCTTATTCTGGGGGTTGTGAGTCTAGAATTATAACCTTCAGTTTCCTGAGGTGTGGGGGAGGAGTCTGGCTCCCTGGCGTCTCACTCCCTGTGGGTGCTCTCCAGCACTTGCTTTTCAGCAATGGTCTCAGCTGTTTGTTGTTTGAGCTGATGACTGGCGCTTCCCCTGGGGGAGCAAGGTTACGTCTGGGCTCCTGGCTTGGCCCCCTGCCGACTTTTCCCCTCTGGGACTAATGAGCTTCTAGTATTTGTCCTGTGAAGCCCCGCTACTCTCTCCTCTGTTTCAGTTCTCTTTTTTTTTTTTCCCGAGGAATTCTCTGGGTGAGGGGGGGAGGGGTTAGAGCCGGTTACCTGGCCATTGAGTCTTCCGGAAGTTCAAGAAGCCGCGTTCCTGGGTTTTGCAGGCGTCAGGAGTGGGTGTTTTCGCGGCTGGTGGCGTTGCGCTGCCTCTCGTCGCTCCCAGATACTGCCGTCCTGTGTTGGGAGTCCTGGGGATCTCCGCCGGTTTCGGGCGCCCAGCTTTCTCCCAGCCCATCTCCCACGTGGATTTCCCGGACAGCCGCTTCGGCCTTGGTCTGGAGCAGCTCCGCACCGAGCACTCTCCGAGCCTGCAGGTTCGTTCCTCCGGCCTTTCAAACTCTCCCGGCTCGGAAATTTGCCCCATGCAGACTGCTCGCGGTTTCTGACTCTCTCAAATCTGCTCAAATTCACTTTTTTATGGGAATCTGACAGACCTTGTGAGAGAGCTCCGGTAAGAGGCTGCCTTCATGCGGCCATCTTGGCTCCGCCCCCCTTTCTTAGTTTTTAACTGACGTTCCACAACAACAACCCAACCGACCAAAGAGCCAGCCTGATCTCCACGGCAGGAATCTAAAACTTCTACCACAGTCCATAAGCTAGGAACTGTTCCACCTTTAGCTTTGTATCTCTGGTGTCAAGCATGGCTCCAGCCACATCGTATGCCCTTAATACAAATTTGTGCATTGGATTAAAAACTAGAGACCTAGGTTCTCATCTTGAATTTGGCCATCAAATGTGTGTGTGACTGAGTCAGTTCCTGAATCTCCCAGGGTCAAGGTTTCTCATCAAATTTGCCAGTTTTTCACCACAAAAATGTTAGAGATAAGCAATTCCATTTAAGAAACATTTATTGCATGTTTATTACATGTTTATTTAATATACTGCACTAAGTGCTAGGAATACACAAACAAGACCCGATGCATTGTTCTCAGGGAGCTTACACTCTCCTTGGTGGGTGTAACATGTATAGAAGTAACTAACTAAATGCAAAAAAATGGAGAAATGTCATGGCCATGCAAATAGAGAACAGGCCTGAGATCCAGGAAGACCCAAGTTCTAGCTGTGCCTCTGACACATATTGAGCATGGGCCTCTGCCAGTCCCATAACTTTCCAGGGCTCTCACCTCTGTAGGACCAAAGTCCTGCCTGCACTGGAGCCTTCACTGAGAAGTCCTTACACCAATGAGATCACAGGTCACTCCATTTTGCTATACAAAGGAATTTCCTTAGCTGGAAATTTACATCGGCTACTTCTAGCTTCTTTCTCCAATTGCTAGCAAGCATTGGGGCTCCTTCCAGCTTTCCCCATCTATTTTTATAGATGGATTTTATAGAAGGATTCTCACAAGCTAATCTTTAAAAGGACTAGCATTTTTTTAACTACACAAAATATTTAAGGCATTTTCAACTAAAACTTAAAAGTAGATAGAATTTTAATTAGTATTATCTCATTGTCCAGGACATTAATGATGCAAAATTATTGTTAATTGATGTGATTTTTTTAAAAAAAGTATTGTTAGTGGTAGATAATACTTGGCATAGTACCTGGCACATACTAGGTACTTAATAAATGTTGGTGAATTAATTGAAGATATCATAGAGCACCAGATCTGGAGTTGTGAAGATCTGAGTTCAAATTAAGTTTCAGACAATTCTAACTATGTGACCTTGGTCAAATCATTTCATCTCTGTCTGTCTTGGTTGCCTTGTCTATAAAATAGGGGAAAATAGTACTTGCTTCCTTGTTGTGAGCCTCAAGTGAGATAATATTTGTGGCAGCTAGGTCATGTAGTATATAGATCTGTAGTCTACCAGGATGTCATTGGTACAAAAATTGGAATCGATGTGAAAAAACTTAAAAAGTATTATTAACTTGAGATACAATAGAATGTTGTACCAGCTATCAGGAAGTACTAAGTTTAAATCTGGCCTCAGATACTCATTATTTGTATGACCCCAGGAAGTCACTTAACCTCTGTTTAATTTATTTCTAACTACAAAAGCATTATGCTAAGGCTGCTTCCTCCTCCTCCTTCTCTCCTTTTCTTCTCCTTCTCTTCATTGTCATCATCATCATCATCATCATCTTCTTCTTCTTCTCCTCCTCCTCCTCCTCCTCCTCCTCCTCCTCCTTCTTCTTCTTCGTCTTCTTCTTCTTCTTCTTCTTCTTCTTCTTCTTCTTCTTCTTCTTCTTCTTCTTCTTCTTCTTCTTCTTCTTCTTCTTCTTCTTCTTCTTTTTCTTCTTCTTCTCCTCCTCCTCCTGCTCCTCCTCCTGCTCCTCCTCCTCCTACTCCTCTTCCTCCTCCTCCTCCTCCCCTCCTTCGTCTTCTTCGTCTTATTTCTTCTTCTTCTTCTTCTTCTTCTTCTTCTTCTTCTCCTTCTCCTTTCTCCTCCCCTCATCCTCCTCCTCCTCCTGCCTCCTCTCCTACTCATCCTTCCTCCCTCTCCTGCTCCTCCTCCTTCTCCTCCTCCTTCTTCTTCTCCTTCTTCTTCTTCTTCTTCTTCTTCTTCTTCTTCTTCTTCTTCTTCTTTTCTTCCTCTTCCTCCTCATCCTACCCATATTTATCAAGCTCTCTGCAAATAAATCCTAAAGTGCTGTATAAACGCTAGGTATTATTATTAGTAGTTTTATTCACATTTTTCTCAGTTTTCATGTTAGTCCAAAGTGGAGGTGAGGAGGGGAGCTTCACAGTTGCCCATTTGCTTATTTTACATAAATTTATTGTTTTTCATAAAGTTATAGGCTACAGTTTTAGACTTGGAAAGAAATATAGAGGTCAGTGGGTCCAATGCTCTCAATTTACAGATGATGATACTGAGGTCCAGGGAGGTAGAATGCCTTGCCTAGAGTCACTTAGCTCATAAATTGTCTCTGCTTCTCTTTGTGCCTCAAGAAGAAACTTCCTTGTGCTGTGTGAGAGTTTTCCTGGTCTGCATATGCCCATCTCTTGCTATCTGGGTCCTTGCTTTATGGCTTTTTTGCACTGATCCTTGTTTTTCACTGTAGTGACTATGTTTCACTAGTGTAAACACTCTGCACAGCATGCTTCCCACACCCTCAGAGGCAGAGGAATGTAACACAGGGTATGGGTGGAAGATACACTGCTCCAGGACTCTCACTCCCTACTCTGCTGCTAAGTAGGTCATCTGCCTGATAGCACTTGAATGATAAGCCTTCATTCTGTCTTATTATTCATTCAGCTTTTAGCCTCCCTACTTGTATTAGTACATCCCTTTTGGTGGAGGGGAAAGGCCTGTAACTGCCCTTTCATCATAAAAAGCCTTTGAGCCAAGGCAGGGAAGCCAAACATTGCCATAAAAGCTGTCTTCCAACAAGTTGTACCCCAGGCATATGTCAAAATCATGCAAGATTCTGTGAAAGATGTAACAACAAAGATAATCTTGTTAATGATCCTCTGGCCATTAATGTCAGGCTCAGCATGCAACAGGGAGGTGTGTGCTCACCGAAGGTGTTCAGCACTGTCATAGATGAATCCAGAACAGAAACCAAATTGAAGGGGATTTCCTTTAGATAAAGATTCTTTACCTTTTTGTGTGTGATGGGCCCCTTTGGCAGCTTGGTGAAATCTATGGACCCCTTCCCAGAATTGCATTTTTCACTGCATAAAATTACATAGGATTACTAAGGAAGTCAAAGTCAATGAAAATAAAGATGTATTTTCCCATCCAAGTTCATAGATTCCCTGAAATCTATCCACAGACACTTTGGGGAGTCTATGGACCCCCCCTGTCAAGAACCTCTGCTCTATCTAGATGGCGGAGTCCTCTGCATGTCCCTGTTAATTGCATCAAGTCCTCAAAAATGGATTCATAATCACCCAAAAGAGTTCGGTTTAACCATGTACTCAAGAAGTACCAAGCGGGCCAACAGTACCTATTGGCCAGAGAATCATCTATACGCTGTAGAGCTTGTCCTCCAGGACACATATCTTGGACAGACATTGCGAGAGGAAAGTGAGTTGGTCCTGGAACTGAACGGGAGGCAGAAGAGAGCACCTGGGATTGCTTTTGGGACATTGCACAATTCTCTCAGTGATTCCGAGCTTCCCCCTGAAACAGAGATGCATCTTTTTAATGCTAATATTCTGCCAGTTTGTTTGTGAAACCTGGACCACTATAGTCCCTGGAGAAATGAAAATAATACCACCTATAAGGCAAGAGAGAAGCCTATAGTGGGTATGTCAAGGTTATGATGAATGATGAATGAGGAATGAAGGAGAAGCAACATAATGGCCATCATCAGAGAAATGGATGACTAGGGAAAAAAGATAGAATGTTCCCATCATGAAAGCCTATGTCATACATGAACCACACACATACTCTAGTGATATCTACTGCATGTTAAGAGAAATCTCTAAGGAGGGCCCCCAGCACATTTGGTAGGCACCCTATGGCGAATGTTTGGGAGGACCTGGATAAGAGTGGAGATGGAAGCTGGGTTGCAAGGGGTTGAGAAGGGAGACTTGTAGTGAGGAAATGAGGCAGTAAGTATAGACAGCTCTCTTTTGGGAGTGAATATATGTCTCCGTACTTTATACTTCATCTGAAATTAATGGTTTGTTACCCTTGAAATCTGTCCCTTCTCCAAACTTCCTCATGTCTGTTGAGGGTACCACTCTCTTACCAGTCACCTAGGTTTGCAATGTCAAACTCTTCCCTCACCCTTATCTTGCATTAGATGAGGGCCTGAGACCAGTATCCCACTGGTTTAGACTTGTCTTAGGACAAAATGAGGCACTATAAGTCATTAAGCAGTTAACAGAAAGATATTTAGTTGACTCAAACATAACAAAGATATGCAACAGGGATACAATGTGCTTAGCTTCTATAGCTATGCGTCCATTATGTTTCCACATAGGAATAAATCTGGTCAGGGTATGGTGACTTGTATGTTCTTCAGATATCCACCAAGTAGGAGTACGTTATTCCAAGTAAATACACATTCACTGTTCTATGATGACAATTTCATCTCTCCCATGCTTTTATAGAGAAAAATGCCTCCCAATATCCTACCATACACAATGAAGAGTGAAGTCTTTCTACCTTCACAACATCAATCTGTTTGTTTCTCTTCACTCATTTGGTCATCCTCCTGGTTCAGGACACCATCATCTTCACCTGGGCTATTGTAAAGACCTATTAAAAGAGTATCTTCAATCCTCTTTGATCCAACCTTTACGTAATCATCTTGACACAGAGATCTGACCATGTCAATCTCTGGCCCCCAAACCTTTCATGGATCTCTATTTGGTTCCATTCTGGTGTTTTTTTTCAACCTCATTTCCCATTATTCACATTCACATATTCTGTGTTCTAGTCAAACTGGACTCTTAGCTTTCCCCACACTATGACATCCCACCTCTAGCCTCTGTACATTTACCCAGGTTGACTCCCTATCCCTGCCATGTCTGGCAAGACCTCCAGCTTTATCTTTGTTTCTTGAAGTTCCTGTCTTCCTTCAAGGCTCATCTTGGGCTCCACCTCCTCCATGTAGCTTTCCCTGATTCCCCACCCCCATTTCCTAGTGTTTTCAGTTTTCACAATTCTTTGTAATTATTGCTTATCTTTGTAGATGCTACATCCCTCATCTCCCACCCCTAAGTAAGATGTAAGCTCCTCGAAGGAAGAGGTACTCTTGCTTTTGTCATATACCCAGTGCCTAGTATTTTTCATATTGTAAGCACTTGATTAGTTGAATTGATTATCCTAAGTTTGGAAAGACTGATCATCTCTTGGTTGGTCAGCAGATGGTTAGCTTTCCTTACCTACAGCAACTTACTCAATAGTCTACTAGGATATGGATCAGCCACAGTTTTTATTATTAGAAGACCCATGTGAATGGAATTCAAGATCCTTGAAATATTTGAAGTATATAATCCAATTTTCAGCATTTTAAAAAAATCATAGCATAAATTTAGAGCTGTTAGGGATCTCTAAGCTATTTGGCCCAACCCTATCACTTTACAAATGAGAAGAGTGGGGCTTAGAGAGATAAAATGAGCTGTCCAAGGTCACACGGAGCAAACAATAGAGGTAGTATTTCAACCTAGGGCATCCAACTCAGAACCAGGGTTAATTTCACTATCCCGCACTGCCTCTATATATCATTTTCTTGCAGATGCCACCTCTGAAGACTGATTCAAGAGGAAGGAAGGAAAAGGTACAAAAGGCTGGGAAGAAATGAGAGCAGCCAAAACACATGAATGAAACGAATGTACAAATCCCTCTCTATATATTTCAGTGTATTCTAGACACATGCTAGTGTAGACTTTGTCTTTTCTTCTATTAATAAATAGCTCCCTTAGATCTCATTGGTAGGAACCATGCCTTATGACATTCTATATATGACCAGAACAACCAAACAGTGCCATACCTATGTCCAAGAAGTATTTGTAAGTATAATAGAAAATAAGCCATTTCTTTATATTCTGGCCCAAGCACAAAACTGTGCCCTCTCTTTTCCTTTCCCTCTCCCTCCCTCTCTCTGTCTCTGTCCCTCTCTCTCTCTCTCTCTCTCTCTCTCTCTCTCTCTCTCTCTCTCTTTCACCTCTCCTCCTCTCCTCTCCCCTTTTTTCCTCTCCCTTCCCCTCCTTTCTCCATCTCCCTCTCCTTCTTCCTCTCCTTCCCTCCTCCCCCCTCTTCTATCCTCTCTCTTTTCTCTCTCTCAGATTGGGATTGATGTGCCATTAGCAACTATTCCATTCCCACTTAGGGAAGGTGCAGCAGAGAGGGTCTTTGGATACAAGATCTCTATCAAAGGAAGTCAGTACCTTCTTGGCAACTTATTTAGTCTTAGAGTTACCTAGAATACAGAGACATGTCCAGGGTCACACAGCCAACCAGGGGTAGTACTTGAATCCAGGTATTCCCAGCTTCAGGCTGATTCTCTATGACTTATGCAACACTGCCTCCCAACCAAATCTAAGTATCAAAATAAAGATGGAAAAGTAATGAGGAAAAAATAGGAAAGATTTAAATGACAGAATAATTTCTCTAGCTTGCAGATATCAGAGCCTTCTGCCTCTGTCCATGGTAGCAGTTTTATTAGATTGACCTTAAGTGGCATCTCGAGGGTGAGTTGTCTAGGAGCTTCCTTCCCCAGACTTTTTCAAACAGAGGCAGTGAAAAGTCTTTTCATTCAGTCCTCACAACACCTCTGTAAGGTAGGTGACACTATCCCCATTTCACAGATGAATAAACCAAGGATAAGAGAGGTTAAGTGACTTGTTTAGAGTCCTAAAGCCAATTAGTATCAGGAGCAGGATTGAAGCCCAGGTCCTCATGACTCTAGGTTCAGTATTCTATCCACTATACTGGTTTGGCTCTCTAATGCTTGTTCAACCCCCTTTTGAGACCTAGACTTACCTTTAAGTACTTGAAATTAAAATTCTATGAAGCTAGGTGGTGTAATGGATAGTACACTAGGTTTGAAGTCAAGACTTGTGTTCAAATCCTGTCTTAGAGACTTACTAGTTTTGTGATTCTGGATAAGTTACCTGACCTCTCTTGTCCTCAGCTTCCTCACCTGTAAAATGAGGGTGTTGGACCTGAAGGTCTCTAAGGTCTCTTCCAGCTAAAAGTCTATGATTCCATGAGGACTGATGCAGACAAAATAACAGAGGATGTTACGAATAGCTGGGAAGAAAGTGATAGTCATATCACAAAAGCAAAGGATGACAGATGAATGGCCTAAGTGCTTTGTTGGCATGGCAAACCCCCTGTGGCAAATGTATGGAAGGCATGGGATTGGCAGGCAGGGATGAGTTACAATCTGCATCACTGGAGGCACTGGAGGCCACCTTGTATTGGAATCTAGTGTTTTATAAACTGTTGTCTTCTAATCTGGACCCCTAATGCTAGATAGAAAAGTGGATGATACTGTGAGTGTGTGTGTGTGTGTGTGTGTGAGAGAGAGAGAGAGAGAGTATGTTTGGGTGGATACATGTGTGAATATGTGTGCATGTGTGTGTACAAGTGTGTGTGTGTGTGTGTGTGTGTGCGTGCGCGCGCGCGCACATATATGTGTGAGTGTGTGTGGTGCGCAGGGGTTGGGGGGGATGGGTGGTGGCTAATGTTGACCTGAACTTGGGTTTATAGTAGATTGAGTTGTAGAAAAATGTAAAGGAATACTTTCTCATCTGTGTCCTGACTTCTAATCATAATAGAAAAAGTTATTTTAGGGCCTAAATTTGCTAACACTATCAGATCTCATTAGCTCACTCTTTAGCAATTAGGTAAGTGTGAGAGAGAAATAAACAAAGGTTTTACTAGGTGACTCAGGCATGTCTATATCCTACATTTCTTTTGGAAATGGGTCCTATTAATTTCTTAAAGTACTATCAATAACTCTACTTTGAGGCCAAGTAAAATTGAGGTCTCTTCTTGTTCTGGGTTTCATAGGATAATAGATATACCTGTATCTATACTTATGCCCGTATCTATATCATCTCTGTCACCATCTGCATCTTGGTCTCTCTGTTTCTGTCTCTAGCTCTATCATCTCTATTTCTATGTGCACATTTATAAGCATGCGTGTATGTATGTATGTTTAGATACCTAGACAGAAAGATAGACGACTGCACTTTCCATGTAGCTCTGCTTGGTCTGAACAGTGTGCACCTCTTAGGATAAGCTGGTCACCAGAAATCTCCTTACTGTGCTATTTAACTCAGCCTTGGATACTCAACACCTTCCCAGCTTCCTCAGCCTCCTCTCCCCTCTCATTGGTGGGTTGCAGGTAAGAACACTGAACTCCATCCCAAATTTGCCTTTGTAGATGGAAGCTCACTCAGCTTTCCCTCTGAAGCTTTGCTTGATTTGAACTCCATGTAATGAGATGCCCCCACTCTGGGTATGCCTTTGTTTCTCCCTGTCCCCATGGCTTTCCAGCTTCCTTTTGTGTGCTGTCTCTCCCCTTAGATTGTAAGTTCCTTGAAGGCAAGGGACTGTCTTTTTTATTTGTACCCATAGTCCCTATCCAGTGCCTGGAACTGTGTAGGCACTTAATGTTTGTGAGTTAAATTTAATAGTGCATTTATTAAGCATTTACTATGTGCTGCTGGGCTAAGGCCTGTGGATACAAACAGCTGAGACCTCAAATAGTTGAGGTCTTAGAATTTAGGTCTGAGGATTTAGGATGGGAAGAGATCCCAAAAGGATACAGTTTGGCTCCTTTATTGTATATCTGAGGAAACCAAGGCCCAGGGAGAACTAGGTCATTTGTTCAAGATCAAGGTAAGGCAAGTTAAGTCAACAAGCGTTTCTTAAGGACCTTCTTTAGGCCAGGCACTGTGCGAAGCACAGGAATTAATACAGACAGGATAAATGAGAATGATCTCAAAGGGAGGCCCCAAGAGTAAGGAAAGGCTGGAGAAGGATTCTTGTAGAGGGTAGAACTTTAACTGTGGCCTGAAGGAAGTCAGGAAGGCCAGGAGGCAGAGATGAGAATGGAGAGTATGCCAGGCATGAGGGAAAGCCAGGGAAAATGCCCAGAGTCAAGAGATGGAGTGTCTTGTGTGACATCCAGTGCCATTAATTCACAGAGTATGTGTGGGTGAGTAACATATAAGAAGACTGATGAGAAAGGAAAAGGCTAGGATAGGAAAGGTTTTAAAAGGCAGAGGATTTTATATTTGATCCTGGAGGTAAGAGGCAGCCACTGGAGGTCCCTGAATGGAGGTGGGGGAGTGAAATGGTCAGACTTGTATTTTAGGAAGCTCAATATGATAGTTGAATAAAGAATGGACTGGAATAGGGAAACACTTGAAGCAGGGAGATCGACCCTAACTAGAATTGAGTATCCAGGCCTGAAGTGCTGAGGGTCTGCATTGGGTGGTGGCAGTGTCAGGGAGAGAAAGAGGACATATATGAGAGATGTAAAAAGGCAAAATGATTAGATGTGGTAGGTGATAGAGTGAGAAGTCCAGGATGACACCTAGCTTGTGATCCTGGGAGACTGGGAATAATAGGGAAATTAGGAAGAGGGGATGATTTGGGGGAAAGATAAGGAGTTCTGCTGTGGACATGTTGAGTTTAAAAATGTCTACAGAACATTCTATTTGAGGTATGTATACCTCATATATATGGACATATACAAGATGTATATGTCCAATAGGCTATTGGCAATGTGAGAGTGGAGATCAAGAGAGAGGTTAGGTCTAGACAAGTAGAACTGAGAATGATCTGCATAGAGACAATAACTGAATCCATGGGAGCTGATCAGATCACTAAGAGAAATAGTATAGAAGGAGAAAAGAAGCTGGCCTAAGGCAGAGTCTTGAGGAATAGTATCAGGGGCAAGATTTGAACCCAAACCCTCTGAACATAGATCCAGTATTCTAAGCCCCCCTCCCATTTAACACTATCTTAATGTGCATAAGAGTATGTTAGAATGGAAGCATTACCAATGAACTGCTGATGGACTGGGGTCATTTCATTTTCAGTTGCTTGCAATTCTTCCTTCGGCTGGCCAGCTCTACAGTTAACATGCACCTCATTGAGACTCTTCAATGCTACTGACCAAAGAACCGCATTTCAGTTCCATACCTCTGATTTCTTTTCTTGCTCGCTAGATTTAAAACCAAACCAGTGGGACTGAATGATTTTGGAATGGCTCCAAATCAGAGCAAAATGCATCCCAAATTGGCCCTTTGCCCAAAGGTATCATTTTCAACTGTGAGTTGCCCTTAATTTTGAAAATCATCCTTTTAGCTTTCTCTTCCTCAAAGGATGAGTAAGAATTAAGGCCCTAGCATGGCTTCTAATTTTTTCCCCTTCCTACCATCTTTATCTCCCTTTCCTTAGAAGATTTCTTTTCCTGAAGGAACAATAAAAGACACAGGTCTTTTTCTTTGTCAGAGAAAAAATTCATGGGCAAATGAAACAAACCCCATTTCTTCCCCTACACTCAAGGCTTCATTTGTGTGCTAATTCCCATAGGTTATCTAGGGCATGATCCTGGAACCCAACATCCATTTCCAGTTGGATTCTTGGCCCTCAGATACGGACAGGCAGGCCCTCCTCCTTTGCCAGTAACATTATTAATGGTGATAATGTTAAGCAGCAGTACCAATTATATTGGTGTAAATAGCAAATTATGCTGTGATTAAGGATAACAATTGATAATACATGTATTTAGTAAACATGAGTGCCAGGATGTATAAAACATAAGCCACATGGTAACACTTGCTGTTTTCTAAGACAGAAGAGTTGGGGGTTGGTGGAGGGACCACTTTTAGATAGCAAGCTGTTGCAGTATACATATATACACATGTATATATAGTACATGTGTGTATATAAATATACATTTACATATATTTATAAACACACATACATAGAATAGGGAGTTTGTTGCCATATAACAAATGGTTGCAATATACATTTACATGCATATAATATTGTATTGATGTATATGTCAAGTTTTATGTAATGGATAGATATTCAAATGTAAAGTTATATATTACATATGTATGTTGTTCTTCAGTCATTTTAATCATATCCAACTCCTTGTGACTCCATTTGGGCTTTCTTGGGAAAGATATAAAATGGGTTGCCATTTTCTTCTCCAGCTCACTTTACTGATGAAGAAACTGAGGCCAATAGGATTAAATGACTCATCCAGGGTCACAAAGCTAGTAAATGTCTGAGGTCAGATTTGAACTCATGAAGGTGAGTCTTGACTCCACTCAATCCACCATGCCACCTAGCTGCCAACATGCATGTATACATATGCATAGGTTAAGAGAAAAGGACTGGAGCTATGAGTTCATTGATTTAGGTAGACAGATAATAAGAATTTATTAAGTACTTACTACATCACAGGCTGGGGCAGCTAGGTAGTGCAATGGAATGGCAAACCCCTCTAGTATCTCTGCCAAGAAAATCCCAAATGGGGTTATGAAGAGTGAGATACAACCGAAACAACCAAACAACAAAATGTGCCAGGCACTGTGCTAAGCACTGGCTATACAAATATAAACAGAAAAAATACAGTCCCTGCCCTCAAGGAACTTATATTCCAATGGAGGAAGACAATGCATAAAATGGAACTGCAAAGGGTTGAGGGGACATACACCCTGGGGTGTCGAGGTTACAGGTTCCCTACCCCTTGCACCACACCAATCTGTCTTTGAATAGGTCTATTCATCTTGTCTGTTGTGATTTATGTCTTGTGTATCTCATGTATGTATTTATACATATAAATTCTCTTTATATATGTTCACATACATACATGTATACAAATATATAATATACTACACACACACACACACACACACAGAGCATACTAGACTGTTATAAATGGCAGCAGACAGTTCCTTCTTTGGTCTTAGTCATTTAAGATCTGTTCTTTGGGAAGACTATGCCTACAAGGGGAGTACACATCTTCAGAGATGCCAACTGGCTTTTTGTGCCTATTGGAAGTGAGATTTATGTTTTATTGTGATTTGTTATTTTTTTTAACTTCCAACAAATTCTGCTCGCATCTGGAAAAGCTGATTTTAAAAAGAAGGCTCATTTCATTAGCTGTTTATAAATATCTTTTAATCTGCAAATGACAAATGCACATTAATAATTAGTCACAGCACACATCTCTTTAATCTCACGTGTTGTTCTGAAGCCATGGTATATCAGATTGTTTTTATTGCCAAGACATTTGTTGATGAACTGCTATGTTCATGACACTGATGGAGATTCAGGAATGAACAAGCAGTAGTTCTGCCAACAGAGAAGCCACTGAGGCATGGGGGAGCACATTCTCACCGGGAGGTAGCTGGGCTCCAGCAAGAGGTTACTTAGTCTTTGCACAACCCCTGACATGTTTAATTGGCTTATAACCATTTATGGCACCTTTTGAACAGAAATTTCATGGCTAACATCATGATTGGTACCTTCCCTCAAGGAGTTTACAATCTACTAAATTCAGATAGATGAAACTCACCTTTAGATGACCAAAAAGATAAAAGTGTATAGCACAGAAAAAAGATGAAATCAGCCTCCGTGGACTGCATTCTTCATTAGAGGAATTTCTCTAAAGCAGTGAGACACAGTGAGAAGTAGATTGGCATGGTGTGCTGGACCTGGAGTCTGGAAGACTGGAGGTTAAATCCTGTCTCTGACATATACAAGATGTATGCCCATGGGCAAGTTATTGAACTTCTCTGGGACTCAGTTTCCCCAGGTATAAAAGGAGACATTGGGCTTCATGATTTCTAAGGTCCCTTCCTATTCCAAATCTATTACCCACTGCATAGTGATACCAGATTGAAGCCCCAGCTAAGCTTTAAAAGAGGAAAATTTTTTTAAAATATCTGATTACAGAAAATGCAATAGAAGAAACAGTTATTAAGCACTTAGCATGTGAATGGAATTGTCTGAATGTTTGATGATCTGCTTTGATTTTGATTCTTTGATTACTCCCTCTGAATGTATATGCCCAGAGGATAGCATTTGGAGGACTAAGATGAAAATGAAGGCTTACTCACCAAATACAATGACATCACCCGGCAGAGATCCCGTTCAACATACATTTATTATCTGTTTTATATTTCCAACATTCCTGTTTTCAGATGATGTTGCACTGATTGCAACAAGCCCCCAAACATTGCAAATACGATCTCTAATGTGATTTCTAATCACTTGGGAGAATTCAGCCTAACTATCCATGTATGACAAACTAAGTGGATGAAGAAGAGGAACAATGCCTGTTGTCTTGATTGTAGTGTGCAGTTGAATGTACAACATTTGGAGGCCACATACAGCATCTCTCTATAACACTCGCCCTCCCCACCCCAGTCTCTACCTCTATATATCATCATTTATGTCTATATATCATCTATAGGCATCTATATTTCCATCTATCTCGATTTTTATCTACCTGTCTATGTACTCCCAGGGGAAAAATTCCTCCCTCTAACAATGCAGACTAGCGTCTTCTCTGAAAATTATAGTCTTGGGAAGTTGTTTAGAACACTGTTTTCTTGTTGCCTAGAAACACTCCCATGTATCACTACTATCCAAATAATATTCACTCGATTGCTCTCTCCCTGATAGCTATTGTCCTTTATTTCTCCTCCTTTTCATGACTAAACTTCTTGAGGAAATCATCTATAATCAGTGCTTACCTCATTCTTTTTCAGTCTGAGTTTCCTGCTCACTTGGGCTGGAAGTGAAGCAGCCACTCATAGGCTTAATCTCATTGCTGATTGGGACAGGAGCTTTGACCTGCTCTATTTCCAACTTGGGCTTTTCATTCCTCCCTAGGAAGCCTAAGGACTACTCCCTCCAGTGGAGCAGATCTCCATCTTTCTATGCCTTCTCATTCCACTTGGATGTTTTCTCATAAGTATTTCCATAGAGAATTTATCCAAATGCCCTGGAAACTTTCATCTTGATTTTTTTCTATTTTACAGGTATGAATTTATTTACCAGGCTGTTCATTTGTTGTTGTTCACTCTTGCTATGAGATTTTCCACCCCTGTCTCTTTGGGGTCATATATACCCATGACGTCTTTTGTATAACTTCTCTCATTCAAATCATCATTAATAATTTTCTGCAGCTTATTAACACAAACTTGTCATTTTGTGTAGAATAAAATAATTTTAAAGTTGGAAAGGAGCTAGGCAGTCATTTAGTAGAACACATACTTGAAAAAGAATCTAAGTATAATCTAACAGACAAATGATCATCCGGCCTGTACACTTACAACTTCTTGATGATGCAAACCCCACACCCTCCAAGGGAGTCCATTCTACTATATCAATGGCATTCATTTCTAGAAGAGCTGCTTTGTGGCATCTAGCCTGTGCTTGTATGCCTCTCTGATGATGTAAACCCTGTACCCTCTGAGGGAACACATTCCAATTTTGGGATAACTTTGTTAGGGAGTTTATTTTTGTGGCATCCAGCCTGTGCATGTAATGCCTTTCTGATGATGCAAGCCCCATACCCTCCGAAGGAGCCCATACCAACTTGTGGACAATTTTTCATTGTTAGGAAGTCTTGTTCTTTGGCATCCAGCTTAAATTGGCCCCTTTTCACCCTCCACTCGTTGTTCCTGGCTTTGCTCTCTAACACTAAACAAAACATGCCTAATTCCTTCTCTTCGTGACAGTTCAAAGCCTTAATGGCAGTTTAGACTGATCATCCCCAGCTCCTTCAAGAGATCTTCACATGACACGTACTTGAGACTCTCACTACTCTAGCTGCTTTCTTCCGAATGGCCTCCAGCTTCTCAATATCCTTCCTAAACTATGGCTTCAATTGCAGAAAACAGTGCTCCAAAATTGGTCTGGCAGGTACAAAGAGAATGTCTTTGCCCGATTCCAGGAAGCTCTACATCTCATGTTGCCTGAGATCATGTTACTTTTTTTGGCTCCCATATCCCACAGCTGGCTCATTTTGACCTTGTAGTCCACTAAACACCCCAGACCTCTTTCTGAGAAACTGCCATCTAATCGTGACCTTCTGTCTTATAACTGTGATAGTGATTTTTGGAACCCAAGGGTAAGACTTAACCTTCATCTCTATTGAGATTAGTCTTATTTAATTCAACTCAATGGTCAGTCCTCTCAAGAACTCTTTGAATCCTTACTCTGTCATCCAGTATGTTCTCTTTCCCGCCCAGCTTTGTGTGGTCAGAAAAATCTATTAAACTTGTAACACCTTTGCCCAAGGCATTGGCAATCATTTAAAAGCACACAGGGCCAGCTATAGCTTTTCTAGATGGCCTTTCAAGTTATCATAGAACCATCAGTAACTACCTTCTGAGGATAATCATTCATTCTGTTCTTGATCTATCTAAAAGTGTCTTATCCAGACAACATTTTTCTGTCTTTTCTTCTTGAATAACATGAAGCAATCAGTATCTTCAGGATTCTCTTGGTCTACTCATTTAAAAAGCCCATCAAAAAAGAAGATGAAACCAAGATGGCTCATAACGATTCTTTTTTCCTTTTCTAGATGTTCTCTGGCCATCCCTTTAATATGCCTCTCTAGAATTTTGCCTGAACTGTATAATAGCAAACACTCACATGATGCTTTATATTTTGCAAAACACTTTACATGCATTATCCCATCCCATCATTGCAACAACCCTGTGAGGTACTGTAGGTACTGTTATTATCCTATTTTACAGTTGAGGAAACTGAATCTGAGAAAGGTTAAATCATTGGCTTGGATCAGATCTCTATTAAGTATCAGAGGTAGGGATTTGAATGCAAGTCTTACTGACTCTAAATCTAATGTTTACTCCATTATGACATGTAGCTGTCTCATTGTCTTTTAGATTGATGGCTCTATTCTCTTCACTTTTTGAAAATTAGGACCGTGCTTGCTCTTCTTCAGTCCTATACTATGTCTTCTGGTCTCATGAATCTTTTGAAAATATATTATTTATTTATTGTAACATTATTTAAAAATTTTTTTAAATTCAGAATTCTCTCCCTCCTTTCCATCCCTCCCCTACCCAATGAGAAGGCAAGAAATGTGATATCAATTATTTGTGTGAAATCATTCAAAACATATTTTCACATTATCCATGTTACAGAAAAAGCAAGAAAACATAGAAATTGAAAAAAATTCATGCTTTCATCTGCACTCAGACTCCATCAGTTCTTTCTATGGAGGTGGAGAGCATTTTTCATTATGAGTCCTTTGGAATTGTCTTGGATCATTGTATTATTGGGAAGAGCTAAGTCATTCACAGCTGATTATCATATAATGTTGCTGCTACTATGTAAAATGCTCTTCTGGTTCTGTTCACTTCACTTTGCATCAGCTCATGTAAATTCTTCCAGGTTTTTCCGAAATCTTCCTGCTTGTCATTTCTTATAGCACAATAGTGTTCCATCACAATCATATACTACAACTTGTTCAGCCTGTCTGAGGGGAAGAAATCCTGGTGCTAAACTGAGTGAGCTGAGTAGGGATTCTAGGTACAGAGCCCAGCCTGTTGATGGGCATCCCTTCAATTTCCAATTCCTTACCACCAGAAAAAAAGCTGCTATAAATATTTTTTGTACATACAGGTCCTTTTCTTTAAAAAAATCTCTTTGTGATACAGATTTACTGGTGTTATTCTTGGGTCAAAATCTATACACAGTTTTATAACCCTTTGGACTTAGTTCCAAATTGTTCTACAGAATGGTTGGATCAGTTCACAACTCCACCAACCAACATTTGTTGTTTTCCTTTTCTGTAATATTAGCCAATCTGATAGGTGTGAGGTGGTACCTGGGAGTTGTTTTAATTTGCATTTTTCTAATCAATAGTGATTTGAAATGATTTTTTCCCACATGACTTTAGGTAGCTTTGATATATCTTTCTAATAGTGAAATTGGCTCAGTAGTCCTATTTACCAATTTTTGTTTATCATTTAACCTTTGCTTATATTGTATGTGGGGTTTCTTCTCTAAGCTTCTCTCAAGCTCCACATTATTAGAAAAGGTAGGCGGGGTCTTCAGTTATGATTTTGATTAGGTGACCTTAGGTAAGTCACTTGACCTCTCTTGTCCTCAGTTTCCTCATCTTTTAGATTGGATGTTTTTTGAGGTCCCTTCCAGTTCTAGAGCTAGGATCCCATGATTTTGTCATTGCCAATCTCTTTTCCAATTCTCTATTCCCTTTTTCCTTTTCTTTTTTTATACAACTATCATTTCCCCATCTGCCAACCCACAGAACTCCATTTTGTGACATAGAACACTCAGCTCAAACTGACCTATATTCTTGTTTATAATAAAATATACAACATGGAGTGCCTATGACCCCTCCCACATCTACCAAGAGGAAGGAATGCATTTCATCATCTGTCCTCTGGGACAAAGATTAGTCATTGCATTGAATATGAAGTCAACTGCCTTTGAATGTCATTTTCTTTTATATTATTGTAGCATTACTCCCCTTCTTTTCTGATGTATTTTAAAAAATATCATAATAATTTTGAACTGCATTGGTAACTAAGGTGGGGCTTTCTTACTGTTTTGGAATGATAAATTAATTAAATGTCTTTGATGGAGCCTTACTAGGTGCAAAGCCCCAGGCCCAAACCCCTATCTACTAAGGGCTAAGCCTATGTGGGTGTGAAACCCTCAGGATCCTAAGGGGAGTTGCTAAGACCAGAGCTGGTAGTAGAAGCCTAAGTTCTGGTCACTCAGATGACATTTGATGATGGATAAAGAGATAAAGAGATAAAAAGAGAAAACAGAGCTATTTGCTTGAGACTCTCACTCCTGGAGGCGCGGGACTCTGGGCAGCCGCTGTAAGAGCCTCCTGGCTCACCTAGATGTTGATGGTTTCTTGGTGACTATGAATTGTATTTGGTCTGTTTATAACATATGTTTGTAATTTGTTTGTATTTGCTCCAACGTTCAGGGTGTTTGGCTTTTTCCCCTGAACTAAGTGAATAATATTTGTATGTTGGATTTAAATAAGATTGTTAACCCCTTAATTTTGCTTTCCTTAGTAAAGCAGATCAAAAGAACCTGTGCTGGCAGCGTTCTTGTTGTTGGGCTTGTGTTAGTCTTTCACCTCCACAGCAGCTGCTAGCCGAATTGTTGAAACATGGACCCACCCACCTGGGGAGCTTTCCCTCGTAGTTGAGAAAGTGGTAAAACAAAGCCAACCAACACAGCAAGCATCTATCAAAATTGACCCCATTTTGCTCTCATGGCTCCCCACCTCTCTAACAGCCAAATTTATGCCTCTCTTCTCTAAAGGTTCCACTCCACAGCTCTGGATTCTGACTAGTGCAGAAATGTTTTGAAAAACCTTAAAAATCTATATAGGTGCATATCATTATCATTATTATCAGATCATATTTCTAGAGCTAGAAGGTAGAACATGATATGGTCCAGAGGAGTCAGACATAGAACCTTGGATTGCATGTGGCCCACAATACTCCTGAGTGCAGCCTGAACCAGATTAAAATGTAATGGGGAAATATTTAACAAAATAAAGGAAAAATACAATAAAACATAAATAACATTACATTTTAAAAACCAAGTTAATATGCAGCCTGTAGCAATCCTTACATATAGTATAGTGGTCTCTATTTCTATTTGAGTTTGGTACCACTGATCTAGTCCAACCCCCTAATTTTACAGATGAGGAAACTGAGGCCCAGACATGTGAAGTGATTTGCCCAAGGTTTTAGAAGAGCAAGTGGTAGAGGCAGAATGTGACCACATGTTTTCTAACTTCAGTCCCATGCTTATCTCACTGTGCCATGGTGTTCCCATCACTATGATACACACTATGCTTTGGATGTTTTGGGTAGGAAGTGTATGTGTGTGTGTGTGTGTGCATGTGCATGTATGTGCGTGCATGTGTGTGTGTATGTGTGTGTGTGCACGTGCATGTATGTGCGTGCATGTGTGTGTGTGTGTGTGTGTGTGTGTGTGTGTGCGTGAGAGAGAGAGAGGGAGAGAGAGAGAGAGAGAGAGAGAGAGAGAGAGAGAGATCATGGTCAATATTAAAAATGGATCTTTTCCCAGGTCCCAAACAAATTTGAGGAAAAATAAGATACTTGTGAAAGGCTCCTTGATTAATAGGAGAATCCAAAAAGTAAGCAACAAATACTTATTAAGCTCCTTCTTTGTGCCAAATACTACATTGGGCTCTGGAGAGAGTGGACAAAAATTGAATAGTACATTTCCTTAAGGGGCTTACCTTGTGTCAGAAGAGACAACATATACATATAGAAGTTTATACAGAAGAAATGCAATGGGTCCTGGGTGAACACTACTATAGATGCTTGCATCCAGGAACCCACGCTCTGGCATTTTTTCTTCTTTCCTTGGCAACCTTTCAGCCCTAGACTGATGCTGGCAGGTTCTCCTTAGTCAGAAGGGGAGCTGGTGCTAAAATTGAATTTGCTGTTGGTAATAAAGCTTGTGTCTGCCTTCATTTTGTAATGGGGGAGGGAAGTGTGTCCATTGCATGAGGCCAATGAGTGGCTGTCACCCAGTACACATAGCAGGATGCCACAAGCAAAAGTGACTTTTATCCCTAACTTCATCCAATGAGGTGGGAGGAGGATTGGGGAGGGGCAAGGCAATTAAAGGGAAATCACCCCACTGAGGCTTGTCTTCTGGGACATTGTGGCAGCTGCAGCTGATATTGCACAGGGAGATGCAGCTTATTAGGGATGCATTAGGAAGTAAAGGCTCCTGGAACTCAGTTGCCACATTCCTCATGTGCAAAAGAAGGGCCAGAATGAGCAGGAAGGGACAGAAAGAAGGAATATAAGTAAATTTAATTTTCACGGAGAGCTCAGTATGCTAATACTGAGCAGCATCATTGTGCTAACGTGGAATTTGATTTACCCAAGTCTCTTATGACTAGTCCCAGGAAATTGAGTTAACACCGAAAGGACAAACTTGCCTTTTTCTTTCTTCAGGCTCTCATAATCCTTGAATGGTCCTGCCAAACAACTGGGGACAAAGTTAGCATAGATCAGATTCACTCTGAGTGCCTTAGGGATCTCTGCTGGGGCCAGAGCTGTTTAACATGCTTAATCAATGAATTGGATTAGGGCATAAATGACATGCTTATCTGATGTATAGATTGCCCCAGTCTGGAAGGGATGGCTAACACACTGGATAGACTTTAGCATCCATCATAATTTTGACAGGCTACACCATTGGACCAACTTGAACAAGAGAAATTTTAATAGGGATAAATATAAAGTCACACAGGGGTTCAAAAAAATCAACTTCTCAAGTGCAATATGGGGGAGGCCTATTTGTGGAAAAGCTACAGAGGTGTCTGTAGACTCTATGTGAGTCCATTGTGTGATGCAGAAGGCCAGAAACCTAATGCAAGATAAAGTTCCATGAGGAAAAGCATCATGTCTGATGTTGCTTTGGTAAGACATCAGCAATTTTAGGTTCACTTTTTGGCACCACTTTGGGGAGAATGTTGCTCTGATAATCTAGAGAGTATTCAGAAGAGGCCAACCAGGGTGGTGAAGGCCTTGTAATTACGCTGCATGTGTATAGGCTGAAGGAACAAGGGATGCTTAATGTTGAGAAGCAGGGACAGTGGGGACACAATAGCTTCATATATCTGAGAGGTTTTCACATGGAAGAAGGGAGGCCTCAGAGGGCACAACCAGGAGCAATGGGTAGGTGGGTATGGATGGCAAAGGGACAAATCTAGACTTTATATCAGGAAAAAACTTCTTCCCACCTAAAGTTATCCCAAAGTGTAACAGGCTACCTTGGGAGGCAGTGGGTTCCACTACCCATTGATGGAGGGCTTCAAGCTAAGACTTGCTAACCAATGATGACCATTTGTCAGAGAGGATGTAGATAGTATTCTTGTTCAAGTATGGGAGAGAGACTAGGTGGTCTCAAAGTCCCTTTAACCCCAAGATTTGTGTCTTTCTGACCCATGGTAGGAACATAAGGAGGCAAGTTTTGAATAATTCTTGTTGGATGGACTATCTGGAAGCAAAGAAAGTCTAGGGTTTAGTTGTTACTTTTCCACCTTCAAGTTTCCATTTTACTCAGTCAAGTATTAATATGAGAGCTCCGTAAGTGCAGGGTCTATTTCACCTTTGCTTGTGTATTCTCAGGCCTCAGGACAGTGCCCAGAACATAGTAAGTCTTAAATGCTTGTTGATTGATTGATAGGTAAAAGTATGTATAAGTATATATGCTTGACTTTGCACCTATAATACTAATCTTTTTTGTGAGGAATACGTGGCAATGTCAACATATTGGTTTTGGCTTGCCCCTGGAAATTCAGCAGGTGGTCTGTGACTTGCCTTATGCCACTGTTGACATCACCTCTGGATCAGTATTTGGAACCTATGCACACATGAAGCAGAACAGAAGGTACTAGGATAATAGGTAACCAAATTACCTTGATTGGCAAGCCTGGTCACATCCAGTTGCCTAGGAGTGTATCTTTGGGTCACTAATGTTTCCCAGTTTATGTGGTTGTCATGTCAAAAAGCAAAACACAAACATGGATGGAAAACCAATTTGCTGCCATATGAGAGAAGGGGCTTAGAGAGAGGAGGAGGACACCCAGCTCTCTAGAGAAAAAGAATAAGAAGCGAGGTCAATTGTATTTATTACTGACTTGATCCTTTTAGAAGCAGGATATTGTCAAGTCTTCTTAATGTAATGAATGGGGGAAGCAGCAACAAGGAGCTTAATAAAAAGCAGAGCATTCTTTACATCAGCCTGGCTGAGTTGTAGAGCAGTTTGTTGCATGTACTAGAGCTCAAATACCCAATGTAGACTGTTAAAGCATAAAATGAGCCCAAGCCTAGAGGTGTGCTGGACTGAGACCTTACTTCCAGGCCTGAATCTGTCACTTGGAGGACCCTGGGGACAATCACTTAGCCTCTTTGGGCTTCACTTTCTAACATGTAAAAAACAAGAACAAAAAACAAGGGTCTCGGACTAGTTGACCTATGAGATCCCTTTCACTTCTAAATCTACGATCCTAAACTTACAATTTACCATCATTTCTGGGATATACCAAAAGAAGGCCATGGAATTATGTCCAGCTACAGTAACAAGGAATACAGGTATATGAATTATAGCAGAGCAAACAGAAGGCAGAAGAGGGCCATCTAGTTTTGGATTTCTAGCAACAGAAACCCAGAGGCACCTACTGACTATGGGTTTTATTGACAGTCACTTCTGGAACACTCATTCACACAAAAGGTTACAAGGAATCATATGCTTCCTCCTCTTCACCGCCTTTCTTTCTTTCTTTTTTCCTTCCTTTCTTCCTTCCTTCCTTCCTTCCTTTTCTTTCTCTCTCTCTCTCTCTTTCTTTCTTTCTTTCTTTCTTTCTTTCTTTCTTTCTTCTTTCCTTCTTCCTTCTTCTTTCTTTTCCTTTCTCTCTCTCTCTCTCTCTCTCTCTCTCTCTCTGTGTCTCTCTTCCTTCCTTCTTTCATTCCTTCCTTCTCTTTCTCTTTTTTCTGTCCTATTTTTTTAACTAGCCCAGGAAAGTTTGAATGCAACCCTCATGAGTGGATCAGACAAGCAGAAGCACCAGGCTGGTACGATTCTCTTGGAATTTATGAGTTCCTCAGTCATTGTAGCCATTTCTGTCCACACCTTTCCTCTCTTGTCTCTGAGGTGAGGGATCCTCTCTGGCCAGAGAGGTGAATGGTACTTCTATCCATTGATCTGCCTATCCTATCTACTATCATCCTTTGGGACAAAAGAGAAGCACACAGCATAATGAATTTTTATTGACTTAAAAACTAATCTATCAATACGTTTGTATTGACGATTTGCTATATGCATGATTCAATCCAATTATTTCAAGTCAAAGTAGATGACTTGAATTGGTATACCACTTACTACTTGTGTGACCTTAGTCCAGGGTCTCAATAGGCCCCCATGTTCCTCTTCTGTAAAGTGAGGGGTTTGAATTAGATTACCCCTACGGTCCTTTCCAATAAGAGCCTGTGATCTTGTGTTAAGCCTGTAAATCTAGTATATGTGAACATTGTCCTGGAAATTGTGGAGAGAGACAGAGACTGAGAGAAAGAGAGACAGAGAATGAGACTGAGAGACAGAGACACAGACAGAGAGACAGAGGCACAGAGAGCTACGGAGACAGAGAGAGATTGAGAGAAATTGAGACCAACAGAGAGACCCACAGAGACCCACAGAGATAGAGACAGTGACAGAGATAAAGTAATTAAGCACTAAATTGTTTGATTGTTTGATGTAGGCATAATATTTGCAGACATTTATCCAGTGTTCTACAGTTAACAAATCCAGTTCCATACAATAAAACTTACTTAAGCTCTAACTTGAAGAAGGGCATTGGAGAAGGCTGTGAGGATACCGAGACAAACATGAAACAGTTCCTGCCCGCAAGGAGCTTATATTTTTTTTTTTGGTGGGAAGGTTTTACACAAAACTCACACAGATAAGTAGATGCCAGATAATTTGAGAAGGAAGGAATTATTAACAAGTTGAGGGGTATCAAGGCAGGTTACTTGGAGGAAAAGGCCTCGAAATGAAATGAGCATTCTGAACAGCAGAAGATGTGTGCATATGCAACAAGAGCCACGTCATGGAGCAAGTGTGGGAATAGACCTACTTCCCAGCCTCCTGATGACATGTGATTGGGCTGGGGCACTTCTCCATGGGACTTTGTCCACTTATGGTAAGTCATGTGCCCACACTGGTGAGATATATTGTTGCCTTATTTGATTATATGGGTACATAGATGGGTATACATGTTTGCACATAAATATGTGTTACTAAATATATATGTGCATGCATTTCTATGTGTACGTACAAATAATATTTGTGTGTTTACATACAAATTCTCAAATACTTAAATGAACTTGTGATCTCCCTAATGCAGACATTCCCTTCTGGCATGCACGTAGCAGCTCACCCAGCCCTGTGTGCCCCTCTGGACTCGTGTCCTTGTTATCGAGAGTCTACTGGACATACTGGGTGGGGAGGCTTCCTCACTTTTTCTTGCTATCACAAAGGAGGAGCATACAGGCTTTCCTTTAGTGATTCCAGGCTCTTCACCATATGACTAGCCTATCTTCATTTTTGTTTATACATCTTTTTGATCGAGAGAGACCACACACTCCTAGTAATACATCTCAGACAAGGATGGAAAGTGAACAATGATCTTGGTCCAGAGGGGAGCAGGAGGAGGAGGAGATGGGGCTCAATTTCGTTTGAAGAGTTGCATAATGTTTGAAATACTCACCAAGGGCTTACTCCTGAAAGGGCTGATTCCTTCAACATTGACATTCCCTCCTGTTGATGCTCTATGTGTGGCTGCCAGTGGTGATTCTGGAAGAATTAAAACTGTAAGTGACCTGAAAGGTAACAGAAAAACCCCTTGACCCCATGACTCCTGATGATGGGAGCATAGGGACTTAAAGGCAAGGGGGGAATGCAAAGTCATCAAAGGCACATCTAACAGTGGAAAAGGAGGCAGCTTGGTCACATTTAGGTTATGAGAGCTAGGAGATGTACATCTCTAGTGCTCAGCTGGTCCTTGGGAGACATTAAAAGAGCCAAAGAAAGATCTCCAGTGTATTCAACAACTCCATTATATCTCACCAATGGAAGAACAGCTTTGACCCCAATTCATATAGGGTGAGTTGCAATCTGCACAAGGGAAGAGAATGCATCACAAATACCTTACACATATAAGTATTTCTGATGAATCAAGCTCCCTTTGTTTAAATATATCATCTTTTATTTTTAACTTCTTAGCCCATGTGGTCTTTTCATTGGAGAAGTCTCTTGTTTAAGGTATACAGAGCGATTGGTGGAATTTTATTTGTGGGCTATTATGCAAATAAAGCTATGGCCCCATAGCAGGCTTCAGTTGATCTGTATGTGAATGCACGCATGCATGGATGTGTGTATGCATGCACAGGTGTGTGCATGGATGTATTGTGTGTACATGTGTATGTGTGTGTGTGTGTGTGTGTGTGTGTGTGTGTGTGTTATGCAAGCATGCCAGAGTTAAAGTTCTGGATGTAAAGAAAGTCACCAATTCACCAAGGAATTTGATTACCTCTATCCATTATACATACACAGTGAGTGATCGTGCTACCAGCCATCTGTCATCTCTTTCATTTGCATCATCAACACCTGCCCTGTTTATCTGTTACATTCGTTTCTTCACGGCATTCTTATGCTGCTTTAATAAAATACAGAAATGTTATTGTTAAAAACCAATTAATTTACAATCCTCCACAGAGATAGTATTACTTATAATTCAATTTGGCTTCTAATGATCCAGCTTTCTCAAGAAATGACTTAATTCTAGTGTCAAAGAGTAGTTATTAGATATCACCCTGATGTAGCAAGTCCTGCACTGCGGAGGGAGACACGACAGCACCAGCTTGAGGTGTCCCTGGCCATTAATCAGAAGTCTGGAATGATTTCACTTTTTTTAACTCCTTCAAGCACTGGGTTGCAGACTCCCTTTAACTCTCTGCCTGGCAGTGGGCATTGAACCTATCACAGAGAACTGGGCAGCTCCCTGGCTTCATCAGGTGTGTTACAAGGTGAGCCCAGAATGGCACCAAATGTCAAAAACATATGGTATCTTTTATCTGAGAATTCAACTCTGGACATTGACAAAGAGCTTGAGGCTTCTATTGTACATGTGGATCTAGGCAGACCCACCCTCTCCACCATTCCCCCCACCCCCATTCCCACATACTGTTTATTTGACTATCTGATAGGGAACGGACTTTCCAATGGAGCTCTTCTGTGAATGGGAATAAAATTATGGTTTTCTTTTTCCTAAATCAAGAGCCACAGATTCCTAGTGCTGAGCATAGATTTCTTTTTTATTACTAAGATCCAGATTATATAAACAGAGATCAGGGTGAGACAAATTGCTAACGTGGCAAACAGTGGCAGCCAGGTTTCACGTGCTGCCTTTTGTCACCTCTTCCTTCTGTTTAGCCAAAGGGCTCACTGAACATATGGGTATCGCCACCAAATTCTGAAGCCATCAGGGTGGGTTAAAGGTAACTCCAAGTGCTGGTAGTCTATCAGCTGAAGAAGCTTAACATATTCTCTCTCCTGGTAAACCAGCCCTAAGCATCGCCTTTCTCTAGCCTCTCATCAATTTGTTGTCCAGAGCCTTAAGTTGGAGCTGTACAAATTGGTGTGCAAATTAATTTTTATTTATTGGCTTCCCTATTTCAGTGTTTGTTGAGATGAAAAATTAGTTACATGCAAATCTCTAACATATAGTGTGTCAGTCAGTGTACATACACATAGATATATATTCATAAAATCCAGTATCTATGCGCATAGCTATAAAATATTACACACACAAATATAACTTTAATATAGACATGCACATTCTATATGTTAAATGCTTTCTAAACCTTAAGGCATTATAGAAATGTTAGCTAATATTATTAGCTATTATTATTATTATTAAACAATACATACATATGCCCCTTACTTTTTATGTACAAATACATTGTGTATTTTGGCATGCACATAATAAGGTAATATTTGCACACATAGCCACATGCAAAGGCAGATATAGCTATAAAATATTACAGAAATATAATGTACAAAAATCTTGTACCTATAAACTCTATACATCTGTACAGACACCGTATGTCTATAAAGTATTATATAGACCCACACAATGACTATATAGGTGTATGTAGACATATACATACTTTTAACTACTTTGCATTTATTTTCTTTATATTCATATGTGTGTGCACATGTCTATTTATATTCATTCTGTAAGCTCTGATAGACATTCATGTTGTCTTCCTCATCAGAATGTAAGTTTCTTGTGAGGACGAGTGCATCATTCTTTTTTTTTTTTTTGATCCCCAGTGCCTAGCACAGTGCCTCGAATGTAATAAGTTTTTAAAAAGTATTTGTTGAATTGAATTTTAGCCATTCAAGGATTTTTCTGTTTCCCTAATGACTTAGAGAACTCAAACCCAGCAGATGTATCGTACATCTAGTGCCTGGCACAATGCTTGGCATGTGGTAGCCATATAGAACATGCTTATTGATTGGCTGATGTGTCTTTCTGTATACTTAAACACATACATGTACAAACTTATTATATATGTGTATGCTTGTATATATAAGATATATAGATGTAGAAACATCCGGTGTCTACATCAATGTAATCCATATTACGTAAATATTATGTAAATATCAATGTGTATCTAGACACATATGCATTGAACACACACATTATTTGTGCTTGGCAACATAGTTATGCACAGAATGTGTGTGTATATGTGTGTGTTGTGTGTGTATATAGATGTGTGTATACACATATACATATGTACATATCCATATATATTTTCATTTAGACATGAAAATCCAATATATACACACTTGTATGTGGAGTTATGCAGCCATCAGAGACTATATGCTTCTCTGTAATATGGATTTAGATATGCACATATTTAGAATGTGCATATGCAGCCCAGTGAGTGGCACATAATAAGACACTTAATAAAGGCTTGTTGCTTGGGGGATGGCTACTGCCCACTTCTATGTGGAAGAGAGTCAGCTTCCAAAGACGAGACTCGTCTACAAGAAAAAGAATGTAATTGTCACTAAAAATGTGAATCTAGGAAAACAATCATGGAGATCAGGAATAAATAGTAAATGTATTTCTTAAACGTGCATTAGAGTTGCTCTCCATACTTGGAGCCTCTCAGTAGACCACCCCTAAAATGCTCAGTCCGCAGCAAACATTGCCACTTGTTTGGATATTTGCATGGTGGGGGAGGGAGGTGGTGGTTGTGGTGGGGAAGCATGTTTTTTTATGGCCTTAATTAAGTCCAAACACCCCAGTTCTACTTCCCCCAAATCTAATTTTTACCATATTAACCATTATGCTGTATTTTGCCTGCCAACAAATTTTCTTTCCATAAAATGCCTTTGCCGCCAGCTTTGAAACAGGTTTACGGCATGTTAAAGCTACAGGGTGTTAGAAAGGTAGTTACACAGAGGCAGTCTGACTTCTTATGTGGAAAAGGCCATCTTCAAGGCATAAAGGAGGGAGACTCGTTATTTTCCTCAAACACAGACACTGGATTTCATATTTGGGAAGATGAAACTCCAATAGCTATCTTCTAAAAAGAATTTATTTTTACACAAAAAACCTAAGGGATGCAAGTGCCTAATGCAGCCCCTCCACAGCAGAATTCTTGCAGATGGATGATCCAATCTAACTTCCTGCGCTCTTCAAATGATAGCCATTTAATTTGCCAATAGGAAGGTTTTTTTTTTAAAAGCTGGTCAGATGGACCTTGCTCTTTACAACCAAAATTTAGAGGATGTTACTTAAGCCTGCCAGCTTAATGAATTTCCATTCCTGCAAACATCTTTTGTAGGTAAATATTATTTTCTCTGCCCATATTCTAAGTTAGGGAATGCCAGACTTAAGAAATTTAAAAGTCAAATCCTATGAAAAGCATCATGACATAGGGCATAGGGTACTAGACAGAGAGAAAGGAAGACTGGCATTCAATTGCTGCCTCTGAGACTTAGGATGCTTACTAGCTACACCTGGGCAAATCACTTCATGTCCCTGAATCTAGTTCCCACATCTGTAAAATGGGCATAATGCCGGTAGACCACAGAGGGCTTCCTTAAGGGAGCTACTACATATAAATTGCTTTTACATTTTAAAAGAAAGCAACGTAAGTGTCCATAACTATAATTACTATTATAAGGCTTTTTTTTTACTTTTTCACTATTATTTACTATTACTATTAATGGCTTTGTTGCAGTTTTGCGCCATTGAAACTTCATTTGGAAAAATAAATAACTTACCCCCTTAAATGAGTGCTTTCTGTGTAGAGGGGAGAAGGTAACCCACTTGCCAAGGCAAAATCTTGTCTCCCAACGCTGGAGCTTAAAAGCCATCTGATTTTCCAAAATGGTCAAAAGTTGCTGCTGCCACCTTAGACAATGCCCCATCAGGCCCCGCAACCAGGAGCGATGCCAAATGAGCTGTAATCTAATATGCAAATGAGGCGTTGGCCTTGATATTGTGTCACTCTTCTGAATACGATCACCTGCACCCATCTCTCCGAGGAGGAAATTTCAAACAGAGTTAGCTCCTTAAACCTTCTAATTAAAATGAGAAATCCCCAGGCTTCCATGACTCAGCCTCGGAAGAAGATTATTAGGAATTTAATGGGGAAAATATCGCAGCTCAGACCATCTGTGACCCAGTGCTCTGTGAGAATTTAAAGAAAACTGGAGGGAGGAGACACATACTCCAGTGCCCGCTGGAGAAGTACTTTGTTGGAGCTGCAATAAATCAACATAGTTAGAGTACAGCCTTTTTCAGATTTAATTACTGTTACATAATTATTAGCAAAGCAGTCTCCTCTGAAACTGTAAAACTCATTACATCAAAAATCCCCAAGCTCCTGATGGAATTTATGAACTAGTTACTTGCTTTTTAGCTCTGGGAGAATCCAGTGGAATAGATTTCAGATTTGTCTCCAGCTTTTTAGCAGCAGAAGGGGATTGGGGCCTTTTGGTTTTGTTTGTGTTTGGGGTCTGGGGCTTGGCGTTCTGGTTTCATCATCTTCTTATGGGTTTTCTGAACGAGGCTCACCATGCCCCACTTTCCTTATCATCTGCCTCCATGGCTTCTTGCTGAAATGACAGAAACTGATCATGGGGACAGGGATGAATGGATAAGTAACCTACACATCAGTCAGAACAGTGAAAAGTTGGGTTTAGGGCAAGCCAATGGGAACCTTTCTCACTGTCTGTGTTTGAACAAGCTCAGTAATCATAAGAAGAAGAATCATTTGCACGTAACCACGACACGCAAATGCTTAAGAGCATAATTTTAAATAGATGCTACCATTGGAAATGCTTATAATCTCCAAGCACTCTGGAAAGAAAAGCTTTCAAGAGACCCAGCAGAAGAAAACAAAATTCTGGGGCTGTTGGAGAGGGTAGATATTACAACCATCAGCCTGTTTGCCACCGGAATCGTACCAGAGGTGTTCCCACTAAACCTATAGAGAATGAGCAGGCATCCCAATACTTTTATTCAACTACAAAAACAGATACTTTCTAACTGTAATTTGCCTTTTGTCCAGCAGTCCACAGAATATTAAATAGAGAAGAATGATAGAAGGATAGCAACTTTCCTAAGAATGATTTTATTATAATGGTGATGATGATGATGATGACAAGGACAAGAAGACATATAGTGTTTTAAAGTTTGAAATGCATTTTGCTTTTATTATAGCCCCTGGCACAGTCCCTGGCATATAGTTGGTACTTGATGTCTGTCATAGTGCGGTTTCTTTTCCTGTCTGAGTTAGACTAGATGGATTCTGAGGTACCCTCAGATTCTCAAGTTCTCTCATCTGAGCCTCATGACAATCTTATGGGGAAAGGACCCATAAGACTCATCATATGGGGTAAAACTCTCATCATGACTCAATTTCCCTGGAATTCCATTTAGTGCCTAGGGCCTTCTTACCCTGGAACATCCCTGTGCCAAGAGAGTCCTCTTATTACCATTGGTGAATTCCTTCCAGGGTGCAACATTTTAGGGATGAGCCCAGGCTGGCAATCCTTCATGCCCTTCCTTAATGTGCTTCTGAAATTCTGGACTTTACTACCATGTCCCCCCTCTTGTACCTCCCTCCTCCAGCTTTTCCGTCCCTTGGTACATACAATATATCTTCCCCCAGTAGAACTGAAGCTCCTTGAGGGTGAAGGGCTGTCTTTCTTTCTTCTTGCATTTGTATCCTTGGACTTAGCATAGTGCCTGGCATATAGTAAGTACCCACCAAATGTCTACTGCCTGCTTACTTTAGAGTGTGGTTGTGAGGCTCAAGTGAGATAACATAGATAATGTGCTTTGCAAATTTTGGAGTGTCATATTAACGAGAGTTAGTATTAAAGAATCATGGAATCTTAAAGTTAGAAAGGACCTCAGTATCCAACTAATCTATGCCCCCAAAGATTCATGCCCAATAAGGAATTAACCAACCTTTGTTTGAAGACTTCAAATTGGAGAAATGGACCAACCCCCCCCCCTCTCTCCAGCTTTTACAAATGAGGAAACTGAGACCCAAAGAGACTAAGTGACTTGCCTAAGGTCACACAGGAAAAGATGAAATAGTCAATACTTGATTCTGGGCCCTTTGGCTATGAACCTAGAACTATTTTTCATTTTACTACAGAGATTTCTTAAACTCTAGAATGTTGTTTGAGGCACTAAAGTTGCGATTAGTTGGGTGGTGGTGGAGTGAGGGTGTCACTTGACACATAGCTAGGAAGTTTCAGAGGTAAGGATTTGAATGTGGATTTTCCTACCTCCAAACTTAGCGCTCTGTCCACAAGACCATACTGCTTCTACAAATGTGTGTAGTCAGTTCTTAATAAATGTTTTCTAGACTGAAATGAAGTTGATTGCATCTGTGATCTCACTAGGTTCTTTAGCCTCCATATTGCAACTCAATCTCATCGAGCTTGCAATCAATACAAAATCCCACATAGTTTTCAGTGGTCTCTACCTTCCCCCTCCCTTCCTATCAGTTGAACAAAAGTTCTTTGAGGACAGGGTTAATTTATTTATTTTCCTTATACATTTATTATCTATCTACTTACTTATTCATTTATTCCTATAATCATTCATTGTCCATAGAATCTATTAATCTATTTACGGATTAAGTGAATCATTCATTTATTTATTCATACATTTACTCATTCATATTTATTTTGGTTTTATCTTTGCATCCTTGACATCTTGCACACAATAAGTGCCTAATAAATGCTTGTTGAATGAATGAACACTAATATTTTATTATTGCAAATTGCTTTCTTGTGGTTGTTTTGACAAGAGGGATGCCTGAAACATTTCCTGCTGAATTGCCATCACAGTAGCCCTTGGAACCCTGTACTGTGATGATCTGACACATATATCTCAGTTTTATTGGCATGGCAATTAGCTACTTAGAGATTCATTCTGTGCTCCTGAAATGGTCTTTTCCACAACTTGTTGGAACCATGAAAGTTGCTCAGTGCCTGTTGAATAGTTAAACATCTGAATCAAGAAGTAAGTGCTTGAGATTGGTCAGCTTGGCAAATCAGGGACATCATGAGGATTTACAGCTGATAGCAATTGCTATCTGAGTTCATGCTCAATTTCCTATTTTCCCCATCATGTTTTTGAGCAGTGCAACATTGCATGACCTGTCAAAGTTTTTCCCATAGTGTGACTGGGTAAGAGTCCTTGCAAAATACAGCCGGCAAAAGCTCATTCATTGCCAATTTTGGATTCACTATTACAACATCAAAAAGAATTCAGTCTGGTTTGGTCCACTGATTACCTTTGGGCGTCTATGAAGAAAATGTTTTCTAGGCAAATACAAAGGGTAAAGATGATTAAACTTTTTTGTTTGCCTTTTCTTGTTTTAGATGTTTACTTTGCTCTTATAAACATTGCTAACCAACAGGTCTTTCCTAGTCTGGAGCTATTTTTTCCCATGGCATGAATGACACTTCTAGAAGGAACCTAAGAAATATTGTCAATAATTATGATGCGTTGGGTAAGAAACTGATGTTTATAAGGATGCAGGTGGTGTTTTTTTTTTTCCTTTTGCCCACTGCAAGTAAGGGATCCAAAAGAGAAAAAAAGTAACATGAGATGTGAATAGCTAGATAATAAGGTGTTAACTAAGAATAGGATTTGAATTTCCAGATCATGTTACTCTATAGGGTTGGCACACTCCTGGCCAGAGATGGAAGGCACTTAGAAAAGGCTGGTAAAAATCTATTTGCTAGGAGTCTTGTGAAGCAGAACGACCTTTACATTGAAAATGACAGAATAAAAATGACTAATAGGGAGTTGGTACCTAAGATATGTAAAGAAATAACTGCCTTTGAATATTGCAACCCAAGTCACCTGGCCTACACATTTTGAAAGAATTGGTAGATGTGACCACGGAGTCACTGTTAGTGATACCTGAGAGATTATGGCAAAGGGGAGAAGTACTACAAGATTGGAGAAGGGCAAATATCCAGATTTTTTAAGAGAAAGCAAACGGTATCAAAACTGTAGGCCAATGACCTTGCCTTTGCTGGGGAAATTCTGAAATGGATTATTACAGAGATGATTGGTGGACAATTAGAAAGAGGATGGCTGGTAGGATAGCAACTTTTTTTCCTGAAATGATGTTTATCTGGACTCCATTGAACATAAAGATGAAACAACAATACCATCACAACATAATCTTCAAATTATGTGGAAGACATTCCTTCAAAATACAGAGACCAAGAAGGATAAAAAACGTACAGGAAGACGACGAAGTGCCTATCATCTCTGTTGTCCTATCCACAACTAGTTATCTTAAAGATGCCTTCAATGAGACAGCAGGCAATAACCCAACATCTTAAGACTCAATCAGTTATAAAAAGCCGTCATTTTGGTACCTTTTCTTTAATCCATATAACGGTAAATATAAAAATATAACAACTTTTATTGGGTCCCTTTCTATATGAATTCCATCAAAACATATACAAAGAATGAGGTTGTGATGATGATGATGATGACGATTGCTAAAGATCTCACTCAATTTAGGTAAGACTATGAATGTCTTTTCTATAATTAATTTTCCAGGGCCCAGGGAGTCTAAACATTCTCTCCATAGCTAGCCTTCAACTCTGAAATCTAATTTACTTGTTTGTAGAATAGTAATTCTCAGAAAATGTAATTTGTGGGTCATCCAAAGGGCCATAGAAAGTGACATATAAGAGGGCCATGAAGAGGCTGCATGCTATTTCCAACAAAGAATTGTACATGAGTAGTAAGTACGGCATCAGAAAAATGCATGACCAGAAACTAATGATGTTTCAAAAACAATGGATAACTGTCCACAAGCTCTACTGGTGTCCACACAACATCAAGAAACATGGAGGAAGGTCCTTAGAATGTAGGTTGGAGAAAAAGATTCTTTGAATGTGGGTTGGAACCCTTTGTAAGACTTAGCACAAGACATAGACAAGAGTACCATTTAAAGCATGAATGGGTTGTGATATACATTGTTTGATACTGTAACCACATCCATGAGCTCTAGACTAGTTTCAAAGGATTCTGGCTGCACTACTCAAGTTTTAGTGCAAAGTCGAAGGAAGCTTGAAACGGGACAGGGAAAGGGGGGAGGGGAGGGGAGAGAGAGAGAGAGAGAGAGAGAGAGAGAGAGAGAGAGAGAGAGAGAAAGAGACAGACAGACAGACAGACAGTCAGACAGACAGACACATAGACCCGCAGAGACAGTGATGGACAGAGATATAGAGTGACCCACACAGAGAAAAAGAGATAGAGGAACAGATCCAGAATCAGAAATGGAGACAACAGATAAGTGAAGTACATATTTATCTTCCAAATACACCTATGAGGGTAAACCGTTGTGTTTATTTACTCTCCATTTTAAACCCAATCACCAACTTTTGATGATCCATACTCTTAGGCAAACAATGCTGGCTCCATCAGAAGAGGGAGAGGAGCTCAGGTAAGGGTCTCTTGCCTCCACAGATGTAAGCTGCCCCTTGGTAGATATTCAGCAGATTAAAGATTCACAATGAAACAAAGTTGCCCCACTAGTTACGATGACTGGGCTGGCAAGAACAGCTGGCTCCTAACATTAGGCCCCCAGGAAGCAAAGACATTTGCCAGAAATTCCCTCTGCACTTAATGGGGTTCTTTCATATTCTCCCTTCATTTGCATAGTTGTAGTGGTCTTTTGTGTTTCAAGAATTGCAGGCGAGCATCTGAGGAGTAAGATGTTAGAAGTGAAGGTTTTTTTTTTTTAAATCCCACCAGGGGAGGTGAGCACAAAGCTGGCTCTGCTTTCCCTCCTGAGTGTGCCCACTCCTAAGAACAGCTGGACTCAAAGCAAATTAGGTCTAGATCTTAAAGGCTCTCTGACAAAAGTCCATGCTATAATGACAGATATCAAACACCATAGCAGTTGCTGTCAATTCATATATGTGCATGCACGAATACACATAAGTCGGCTTGGGTGTACAAGACTAATCCTTAACAGGCTATTTTATTAGTTATTTTATTGCCTCTTAGCCAGGATGCATCCCTGTAATTTAGGTAACTGTAGCCAAAGGAGCCATGTTCCTTGGATCATGACCTCATGGGCCAACCAGTTGGGCTTGACAAAGGCATGATCAACCCAGGGCACAGATTGGTGAAATTACTTTGATGCTTTGATGACCTTGATCTCATTGGTGAGAATATTCCCACCACCAGTACAGATCATCACCAACGGATCAACCAACCAACATGTATTTATTAAGCATCTACTATTTGCCAGGCACCACACTAGACACTGGAGATACAAAGACAAAAATGAAGTAGCTCCTGCCCTCAAGAAACTCACATTTCCAACCATGCTCTCTTATCTAGTGCCATTCTTATCCATGTCCTCCCTTTGACTGATCCAATGGGCAAGACATTTTTCTCTAAGCACTTTGAACATTTCATGGCTATCAGAGCAAACCTAGGATGTGTAACTGACTTTCCTCTTTTTCTGATCATAATCCACTTACTTGAAGCTATTTTTGTTATTTCCTTTTGCATATAGGTCATCGGGGTGAATATGCTATAGAATTCTTGTGCTTACAACACATCTTTTCAATATTCTTCAAGGAAGTCTCTTGATTCTTTTCTGATGAAGAGGTAATCCTTCTGCTCTTCAAAGTCAATCCCTCTGCCCATACCCTTGATCCCATCTCCTCCCACCTTGTTCAGCACATTTTCCCCAATGATCCCCTCCCTCATTCTTTACTCTTTCTCTATCTAGTAGTTCTGTACCTGCTGCCTTCAAACACACCTAAATCTCCCTCAACCTGAATAAAAAGAAACCCACACAAGATTTCAGGGGAATGTTTAACCTTCTTTAAGAGTTAAAAAAAATGAAAAATAGAAGTAAAAAATGCTTTTTAAAGCACTTTCTTCACATTACTAATTACTGATGTGTGAATGTATTCACCATCTCCAAAAGCTATCATATTTGCCTCTTCTCCCTTTCAGAGCCAAATTCATAGGAAAAACCAACCAATTATGGCCACTCCTCTCATCTTCTCTTTTCACACTCATTCTTCAATCCTTTGCAATTTGGCTTCCAGTTTCATTGCTCGATTGAAACAACTCTCTTCAAAGATCTTTCAATTGTCAAATCTGGTGACCATTTCTAAATCTTCATCCTTCTTGACCTTTCTGCAGCATTTGATATTGCTTCTGGAATTTTTCCTCTCTTGCCTTTGGTGAACTTGCTCTTTCTTGATTCTGCCACCTTTCTGACCTCTCTTTGGTTCCCTTTGCTGGTTTATCATCCATAGGATGCACCCAACTCTAAGTGTACTCTATTCCCCCATCTTACTGATTCCCCATTCTCCCTCATTGCCCATGTATCCAACAAGTTGTCAAATCATGTCATTTCTATCTCTATGGTGTCTCTTGCATCTATCCACTTTTCTCTACTCATACAGCCATCACACTAGTTCAGGCTTTAACTTCTAACCTGAGATATTTACAATAAGCTCCTAGTTGAGCTCTCTGCTTCAAATCTCTCCTCCCTCCACATCATCTTCCACACAACTCTTAATGGGATTTTCCTAAGGTCCAGGTCTGACTGTCATTCTTCTACTCAATCAAACATGATGGCTCTCTATTGCCCTCGGATCAAATAGAGGCTCTTCTGTTTAGATTTTAAAGCCTTATGCAATCTGGCTCTAACTTACCTTATCGACATCATTAGGCATTAGTTCCATTTGAACAATCTACAGTTTACAAAACTGGCCTTCTTACTACCACACCCAATATCCAGTCATCATCCCTTGTGCTGACTGCCTCCCCCTTCCCCACAGCTGGAATGACTCTCACTTCATTCCTACCTTTTAACTTTCTTTATTTCCTTTAAAGCTAAGGGTAAGCAATGCTTTCTATATGAAGTCTCATTTTGACCCACACTGACCCCTCCCAAATATTTTACCCTACGTATATATTTTTGCCCTATGCATGGATTTTTGCTAGGTGGCAGAGTGGATACAGTGCTGATCCTGGAATCAAGAGTACTTGAGTTCAAGTCTGACTTCAGACACTTATTAGCTGTGTGACCCTGGACAAGTCATTTAACCTCATTTGCCTCAGTTTCCTCATCTATAAAATGAGCTGGAGAAGAACATGGCAACCTACTTTATATCCTTGCCAAGAAAACACCAAATGGGGTTGTGAAGAGTCAGACATGACTAATCAACCAAAAACATGTGTTTTACATATTTCTATGAATGAAAAAGCATTTATTAAGTGCTTACTACACACCAGGCACCATATGTATGTATATTGTTTTCCCCAAAAGGATATAAGCCACTTGAGGGCAAGGATTATTTTTTTTCCTCTTTGTATCCCTAGTGCCTGGGATAGTGGCTGGTGTATAGCAGGCCCTTCGCACATGCTTGTTGATTGATTATATATACCATGTAGCACCATCATGTGAATGTTGCTGTCCAAAATCAGGTTTATGAACTGTTTCATGAAGGCTGATAAACTATTCTGACTAATTCTGTTTTTAAAAAATTAAAAATCCCCAAATTGCTCAATTAACAAATAATTAACAGTTGCTAATTGCCAGTTACTAAGATAATAACAATCATGCTTATTTATGTTTTATTTATAGTTATGCCTTAGTTAATGGAGCACTTGAGAGAGGGTGCTCAGAATAGCCGATATCAATCTAGATTCAGAGTCAGGAACACCTGAGTTAAAGTCATGTTTTTTATTCCCATTTTGGCTGGGCAAGAAACTTTAGTGCTCACACATCTGGACAGCTCCCTAAGCCTGCAAACTGCAGAAATGGTACAGACCTGCCTTGGGAGAGGGAAATTCCTCCTCCTGGAGTTCTGTGTACTAAGGAAATCACAAGTGCAGTCTCTGTCCCTTTCCTATCCACATTGTTTTCTCATTTTCCTGGACGGAGAGAGGTTCGATTCCCTCACAATACACAATATAATAGTACTATTGCTTTTATTAAATAATAGTTGGATGACGTACTTAATGGAATGATATTATCAGAAGAAGGAATTAAAAGTATTAATAGCAAATGCAACGAGGTACCTTTTCATTCGTCTTTATCTGTTCCTGATTGTTGCTTAAGCTAACCTGAACATTGGTGTTACGAGCTTCTGAAGCCTCGTAACTATATTCGGGGTTCCCCCCAAGCCCCAGGCCTCTGCCTAAGCAAAGGACCTGATCTCGCGGACAATGAACGGGGCGGGAGCCAAAAAGATGGTGAAGGACTCTATTTATTATTTCAGCAAGCAGCACATTTATATCTTTAGTGATGTAGGTACATTCTTTGGTTACGTGGGTGAAGGACAGGTGAAAACTCAATACACCTGGGTCCTAGGACCGCCCTGACTCCACCTACTCTCCTCCTCTTCTCTTCTTGCGCTAACCCGAATCTCCCTGCGGCCAAGTAGTAACCGGAAGCTCCACGTGGTCAGGCAGCCGGAAGTTCCACGTGGTCAGGCAGGTCGGGGCAAAGACCTGGAATTGCCAGGGAGGCAACAAAGGCGAGAACCCTCCTCCTGGCTCCACCCACATCCCAAAGCCCTGAGTTTATCTCAGCAGGCCCCTGGGCCTGGAGGTCCGAGGAGGACAGGGCTCAGCTCTAACTCGGCCCGCAACATCTTGGCTTCTTTATCTAAGTAGAAAGTAACTCCCAACTCTTCTGAGCCATTTATTAAAATTAAATCCCTGTGAGGTGTGTACAAAGTTGGCTCCAGCAAACTGAGACTCGAGAGTATCTTGGAGGGAAAAGATCTGGCAACAGGCTTCTTTGCAACTTTGAATTTTGCCTTACTAATAGATGGCTCAGCACTTCATTATTCGATTCTCTGATTTTGTCTCTTAGTCTGATAAACAAACTGTATTTCCCTTTCATTGAATGATTTGCTTTGGGTAGCTTGACTAAAGCTGAGAGATTGATGGATGTACTGGGGCAGGTGAAGTCAATTGCTAAATTTTCGGTGTGAGTATTTACGCCTTGGAAATTGTCGACTCCTTCAAATCGAGGCTTGATTTATTGCTTTGGGGATAGTTTAGATTTACAAAAGTGACAGGAAAAATGTTAATAATGAAGATGAAACTTAAAATTATGTTATGTATAGGTTTATTTTTGGAGAACTGGTTGTTAAACACTGATGATAACACTTCTGATTGTGACACAACCATCCTGCAATGGAGAGTTTGCAATTCCAGTGTGAATTTCTTTTGCTAATTTTCAGAGAGCTGGAGTTGGAGTCAGATGACCTGAGTTCAAATCATGACTCTACCTTCTGCTAAATGTGGCCGAGGCTAGTCTCTTCACCTTTTGTACCTCAGTTTCCTAATTTGTAAAATTTACAGGGCTAGACAAGATGATCTCTAAGGTCTAGTCCAGAGTTGAGTCTATGATGCAAACAAGAGAGATCAATTTTTATGCACCTGATCCCTTTTGCTCAACTCCCTGCCCTTGGAATTCAGGGTGTGATATAACAGACGGTTGGTTGTGTGCTCAATAACAATTCTTTAAAGAAATCTCTGCAGGCTTCTTTGGACTTTTGTAGCCTGGCTTCTGTCCCAGAAATTTGACAGAAACTGTCAGACAGTATGGTAGAGTAAGAAAAGTGATGGATCTGTAGTCAGAGGACCAGAATGTTTCCCACTTAATAGCTGTGAGACCTCAAACAGGCTCCTTACAGTCTTTAGGCTTTAGGTCCTCATTTGTAAAAGAAGGGGGTCCTTTTCAGCTTGAGTTGAGTCTATGCTTCATAAAGAGGATATGTACATTGAAACAGAAAAGAATTTAATGCAAATACTGAGTTTTCCTCAGGTTGCCCTTTTCTATTGGGGCACCCATGTGGTTCAGTGGATAGAGCACTGAGCTTGGAATCAGGAAGATTCATCTCCATGAGTTCAAATCCAGCCTCAGACACTTACTAGCAGTGTGACCCTAAGAAAGTCTCTTAACCCTACTTGCCTCATTTTCCTCATCTGTAAAATGAGAAGGAAATGGCAAACTACTCTAGTATCTTTGCCAAGAAAACCCCAAATGGGGTCACAAAGAACTGGGTATAACCAAAAACCACTTTCTATTCCTTTTCTATTTCTTCTTCTTGAGTCCTGTGGTGTTCATAGAATATTTTAGATAACATTTGTAAACTTTTTGTAAACATCTAAGCATTATATACATGTCAGTGATGTTGACGATGATGATGATGACTGATCCTCAACACTTAGCCACCTTTGCCTCAGACTTTGTGGGTCAAGGAACAAAGTGAATTAACAGGAATTATATCCCTGCCTCCTGGGAGATGACATTCTAAGAAAGCACACACTGACTGAAATAGTGACAAAAAGTAAACAAACAACTCCACAAACTATGCAAACACCTGAAAATAATGGAAATTTCTTTAATATCTTAAAGTTTACAATGATACCATTTGGTCCTTACACAAGCCTTGGGAAGTAGGTGCTAAAGGTTTTATTATTTACAGATCAGGAAACTATGGCTTTAAAAGGTAAAGGGACGTGACCAGGGTCATACAGCAAGTAAGTTTCAGAAGGGGATATTTAAAGCCAAGTCTTCGGACTTTCAAGTCAACCATCCTATCTGCCATAGGATGCCTATCTACATTAATAACTGTACCGCTGTTTTTTTAAACAAATGGGTAAGTGGATACTAGAAAATACTGAGATGAGCAACTCATATCAAATGGAATTCATTTGAGGGGAATCCATGACTTCTCTTTGAGTTATTCAGAAATCCAATTCTTCCAAATTTAAAAATGTTCCATTTATGTCTTTAATTAGTGTTACAGTTGTTTGCCCGTATGGTTCTTCCTGGTTTCACCTTCATGGAATGAGATGCCTCTCTCAGGTTAAGATTATCACCTTTAATTTTACCACAATGCTGCTAACTCAAGCCTTGATTGACACCACCTGCCCTCTGATTGGAGAGTTGGAGGGTGGCATGCCAAACTCCTCCCAGTGCTTTCCTTTATAGAAAACAAAAACTAGACCTTTCTGATGACTCCATTCTATATCTGTAGCTCTGCCTGGTTACAACATCATGGAACAGGCTGTCCTTACACTACCCCTGATAATCCTCCCCCCTTTCCTGACACTTTCTGTGTACTATTTCTGTCCATTAGATTGTAAGCTCCTGGAGGGCAGGGACTACCTTTCTTCTTATTAAGTGTGCTTAGCACAATGCCTGGCACAGAGTGGGCACTTAATAAATATTTACTGGATTATAGTGAAGAAATAAGACCTTATTTTGTTTACCTTCATATCCCCCAAATAGTACATTGATTCATACCTAGTAGGTGCTTTAATATTTTTGAATAAATGAATGAATGGCTGAAACTTTTATTGAAAAATAACCCTCTGTAAGTATAGTTAAATGTCTTTCTCCGTAATCGATATAGTTATCAATTTATTCTAATATTCAATTTTATTCAAATGCTTTGCTTAGAATGTTTCTTAGTAGCTCACTCCAGTTCTCTTCACTTCTTTTTTAATACTTATATTATTTATTTAATATTTTAGTTTTCAACATTGATTTCCACAATATTTTGAGTTACAAATTTTCTCCCCACTTCTACCCTCCCCCCACTCCAAGATGGCATATATTCTGATTGCCCCATTCCTCAGTCAGTCCTCTCTTCTGTCACCCCACTCCCCCCACCATCCCTTTCCCCTTACTTTCTTGTAGGGCAGGGTAGATTTCTATGCCCCATTCCCTATATATCTTATTTCTCAGCTGCATGCAAAAACAACTTTTCCTTTTGAGCATCTGATTTTAAAACTTTGAGTTCCAAATTATCTCCCCTCTTCCCTTCCCAGCCACCCTCCCTAAGAAGGCAAGCAATTCAACCTAGGCCACACATATATCATTATGTAAAACCCTTCCACAATACTCATGTTGTGAAAAACTATTTCCCTCCATCCTATCCTGTCCTCCTTTATTCAATTTTCTCACTTGACCCTGTCCCTTTTCAAAAGTATTTGCTTTTGATTACCTCCTCTCCCATCTTCCCTCCCTTCTATCACCCCCCCCCCTTTGTCACCTTCCCCCTACTTTCCTGTGGGGTAAGATACCCAATTGAGTGTGTATGTTATTCTCTCCTCAAGTCTAATCCAATGAGAGCAAGATTCACCCATTCCCCCTCACCTGACCCCTCTTCCCTTCCAACAGAACTGCTTTTTCTTGCCACTTTTATGTGAGGTAATTTACCCCATTCTATCTCTCCCTTTCTCCCTCTCTCAATATATTCCAGTTCTCTTAACTTCAAGAACATAGGCATTCATTTCTATGGCTCTTGGGGCTTCAAGCCAAATTGGCAGTTTGCAGAGATCAGTTTTTTCACCTGCCTTCCTGTATCATCTCTCCTCTAGCTAGGATCTCTCTCCCTGATCACACCCAGCTTATCAGAAGAGAAAATTTAATTGACCCACTTACCTCCCTGCCTTCTTTTTCTTCTGCACACAGCAGATTTAAAAAAAAAGATCAGCCATTTTCATGAGCATAGCCCTGAATAGATAGATCCCTATATCACAGGTTACCTACTGTTATTTATAAGCTTGCCTTTTAAAGTATTTAAACAGGAAACAATATTTTAAAAGAAGAGTTTTGTCACAGACTTTAATAAAATTGGCAAGAACATCTTTTTTTAGAAACTAAATTTGGAGCAAAAATGGTCTCAGGCAACTAGAATCTTGATAACTAAAGAAGCAATGTCTATGACTAAGTTAATGTAAGCATTTACTTAAAAAATCCTATGGAATTATTCTATAAACACAAGTTCACAAGACAAAAATTTTATCGAACCAGACAAAAATGAAGCCAATAGGCAAGGTAGACTTTCCTCAATTTTTCTTGGGTCTTTTGTTACTTGATTTTCTTTAAGTCTAATATATATGATTATTCCATGGTTGATACATGACTTGAGTGTGTTTTTCTTTTTTAATGTACCAATGACTTCTTCCAAGAGCATCCTAGATCTCTCAAAGGCTATTTGAATAGAGAACATGTTTCGGTAGAATGTGACCTTTGGTAGAAGCTTAGTGGTGGAAAACTTTGCCTCCTCAGACCAGCCTAGCTGAGCTCAGAGGCATTCATCATCAGATAAGCCACAGGGTGATGAACATTTCCACCACATTAACTCTCATAGGAATCCAGGCAGAGTGAGTATAGAGTCTGCCCTTGAGCTAGGAAGACCTACTCTCAAAGTCCCAGGACATGCTCTAAAACTAGATGTTCTATTCTATATGGGTGAAAGGCCTTTCTTCACTGAGATTTCCCTATAGAGGTGAACTCACAGGTTCCATCCTCTCTCTCCCTGCAAATAAAGCTCTTTAAGATGATCTACCAAGTTCAATGAGGTTGCAATCTGCATTGTGGGTGGGACTATACACACTGAGGAAATTCTAGAACCTTAAAGTAATAGCCTATTTTCCATCTATCTTCAGCTTAAGTCATTGTTTGATGTTTCATAATGGTGTGGAAGTGACATGGCCATTTCAAAGGCTATTTCAGTTGAACACAAGCTCTGGCAGTTTGTAACTAATCAGAAGGTATTTTAGTTCAGATCAGGTGATGCACATCTTGGTCACTGATGTCCCCTCCAGATCTCAGACTCTAATTCTTTCCAGCCAAGTCTAAACAAACCAAAGAAAGTTAAAGTATTTTTTTAATTTTTATTTATTTTTATTTTTGCAGGGGGGAAGGCAGGGCAATTGGGGTTAAGTGACTTGCCCAAGGTCACACAGCTAGTAAGTGTGTCAAATGTCTGCGGCTGGATTTGAACTCAGGTCCTCCTGACTCCAGGGCCCGTGCTCTACTCACTGCGCCACCTAGCTGCCCCACCAAAGAAAGTTAGACACCAGGTAATGACTTCTTTGGCTAAGGACTTTTTTGTTCAAATCACATGGGTGAAAATTCAAAATGGTCTTCAGTCCGGTCATTCACCAATGGTGGATGAAAGGGTGAATGAAAACAAAGGTCAAAGGCAAAGGGTACTCTGCATCCCAAAGTATAAAATAGTCTACAAATGGTAATTCAACCATCAGAATGTTTTTTTTTCCTGACATTTGCCTTTTCACAAGTCTCAACCACTATTCCTAGTTCTGCCCTTTGGATCCATGTGCTGACAGGGCTAATTCCTCTCCCACATGAATTTAACTACTGTTGCTCCTGATGGGCAATTTTTGTTCCATGACTAAGGAATGGACATAGATCCAAATCCACACTAATATTCTCACTATAAATACAGACAAAATATAAAAGGAAATTGCAGCTAGACAGAACAATGAAGGAATTCATTATACACCCAAAGATAACATGAAACATAATTTCCTTAAATACTTGGTCATTTAAGTTTGCATTAGTCATGATGAGTATAAACAAACTAATCACCTTGTAGTTTGTCATAGCTTACTCACAAACATCTGTTGCAGAAGATGAAGAAGTAAAGAAATACTGTGAAGAATTTGACAAATAATTGTTGTTATTCAGTCATGCCCAACTCTACGTGACCCCATGGACTTCTGTCCATGGGATTTTCTAGACAAAGATACTGGACTGGTTTGCCACTTCCTTCTCTAGTGTGTATCCATTTTACAGATGAGGAACTGTGTGCCCAGGGTCATACAGCTAGTAAATATCTGAGCTCACTTTTGAACTCAGACCTTTTGGCTCCAAGCCCAGTACTCTATCCACTGGCCATCTATCTGCCTATTTGACAAAATTTGACAAAAGGCAAGTCTAAATTATAAATTATAAATGACCTTGGGCACTCAAGTACTTTAATGTGAAGGTAGACACAAAGAAGACCAATGGAAATCACATTGACAAATATGGTTCAGGATCAAGGAATCAAAGAGACTGGAGACTGCTAAGTATCATGCCTATATATCTTAATATTTAATTCAGGAAGGCATAGAATGAGACAAACATAGAATAATATCACAAAAAATGAAACTGATGCTCTCTTAGACAGGAAATAACTCATAACAAATGTAACAGTCATTTCAGAATCAGTTAAACAAATGAATGTGTGACATCAGATATTGACATTGGGATAGGACTAAGCTTTATAGACAAGGGATCTTTAATGCATATTCAGTTCAATAATCTTTTCTTTTTCTATTTTGTTAATGTATAATTGTAAGGATATGATTTCCCCTGGGGATGGCTTTAGCTGTATCTCAGAAATTTTTGTATGTTGTTTCACCTTTGCTTTCTTTTACAAAGTCATTAATTATTTCTGTGGTTTGTTTTTTTGATCCACTTACTCTTTAATATTACATTATTAAGTCTCCACTTGGGTTTATATTTTTAGCTTGTGGTCCCCAAACCAAATTTTATTTTTATTCCATCATGGTCCATAAAGGATATATTGAATAATTCTGCCTTTTCACATTTGTTTGCAATATCTCTCTCAGATTGTACATGATCAATTTTAATAAAAGTTCTATGTGCTGCAGAGAAATATGTATATTCTTTTGCTGTCCAATTTAGAGAAGCCATAAGTCTTTTAACTCTAGTTTCCCCAGTAATTTGTTCAGTTCCATATTTTCTTTTTTGTTTCTCTCTCTGTTAGACTTATCCAAAACTGATAGTGGAATATTGAAGTCTCCTGTCTCTATTGTGTTGCTTTCTATGTCTTCTTGAGACTCAGATGATATTTTCTTTATGAAATGGAATGCTAAGGCATTTGGATTATATACATTTAGTATTGATATTAGTTTGCTGCCTGTGATTCTTTCAGCCTAATACAGTTTCCTGGGTAGCCAGGTAGAGCAGTGTGTCAGGCCTGGAGTCAGGAAGGCTCAACTTTCTAAGTTCAAATCTGGCCTCAGACACTAACTAGCTGTATGACCCTGGACAAGTCTTATTTCTGTTTGCCTTCATTTCCTCATCTATAAAATGAGCTGGAGTAAATGGCAAACCACTCCAGTATCTTTGCCAAGAAAACCCCAACTGGTGATCACAAACAGTTGGACATAACTGAAACTACTGAACAACAACAACAACAATGAGATTGTTTTCTATAGTTTCTTTGGTCCTTTTTGGTGAATATTTGCTTTGCTTTGTCTAGCAGCATGATGACAGCTCCTGATTTTTCAGATTCACTTGATGCATAGTATTCCATCCCCTCAGTTTCAATTTGTGCGTGTTTTTCTTTTTAAAATGTGTTTCTTGTAAACAAGAGATTATAGGGTTTTGTTTTCTTATCCAATCTGTTACTCTTTTTTGTTTTATTGGATTGTTTAATCCATTCACATTTAAAGTGATAAGAGTTAGGCTTATAATTTCCTCCATCTGTCTCTACTTTTTTTTAAAGTTATGCTTTTGCTGTAAACATAGTGTTATTTTATTACAGTTTCTTTAACATTTTTTAAGGTGGTCCTGTTCCCACTGACTTTTTCCCCTCATCCCTGATCTTCTCCTCTTATTTGTTATCTCTTTCCCTTTAGTGTTTTGTTTATTAGTTTCTCTATCCCATATTTATATGGTTATCTATTCTCCCTCTTCTTTCTTCTTAGATTCTCTGGTAAATTTCCCCTTCCTCTCCTCTCCTTCAGCTAGACCCATTCATTAGATTTTTAAAATTTCAGTTTTGTGCGCCTTTTCTGTGTACCTGTAGATTCATCTAGAATTGTTTCTCTATGCCACAGATAGTGCAGATAGACATGAAGCTGGGCCTAGATTTTTACAGTGGAAGTAGCAAAACCTGGATCATATTGATGGCATCATACAGAGCTTTCTGTTCTTAAATCGCTTATTTCTTCGAAATTAATTTCTTTAAACCCAATATTCTCCTATCAAGTTGTACACCTATTAAACACCCCAAAACACAATCTATCAAATTACAGAGGGAAAAAAGAGCAATAGAAAGACCCATGGGGGATGTACAGCAGTTGCATCATCTAAGCAACAGTGAGTTGGGTGTGTAAAGTGTTCTGCATTGTCAGAGAGGATTGGTCACAAGAAATAAATGAGATGGAGTCAATGGATAGCCCAAAGGCCAAGCCAATAACCACAAGATGTCAAAAAACTATTATGAAGGCTTTCAGAAAATGGGGGGAATTGTGTAGAGTGGATCAACCAAAAGGCACAGATGAGAATAATATTTTCAGGGTAGCTAGGTGGATAGCAGTGGATAGAACCAGTCCTAAAGTCAGGAAGACTCCTTTTCCTGAGTTTAAATCTGGCTTCAGACACTTATTAGCTGTGTGACCCTGGGCAAGTCGCTTAACCTTGTTTGCTTCAGTTTCCTCATCTGTCAAATGAACTGGAGAAGGAAATGACAAACCACTCCAGGAATTTTGCGAAGAAAACCCCAAATGGGGTCATAAAGAGTGAGACACAACTGAATAACAGCAAATCTTTTCTCTGCTACTTATTATCCATGGGACAAATCACTTACTTATCCCAGGACTAAGTTGCCTCATCTGTAAAATGGGGGAGTAAGGTTGGACCAGATGACCTCTAAGATCCTTTTTAGCATTGTATCTATAATCCTATGGTTTCAAAAGATTGAAGATGAGAATTGTCTGGTTTTCAAACATTCCCCATCAGGCATTCACTAAGCACCTTCCACATTCCAGGTGCTGTGCTATGAGCTGAGGAGACAAAGTCCTAACAAAAAGTAGCTCTGACACTCAAGGAGCATATTGAGTGCATACAACCTGAACCTCGAAGTATGTACATGGTTCACAGTTCATTTGGATAAACACCCTTGGACTTTGCTTGCCAGACCATCCAGCAAATGATTTCATGAGTGACCAGGAACCTAAAATTGACACCATATGGAAACAGAGTGCACATATTAAATCATGTGCTGCAGTGTTAACAGCATCCGGATTTGTGGCTGCAAGTAATAAATGAATTATATTAATTTTGTAGCTGCAAGCTAATTTCTCCAGAATTACTTTTTAATAACCAGCATCATGTTGGCTGCTAAGATTTAAATACATTTAAGAACAAATTTGTAGACTTTTAAGTAATGCTAGATTATCATTTTGAAAGCCTAAGAGTTCATTTAATATTTTCCTTACACTGAATAATTGTAGATAAAGTCTTTTGCTCAAGCTGGGTGGCTTAGCAGATGAGGAAGGAAGGCAAAGACTTTTAGTACTTGGAGAGTTAAAAGCCCTCCTGCAGCCGACTCCTGGAGACTGCATTGTTTGCATGGTTTTTCTAATTGAAGCATTATTTATATTTATCCTACAATTTAATTTTTCTCTCTCCTTCAGCCCCAAAATATTGTAAATCAGAATTAGTACACAACTTGACTTGATAATTCCACTTGGTACTTTAGACTCCCAAGTGGCAATCCTAGCTCCATTATTTGGGCACCTTAGTAAATTATCACCCATGGCATAACTTATTTCCCCTAGCCCATTGCAAGGACTTTGGGCTCATACAGAATGGATTCAAGCCTGGACATGACCCTAAAAGGTCAGATTCTTAATATGCTGACTTGGGGTTGTTCCAGGATCATCATATAATAAAAATGAGTTATGGCCCATGCCTAAGTTCCTCACAGGTGGGTAATAGGGTCCTCATCGTATATAGTTACTTGGTATAGAATATGGGTATCAAGTATGGGACAACTTTTATTTCCTCCACCACAGAAAATACACAAGATGAAAGAGAATTGTCAGAGTCCTAGAACAAGAACATGGAGCACTTAAACAAGCCCATTAGACTTTTTGGACTCCTGTCTCACCTCCTCCTGGAATCTAAAGATTCTTAGTAATGCTTAATAAACATCCTCCATGCCCCTTCCCTGTATACTGCCCAAACAATGCCCAGCAGTATCACAGAGTGTTGGCACAGTTCAGATCTCCTAGTTTCCATGGTGTGACTTTGGTCCTCCAGCTTCAAGACTATACTCTGGTTTTGAATGCCAGGTTGAGAGCTTCAGACTTTATCATGCAGGCACTTGGAGGCCATTGAAAGTTTTTGAGGTTAGGAATGGCATAATGAAATAAAGGTATATTTTAGGAAAGTAAACCTGGTTTCAGTGTTCAGAACCAGGTGGAGTGAGGGGACAACAGCAGTGGACAGCCTAGTGGAGAGGCCATTGTTACAATCCAGGCCCGAGTTAATAAAAAAAATGGACGTGATTTGGAGGCAGTGGAATGGTGGAAAGAAGACTGA